>NC_092744.1:27182206-27530956 GCF_047496795.1 Chiloscyllium punctatum | reverse complement strand
CACACTGTATACCTTCTTAACAGCACCATCAACCTTGGTGGCAACTTTCAGGGATCTGTGTACATGGACACCAAGATCCCTCTGCATCCACATTACCAAGAATCTTTCCATTGACCCCGTATTCTGCCTCCTTGTTCTTCCCAAAGTGAATCACCACATTTATCTGCATTGCACCCAATTTGCCACCCCTCAGCCCAATTCTGCAGTTTAGCTAAATCCCCCTGCAACCTACAACTTTCTTCCACACTGTCCACTACTCCACTGACTTTACTGTCATAAGAATTCACATATTGCTTTGAGAAAAGCTTTCAGAATAAGGAGTCCCTGATTTTCATGGAAAAAAAGTTCCAGGAGCATTATTAACCTTTTAGAATTCTCTACCCAAGAGAGCAATCAGGGCCAGCTCATTTTATATATTCAAGCCTACATTGGATACATTTTTGACTGACAAGTGCGTCGTGTGTTATGGTGGCAGGTATATGGAAGATAAATCTGAATGAAGGCTACATTCTGATCAACTGAGGTCCATATTCGACCTATAAGACACAAGACAAATGCCTCCCTTGCCATTTGCACATACTAACATAAAATATACGGTTTTCGATTTATATTGGCAGTACAGATTGCCAGATGTTTTCACCAATAGTTTAAGAAGTAGCTTTCTATTTAATTTTGCTTAGCGGATTTAGGTTTTGAAGGAATGTAAAAAATGGAATTTATTTCAAGTTTTATGGGTATACCTTTTTGCAAAAGTAATTCTGACCATTGGACACTTTTTAAAAATTATTTCCTAGAAATTACATATCTGGTGATAACTGTTTGCTTTACTATGTACCTTGCTGTGGCTGTCTTGATCAGTATCTGGCTCAGAGAAGTTCCTGTTTTTATCTGGTCAGTTACAGTGAAAACTGCTGAGAATAAACTGCCCAGCTGATCTCTCCTATTTCCGAAGTTCAGGATGAAATCTATTTGCTGTCTGGAAAAGGTGACAGAAGCGACATCTCGAGATCTTGGATTTGTATTTGCTGAGCATGCTGTATCTGAGAGTCTTCAGCGATAATTGTACAAGATTAGTGATGTAGTCACTATGACAGACATCTCAGCAACAGACTGGAATTTTTTTGTTTTTTCTTTGGTCTTCAATATAACCCAATGGCTATTGTTTTAGAAAAGCCAATCTCTATAACGAAGTCTGTTTACTTTTTATTTCCTGAAGTGAGTGTGCTTTTGTGTCTATGGTCTTATGTACGTTTTTTTAATAAGGATTTATATTTCGATATGAATGACTGTGTGTACATTGGCCAGTTATTACAATTATTGTTAAGTTTTTAGATGATGAACCCATAATTTATTTAAGAAACTAGGTTGTTAGGTTTTCTTTAAAACCTTGTATAGATAAACTATTTAGTTGGTCACCTTGGTAACTTGAAAAAATATTTCGATTTTGCCGTGCATTCCTTGAGCCTCCATCATAACAGGTTGACAATGAGATCATGACCAGATTTCTTTGTGATGTTGACTAAAGAAAAGTTATCGGCCAGAACACATGATATTAACTCTCTTGCTCTTGAGAATAGTGCCCAGGGATCTTTTACACCATTGAATTAATGTGTTTTCTGAAATATGGCATCTTCAACAGTGCAGTGCTCCTTCACTACTACACTGGAGTGTCAGTCTGGTGTAGGGCTTGAACCTGAGACCTTGTGCTACCAACTCACCCACAAATGAATTGTGCCTCCAGTATTTGTCTCCTTGATTACCTTCAGTGATCACTTCTCATCTTAGGCATCCATTTGTTATTTATGGAGTCCAGCACTGTGTAAATTGGCTACTGCCTTTGCCAATATAATAGTCATACAGCTTGGAAACAGACCCTTCAGTCCAACTTGTCCACACTAGCCATCTTCCCAAACTAAACTAATCCCATGTACCTTTGTTTGACCCATATTCCTCCAAACCTTTCCTATTCCTGTACTTAGCCAAATGTCTTTTAAATGTTTTAACTATACCTGCAACTACCAATTCCTCTGGCAGTCCATTCCACACATGAGCCAGTCTGTGTTGCCCCCTCCTCTCCTTTTTTAAATCTTTCTCCTCTCACCTTAAAAATATGCCCCCTAGTTTTGAACTCCCCTACCTTCAAGAAAAGGCCTTTTGCTATTCACCTTTTCAATGCACCTCATGATTTTATAAATTTGTGTACAGTCGCCTGTCAACCTCTCTCAATCCCGTGAGAAACATACTCATCTATTCAGCCTACTTAACTCGACTCCTCCATTCCTGGTAAATTCTAGTTGATCTTTTCTGAATCCTCTTCTGTTTAATAGTATCCTTCCTATAATAGGGTGACCAGAACTGCACACAGTGCTGCAGAAGAGGCCTCATCAACAATCATTTGCGCCCTCAACATGATGCCCCAACTCCTACCCTCAAAGGTCTGGCTATTTCCAAAATAAACCATTGCGAATCTTATCCGATTATGTGGATCGGTTGGAGCGGCAGTTAGAGACAATGAGGAACTTACAGGAGCGAGGAGGTGGGATACATAGCAGTTGTAGGAAAGGAGAAAATCTGCAGATACATTCAGGTCAATGCTTAACTCCAGGAAAGGTAGGAGCGATAGACCGGTAATGCAGGAGTCTTCTGTGGCTGTCCCCATTTCAAACAGGTATGCTGTTTTGGAAAATATAGGGGGTGATGGACTTTTGGGAATGTAACATGAACAACCAAGATCTGGTACCAAGGCTGGCTCTAATGTAATGAGGGGTACATTGGGTTCCAAGAGATCGATTGTGATAGGGGACTGTCTAATCTGATGCACAGACAGACATTTCTGTGGCCAGCAGCGCAAAATCAGTATGGTGTGTTGCCTCCCTGGTGCCAGGATCAAGGATATCTGAGGAGGTGCAGAATGTTCTCAAAGGGGAGAGGGATCAGCAGGAGGTCATTGTACACATTGGAACTAAGACGTAAGAAGAGAAAAGGATGAGATTCTGAAGGGAGAATATGGAAAGCTAAGTAGGAATTTAAGAAGGAGGTCCTCGAGGGTAGTAATAGCTGGATTACTCATGCTATGAACTAGTGAGGGTAGGAATAGGAGGATAGAGCAGATGAATGTGTGGCTGAGGATCTGGTGCAGGGGAGAAGGGTTCACATTTTTGGATCATTGGGATCTCTTCTGGGGTAGAAGTGACCTGTACAAGAAGGACAAATTGCACCTGAATTGGAAAAGGACTAATATCCTGGCAGGGAAATTTGCTAGAGCTGCTTGGGAGGATGGGACCCAGAGAAATAGTGAGGACAGAGATCAATCTGAGACTGCCTTAGTTGGGGAAGGGAGTGAGTCAAACAGTTTGGGCAAGCAGGAACAAAGCAGAGAACAAGGTTGGACTGATACATTGAAGTAAATACAGCTTAATTTAAGATGCCCAACAGGGCAGGCTGAGGAACTCTGGGTATGGTTAGGAACATGGGACTGGGATATCACCGCAATTACAGAAACGTGGCTCAGGGATGGACAGCACTGTCAGCTTAATGTTCCAGGTTACACATGCTATAGGAAGGATAGAAGGGGCAAGGGTGGCAAGAGAAGAGGGAGAGTGGCCTTTTTGATAAGGGATAGCATAACTGCTGTAATGAGTGAGGATAACTCTGGGAATACATCCAGGGAAGCTATTTGGATGGAACTGAGAAATAAGAAAGGGATGATCACCTTATTGTATTATATACCTCCTAATAGTCGTTAGGAAATTGAGAAACGCATTTGTCAGGATAGGGTGATTATGGTTGGGGATTTTAATTTTCCAAACTTAGGGACTGCCTTAATGTTAAGAGTTTGGATTGAGAGAAATTTGAGTGTACAAGAAAATGTTCTGCTTTAGTATGTGGATGTACCTACTAAAGAAGATGCAAAATTTGACCTATTATTGGGAAATAAGGCAGGGCATGTGCAGAGAACTGAGGTGTCAGTGGGTGGTCATCCCTTTCTTATTTCCCTGGCTAACAACCATAACTCTAGTTTTAAAATAGTGATAGAAATGGATAAAAGTTGAAGTTCTAAATTGGAAGAAGGCTAGTTTTGACAGTACTTTAGCAAGGACTTTCAGAAGCTGTTTGGGAACAGATTTTCACAGTTAAAGGGATGGCTGGAAAATGGGAAGCCTTCAGATATGAGATAGAGAGTCCAGAGATTGTATGTTCCTGTTAGGGTGAAAGGAAAGGCTGGTAGATATAAGGAATACTGGATGACTAAAGAGATTGAGGTTTTGGTTAAGAAGGAGGAAGCATATGTCGGGGATAGGCAGTAGAGATCCAGTGAATCCTTAGACGAGCATAATGGCAATAGGATTATACTTAAGAGGGAAATCAGGAGGGCAAAAAGTGGACATAAGATAGCTTTGGCAAATCAGGTTAAGGAGAATCTAAAAGGTTTTTACAAATACATTAAAGACAAAAGAGTGACTGGGGAGAAAATCGGACCCCTCAAAGGAGCAGCAGGAGATGCAGGAGATACTAAATGAGTATTTTGCATCAGTGTTTACTGTGGAGCAAGACATGAAAGATATAAAATGTGGGGAAATGGGTGGTGACATGTTGAAAAAATGTCAATTTTACACAGGAGGTGGTGCTGGATGTCTTAAGTGCATAAAATTGGATAAATCCCCAGGACTTGATCAGGTGTACCCTAGAACTCTGGGGAGCTAGGGAAGTGATTGCTGGGCCCATTGCTGAGATATTTGTATCATGGATAGTCACAGGTGAGGTGCCAGAAGACTGGAGGTTGGCAAACATGGTGCCATTGTTTAAGGTGGTAAGGAAAAGCCAGGAAGCTATAGATCAGTAAGCCTGACATCGGTGGTGGGCAAGTTTGTTGGAGGGAATCCTGAGGAACAGGATGTACGTGTATTTGGGAAGTCAAGGGCTGATTAGGGATAGTCAACATGGCTTTGTGCGTGGGAAATCATGCTCACAAACTTGAGTTTTTTGAAGAAGCAGCAAAGAGGATTGATCAGGGCAGAGAGGTAGATGTGATCTATATGGATTTCAGTAAGGCTTTCGAAAAAGTTCCTCATGGATGACTGATTGGCAAGGTTAGGTCTCATGGAATAAGGGAGAACTAGCCATTTGGATAGAGAACTGGTTTAAAGGTAGAAGACAGAAGGTGGTGGTGGACAGTTGCTTTTCAGGCTGGAGGCCTGTGAGCAGTGGTGTGCCACAAGGATTAGTGCTGGGTTCACTGCTTTTCATCATCTGTATATAAGTGATTTTGACGTGAACAAAGGAGGTATAGTTAGCAGTTTTGCAGATGATCTCAAGATTGGAGGTGTAGTGGATAGTGAAGAGTACAATGGGATAATGGACTGAGAAGTGGCAGATGGAGTTTAATTTAGATAAATGCGAGGTGCTGCATTTTGGCAAAGCAAATCTTAGCAGGACTTATACACTTAATAGTAAGGTCCTAGGGAGTGTTGCTGAACGAAGAGACCTTAGTGCAGGTTCATAGCTCCTTGAAAGTGGTGTTGCAGGAAGATAGGATAATGAAGAAAGTGTTTGGTATGCTTGCTTTTATTCTTCAGAGCATTGAGTACAGGAGTTGGGGCGTCATGTTCTGGCTGTATATGACAACAGTTAGGCCACTTTTGGGATACTGCATGCAATTCTGGTCTCCTTCCTATAGGAAGGATGTTGTGAAACTTGAAAGGATTGAGAAAAGATTTACAAAGATGTTGCCAGGGTTGCAGGATTCTAGCTACAGAGAGAGGCTGAATATGCTGGGGCTGTTTCCCTGGAGCATCGAAGGCTGAGAGGGCTTATAAAATCATGAGGGGCATGGATAGGATAAATAGACTCCCCTGGGGTCGGGAGTCCAGAACTAGAGGGCATAGGTGTAGGGTGAGAGGGGAAAGATATAAAAGGGACCTAAGGGGCAACTTTTTAATGTGTGTGCGCATGGAATGAGCTGTCAGAGAAAGTGGTGCAGGCTGGTACAATTACAGTATTTAAAAGTTATCTGGACGGGCATATGAATAGGAAGGGTTTAAGAGGGATATAGGCTAACTGCTGGTAGATGGGGCTAGATTAGGTTAGGATATGTGGTCGGCATAGGCGAGTTGGACCGAAGGGTCTGTTTCTGTGCCATACATCTCTGACTATGATTCTATGATTGTAAAGTGCTTTAAGACATACTGAAGATATGAAAAGTGATGTAGCAATGCAAATCTCTGGGTTTTTTTAAGTTACCAAGATGTCCAGCAAAGAAAATATGCATGAAAATGCTTACTTTGGTTTTCTCAGAATTTAGTTCTGAGATCTTAAGTATCTATTTGGGTTTCTGTTTTATCTGACTGACCATGGTTTGAGTTGCATAGCATTTTGTGAGAAGATACTAAAATTGAAAAGGTGAAGTGACTTTGTTTCTAAATCATAAATTAGTGAAAAGTATATATCTTTCAGTGCAATTGAAGCAAACATTGTATAGCAAGCAGAGGCACAACTGCAAACAGTCATAATCCCACTTAAATGATTTACAGTGTAATGCTATCACTGAAAAGATTCTTATAGACATTTTAAGCATGTATTTACATGTGCTTACCACTCATTGGATAAATTCTGGTGTTACTTAGCATGATTTGTTAAACTTCATTAAGCATCTTAATTTGAGTCAATAGCTTTCTCTTCCTGTTCAATACAAAGCTGGTTTGGAATTTTTTTTTCTTGCTTACTATACAGAGGCATGTTTCAACATGGCCAGCTTCTCATTCCCCAGCTCATTTCTGAAATGCTGTTTATGTATAAAGCTTCTGCATAGAAATACTTGGATTCAGACTTGATTTTGTTTAGCAGGAACCAAGGTTCAAAAAGGTTCAACAAGGTGCTAACAAGGGTACAGGGAAGGAACAGCCTGCAGAGTAACAAATTATATTGAGATATTTTTGGAAGTAGTGGAAAGAGTGGGAGTAAAATTAATTTAATTATAAAAATGAGACTAGCATTACTGTTTGACTTGAATGGAATTGTTTTTTAACAGTATTTAAGGTTGAGCTCTCTTGACTGCCATCCTGTAAGTAGGAGGAAAACTCAGTCTCGTGTAATGAAGTTAAAAATCTCACAATACCAGATTATAGTCCAACAGATTTAATTGGAAGCATTAGCTTTTGGAGCGCTGCTCCTTCATTACAACAACCTGATGAAGGAGCAGTGCTCCGAAAGCTAGTGCTTCCAATTAAACTTGTTGGACTATAACCTGGTGTTGTGATTTTTAACTTTGTACACCCCAGTTCAACACCAACATCTCCATATCATGTAATGAAGAATCGCATTGAAAACACTCTGCCTAGAGCTTGCTTCATGAGGGTGATGTTGCTTTTTTTTAAAATCCCTCATGGGACATGGATGTCACACCCTTCTTGAACTGCTGCAGTCCACACGCTGTCAATTTCTTAGGGAGGAAATTCCAGAACATTGACCCAGTGACGGTGAGAATGCTTGAGATTGTGGTGCTGATCAGGTAGGTTGCTTTATTCTGAATGGTCTCGAGCTTGTTGAAACTGCCCATCTTAGGGTAGTGGTGAGTATTCAATTACACTCTGACTTGTGCCTTGTAGATGGTGGACTGGCTTTGGGGAGACAGGTGAGTTACTGGTCACAGTATTCCTAGCCTCTGATCGACACTAATAGCCATTGAGTTAATGTAGTGAGTCTAGTTTATGATCGGTGGGGGGGTGGTGTTCAGTACTGGTAACATCATTGAATGTTAAGGGCTGGTGGCTAGGTTGTTTCTTATCAGAGGCGGTCATTGCCTGGCATTTGTGTGGCACAAGTATTACTTGCCACTTGTCAACTGAAGCCTGAATATTGTCTAGATCTTGTTGCATTTAAGTATGGACTGCTTCTGTATTCGAGGAGTTGCAAGTAGTGCTGAACATCGTGCAATGATTGAACATTCCCATTTCTGACATTATGGTGGAGGAGAGGTCATTGATAAAGCAGTTGAAGATTGTTAGGCCTAGGATACTACCCTGAGGAACTCCTGTAGAGATGTCCTGGAGCTGGGGTGACTGACTGCCAACAACATAACTATCTTGCTATATACCAGGTATGATTCTAAACAGCAGAAATTTGCTCCCTAATACCCAATTATTCCAGTTGTGTTAGAACTCCTTGATACCATACTCTGTCGAATGTGGCCTTGAAGTTAAGGCTGTTATTCTCACCTCTCTTCTGGAATTCAGTTCTTTTGTCCACATTTGAACCAAGGCTGTAATGAAGTCAGGAGCTGAGTGGCCTTGGTCGAATTCAAATAGGGCATCATTGAGTAGGTTATTGCAGAACAGGAGCTGCTTGATAGCACCATTGATGACACCTTCCATTAGTAATGATCAAGAGTAGACTGATGGCTCAGTAATTAGCTGGATTGAGTTTGCTCTTTTGTGCATACAGAACATACCTGGGGAATTTACCACATTGCCAGGTTGATGCCAATGCTGTGTCTGTACTGGAACATTTTGGCTTGGGAAACGGTGAGTTTTGGTGATGAGTCATAGTACGGAAATAGATCCTTCAGTCCAACCAGCCCATGCCAAACATAATCCCATACTAAACTAGTCCCACCAGTCTGTTCATGGCTCATATCCCTCTAAACCTTTCCTTTTCATGTATCTATCCAAATGTCTTTTAAATGTTGAAGTTGTATCTCCATCCTCCTCTTTTTCGGGAAGTTCATTCCACATACGAACTACCCTCTGTGTTTTTAAAAAAAGTATTTTTTAAAATATATCTGTCCTCTCTGTGTCCCTGGTCTTGAAATCCTCCACCCCAGGAAAAATGCAACTACCTTTAAGTCTGACTGTACCACTCATTATTTTAGAAACTGCTATCAGATTGCCTCTCAATCTCTTTTGTACTTTTTCCAGAATGATGTCAGGGCTCGTAGTAGCCTTTGCAGTTTCCGGAGCCTCCAACTTTTTCTTGATATCATGTAAAGTGAATTTAATTTGCTGAAGACTGGTACCTGTAATGTTAGGGACTACTGGAGGAGGCTAAGATGGATCATTTGGCATTTCTGTCTGAAGATTGCTGCAAATGCTTTATCTTTTGTACAGCTGTGTTGGGTTCTTCTATCATTAAGGCAAAAGTGAGGACTGCAGATGCTGGAAACCAGAGTTTAGATCAGAGTGGTGCTGGAAAAGCACAACAGGTCAGGCAGCATCCGAGGAGCAGGAAAATCAATGTTTCGGGCAAAAGCCCTCTATTCCTGATGAAGGGCTTTTGCCTGAAATGTCAATTTTCTTGCTTCTCAGATGCTGCCTGACCTGCTGTGCTTTTCCAGTGCCACTCTGATCTAAACTCTTCAATCATTGAGAATAGAGTTGTTTGTGGAGCCGCTGTCTCCAGTGAGTTTTTATCCACAACCATTCACAAATAGATATGGCAAGACCTGCAGAGTTTTGATCGACTCCATTGGTTGCTTAGTTCTGTCTGATTTCCTAGTTCTGTCTGTCACTTGCTGCTCATGTTCTTTAGCACACTCGTTCTGTTTGGTAGCATCACCAGGTTGATGCCTAATTTTTAGGTGTGCCTGACTCTGCTCCTGGCATGCCCTCCTGCATTCTC
Source organism: Chiloscyllium punctatum (assembly GCF_047496795.1). Taxonomy (NCBI): domain Eukaryota; kingdom Metazoa; phylum Chordata; class Chondrichthyes; order Orectolobiformes; family Hemiscylliidae; genus Chiloscyllium; species Chiloscyllium punctatum. The sequence goes on along the minus strand of NC_092744.1, from coordinate 27,521,344 downwards.
CATTGAATCAGGGTTGATCACCTCCCTTGATGTTAGATATGCCAGGCCATGAAGTTGCAGATTGTGCTGGAGTACAGTTCTGCTGTTGATAGCTCTCAGTGCTTCATTGCCCAGTCTTGAGCTGTTAGATGTGTTTCAAGTCTGTCTAATATACCATGGCGATAGTGCCACAACACAGTGGAAGCCATTCTCTTTGTGAAGCTGGGACTTCAACTCCACAAGGACTGACAGATGCATCTATAGCCCGCAGATTGGTAAGGATGAGGTCAGGTATGCTTTCCCCCACATAGTTGTTCCCTCATTGCCTGCCACAGACCCAGTCTAGCAGCCGTATTCTTTAGGAACCAACCACCTTGATCAGTGATGCTACTGTTGAACCACACTTGGTTGTGGACATTGAAATATCTCCACCCAGAAAGCATTTTATGCCTTTGTCAACCTGTTTTTCTCCTTGTGTTTCAACATTGGAGGTGTCCTGGGCAGCTGAGGGAGGATGCTATATGGTAAGCAGCAGGAGGTTGCCTTGCCCATGTTTGAACTGATTCCTTGAGATTTCATGGTGTCGGGAGTTGATGTTGATGACTGCCAGGCAACTTTCTCCCAACTTTATACCACTGTGTCATCACTTCTGCTGGGGTCTGTCCTGCTGGTGGGGCAGGACATTATTCAAGGATAGTGATGCTGGTGTCCGGGATATACTCGTGGAATCGTACCTTACAGGGAATGTCAGGCTGTTGCTTAACCAGTCTGTTATAGTTCTCCTAATTTTGGCACTAGCCCCTAGGTGTGATGAAGGAGGGGTTTACAGGGTCGACAAGGCTGTTTCTGATCTTGTCTTTTCCGGTGCCTAGGTCGATGCTAGGTGGTCCGTCTGTTTTCATTTCTTTGTTCTTTGTTTCCCATAGCTAGTTCAATTGAATGACTTAAAGAAAAATTGTTGTCTTGGAAACAGAACGGTAATGTTTGTTATGTATATTTAGTGAATAAAAATTGTTGCAAATCCATGACTTGAAATTAAAATCAGTGTAATTGTAGAATAGGGTCAGAAATTGGAACAAACCAATGATTTACTAAACTACCAATTTAACGACATCTGTGACCAGCCTCATTATTTGTAAAAGACCTCACAAAACTCTGTTCATTTTCATGATTTAGCCACATATGCTGGTCTTGATCCAGTATGATGATTTCCAAGTTCGACCAATAAAGATGTGTTTCCAAATCGACCTGTGCACTCATCCTATGACACATCCTGGGCAAGTGGGAATTGAACCTGGCTCAGAGGTAGATGTACGGCCACAGTTCTAAAAGTCTCTAGGCTAAAGTGAGGACTGCAGATGTTGGAGATCAGAGTTTGAAAAGTTTGCTGCTGGAAAAGCACAAGAGGTCAGGCAGTATTCGAGGAGCAGGGATCTCCTCTGTGATTTTTTTAAATTGATGACTTGGACGGGTGGGTTAGTAAATTTGCTGATGACATGAAGGTTGGTAGTGTTGCAGATAGTATGGAGGGCTGTTGTAGGTTGCACCGAGACATTGACAGAATGCAGAACTAGCCCGATAAATGGCAGAAGGAGTTCAGCCGGGAAAAGTATGAAGTGATTCACTTTGGAAGGTGGAATGTGAGTGTAGAATGCAGAATGTCGAAGGCAGGGTTCTTGGCAGTGTGGAGGAACAGAGGAATCCCGGGGTCCATATCCATAGATCCCTCAAAGTTGCCACCCAAGTTGCTGGCTTAATTTAAGCTCGTGGATTTGCAACAATTTTTGTTCACTGAAATATACATAACAAATATAGCTGTGTTGGCTTTCGTTAGCAGGGGGATTGACTTTAAGAGCAGCAAGATTATGCTGCAGCTCTGTAGAGCCCTGTTTAGACCACTTTGGGAATTTTGTGTTCAGTTCTGGTTGCTTTGTACGAAGGATGTGGAAGCTTTAGAGAGGGTGCAGAAGATATTTACTAGGATGCTGCCTGGACTGAAGGGCATGTCTTATGAAGAAAGGTTGAGCAAGCTAGGGCTTTTCTCATTGGAGTAAAGAAGGATGAGAGGTGCCTTGATAGAGGTGTACAAGATGTTGAGAGGCATAGATAGTGTGGATAGCCAGATACTTTTTACCATGGCAGGAATATCTATCATGAGGGAGTCATGATTTTAAGGTAATTGGAGGAAGGTTTAGGGGAGATGTCAGAGGCAGATTCTTTACACAGAGGGTGGTGGATGCTTGGACTGTACTGCCAGCCTTGGTAGTAGAGTCAGGTACATTAGGAAAGTTTAAGTGACTCTTGGATAGGAAATGGAAGTTAGTAGGCTAGTCTGTTCGAGTACGATAGAAGTCCAGAACAACATCAAGGGTCGAAGGGTCTGAACTGTGCTCTCCAGTTCTATGACAGTCAATGTTTTGGGCTTAAGCCCTTCATCAGGAATGTGGTGGGAAAGAAAGGGGCTGAGAGATAAATAGGAGGGTGGGGGTGGGGATAAGTAATAGGTAGATGCAGGTGGGGGGTGATAGTGATAGGGTGGACCGGATAGGTGGGAAGGAAGATGGACAGATCAAGAGGGCTGTGCCGAGTTGGAGCATTGGATCTGGGATGAGGTGGGGAGAGGGGAGATTTAGAAACTAGTGAAGGCAGTGTTGATGCCGTGCAATTGAAGGATCCCAGGATGGAAGATAAGGTGTTGCTGTAATCATCAGGTGGTTTGGGTTTGGCGATTTGAGGAGGCCCAGGCCTTGTATGTCTTTGGTGGAGTGGGAAGGAGAGTTGAAGTGGTCTGCCACAAGGCAGTAGGGTTGTTTGGGCGTGTCCCAGAGATATTACCTGAAATGGTGCCAATTAAGAAATAATTCTGGAATTTTGAAATGTTTTTGAATGCAGCTATTATAGTTCTGGATGCTTCATTTGGAGGCTCACTGAAGATATTACCTACTATGGTGACGAAACAACTAAAAAACTAACCTTTCAGCTCAGTGAGCAGATCCTCCATCTGAGCTACAAATCTTCTCAAAACTCGCAGCTGTTATAAGTTACCTTTACAATGGGCAGCTACTCAGTTTAGTAACTTCATAGAATGTAAAGGTTTGTTTTCTTTGCTTCCTCACAATTGTAAGTAACAACACTGAATATGAAATAAATGAGATCGAAGTCATAAATTTGGACTCCATGCTAATGTCAGAAGTATTGAAAGTTGTAAAATGGTGTGGTACCCTGGAGAAAGTTTCTTGTCGAGCTATTCTGCACAGTTGAGGAAATTCAGATGGATAATCATCACGCTGCTTCTTTTGAATGATTGGATGCAACTCTGATAAATACTACCTTTTATTTAAAAAATGCGCAAAGGTTTCGAATGCAGGTTATGCACAAGTATATTAGTGGATTAATCTAAATAAGTGTTAGCCTTAATGTTGTGCTCTAGTATCATTTATTTCCCCTAGGAACATATAGGATCTCAATTTTAGAATCTGGTCTGAAAGGCAATCCCTTGATAGTTCTCTGCTCCCTTTATTCTTTCACTTGGGATTGTCAACCTTCAGGTGAGAATTGAACCCATAGCTTTCTGATTTGGAATTCAGTGCTTCTCATTTGAGCCATTGCTGATACCACATAGATTGTGGGGATATTATCAATCGTCTAGTTACAGTTTGACCTAATTGGGGTTTTCAGACCAATTTACAGGGGACTCTAGTAGACACGCTTTTTAATGATTTTTATTCAAGTGCCCCAGATTTTTGTGCTCATGCCTGACTCATTAGGGAATGAAAGCAAATCATCCCATGATCATGAGACTGCAGGAATGAGGGATGGAATTATTGTGTACTTAAGTTAAATCTTTGATCACGTTTTTCTCTTGCTGAGCCTCTGTACACTCGACTGTTTCTCAATAATAATGTAAAGCTCATTACATCATTTATAGCCAGACTTTCACAGTTCTACTGTATCCAAAGTATTGTTTCCTCTGCATCAACCTTCCACAAACGGCAGTTGTCAGTGCAAAAACTAAGATTAGGTGAAAGGTACCTTGCATTGTCTATTTTTTATGTGCAAGTCCTGTTTGTTTCATGTTGGAACAATGCTTTGTCTCCCAATTTCTGAATGTGAAAACATTCATTTTGCTTGGATTTCATCCTTGTAACATGGATTGCTGCAGATGTGTCCACCGCCCATTGCATAAATTGAAATTGTGCTATTACACCTCTTCTAATCCTGTTAAACATTGATGTATGCTCAGGACCCCTGGAAATATTGCAGTTCCTGAAATGCAGCCTTCTCTTGAAAGAAAACCATTTTGTTTAATCAATTTAAATTTTTGTAAATGAGAGGGGTGGCTTTTTTTATTTGTCATTTATTTTTCTAATTTTTGGTCCACTTGTCTTTAATGTTATGTGTCCTCGGTGTTGGTAACAAGAGATGATTTGAGCTCATGTGGCATCAGTTTACAGTACACTCAGTGATAACTTTGTAATGTTTGGACACACAGTTGGGGTGAGGCTTTTGGAATGATTGCACAGAGCAGCAGAGTCCAACCTCCTCCCAGCTGTTGATCCAATGCACAGTATCTAATAGGGAAGAAAGAGGCTATGCTTTCCTGATATACCATTTTGTGGCTATATTTGTTTATCTTTTTACATACTTTCCCTCACTTCATCCCCTAACCTTTTGGCCAAGTAACTGAAGGTAGCATGTAAACTTGCCAGTTCTCTTTCTTAACATTTATGAACATACAATATATTTCAAAAAGTAAATTTTATTTTACTATGCAGCTTCACTTCAATGTATTTTACAGTTTGTGCAGTCCTTTTCGTGAACTTTTCAATTTGATTTGACCAATAACTACATAAATGCTAGAGGTTTACCTGATTTGTATGCATTTGTTAGTTGTCAGCTGAAGATGATATGGAGTATTCTCCCATGAACCCCACAATGCCTTTTGCTGAATGCACCAAATAATATGATGAGAATCACAGAAGCCCCTCAGTGTGGAAACAAGTCATTTGGCCACTCGAGTCCATACCGACTTTCCAAAAAACTTCCAGACCCACTTGGCAAAAGTGAGGACTGCAGATTAGAGTGGTGCTGGAAAAGCACAACCGGTCAGGCAGCATCCGAGGAGCAGGATTTTCCTGCTCCTTAGATGCTGCCTGACCGGCTGTGCTTTTCTAGCACCACTCTAATCCAGACCCACTCCCCTACCCTGCCCCTGTATTTCCTATGGCTAACCCACCTAAAATTGGACTGTGGGAGGAAACCGGAGCAGATATGGCAAGTGTGTGCAAACTCCACACAGAACAATCATGCAAGGATGGAATCGAACCCTGGTCCCTGGCGCTGTGAGGCAACAATACTAATCACTGAGCCATCCTGTCTAAAGTAGAACTGTCCAGCTATATTAGATATCTGATCTTTTCAGTAAGATAGTTGGACCAATGTCTCTGACCCAAGAAAAGGGGAATATCTGCTAAGATTCCTGCTTCCAATCACTATCCAATGATTCTGACCTGAAGATGGGTGGTTTTAGCTGTTTGACTCTAAGTTGCAACAACTGCTCAGAAAAGGAATGGGGAATGCCAAGTTAAGGAATTTCAGAGGCAGAGTTATCTTTTCAGGAGATGAGAAAGGTTTGGTCATGTCAGATTGAGCTCTTTGCCTTGATTCAGGGTTTTGCAACATTTGGCCATGTTTTGGATTACATTTTTGTCTTTGGCCACCATGCGTGTCGATTGCTAAGCTAATAGCTTAATACATAAAAATACATTACTGTTTCTGTTTGTTTGTTTTTAATCTTCAGCAATGTCAGCTGTCTGCTGTACTAAAAGGTCTGAATGACTGAGTCAAATGTGTTCAGTGCTGCCTCACATTTAGTCTCTCTGGCTCGGTGACAAGCTGTCAAAGTACATTCTAAGTAGTTCTTGCTCAGAGTTATTGTGTTGGCATTGGTGTGCAGGAGATTCTGGCATCTTCAATCTGGAGTATCTTTTGTGTACATAGTGGTAACTTTCCCTATATACATGACTGGCTTTTGATGAGATAACTACCACTTTTCAGGAATGGAATCTAAACTGTTTGTGGCGGGGATGCGGGGTGGAGGTGAGGATGGATTGTGTTAACAGATGACAGCTGGCTGTAAAATGAATTATGCTTGTGTATAAGTTTTGGAGGCTGAAATAAAGTTTCAGGTCATTGTATGCTCAGCACTGGGTTACTCCTGTAGAACCAGTTATCAATTTGAATTTAGCCATATGTAAGAATGAGTTATTTTAAATTTCTTGATGTGGACCGTACTGGCAAAGACAACGTTTGTTGTCCATCTCTAATTGTCCTTGAGAAGGTGGTAGTGAGCTGCCTTCCTGAACTACTGCACTGTGTCTAGTACAGTTAATTATATGGTGCTGTTAGGAAGACAGTTGCAGGCTTTTGACACTGAAATTAATAATTAATGGTATAGTTCAGAGTCAGTTTAGTGTATAACGATTTGGGGAACTTTGTGACAGTATTCCCATGCATTTCCCACCTTTTGTCCTTCTAAATGATGGTGAAAGTGGCTTGGTAAGTTGCTCCAGTGCATTTTGTAAAAGAATGTACACTGTTGCCACTGTGCATCAGTGGTAGAAGGAGTGAATGTTGAAGGTGGGAGATGGATTGTTGATCAAGTTGGCTGCTTTTGTACTGGATACTGTTGAACTTCTTGGAGCTGCATTCATCCCAGCAAGTGAATAGTGTTTTATGGTTGATACAGTTCAGTTTCTGATTAAAGGTCCAGAATGCTGATGGTGAGGTATTCAGTGACTTGATGTTACTGGGCATTTGAGGGAAATGATATACATGTTAGCAGTGATCATTATGGTGAAAATGTAAATGACCATTTATTTGCCCAAATATTGCTGGATGTGACCAAGGACTGCTTCAGTATCTGAGAAGTTGCCAAGGGACCATTCCTGCTTCTTTTGACCCCTCAAAAGAAGTTTGTTAATGAAGCAAATAAAGATGGTACAGTCTAGAATGCTACCTTAACAAAGTTGTGCACTGATACCCCTGAGGGTAAGCATAACCATCCTCATTTGTTCTAGGTGGTGTAACTAGCAGACAAATTCTCTTTGTCTTACGTAAGTGAAGTTGACAGGTGGATTCATATGAATGTTCTGAATCTTAGAATAGCTCTAATTTACTGTACTTCCATATGATTAGTTTTGCTCATATCTTGATGGCATAGGTTTGGTGTAGCTTGCAATGGTCAAAATAAAAGGGTGCAGTATCAGAAAGAATGGTTTTTCGTGAAGTAACATTTGCAAATAATTTTTTGTTTCCATAGCTCTTTCCTTTCACTTAAAATGGTGCTTAAATTCATGCTTTAGTTTCATTTGTGCAGGAACATCTCTAGTACTGCACCCATTTGCCTATTCCTTAAGTTTGACAAGGCTTTTGCCCGAAACGTCGATTTCACTGCTCCTTGGATGCTGCCTGAACTGCTGTGCTCTTCCAGCATCTGCAGTTATTGTTTTTACCAAGCTGTCCTTATCAGGCAAGTTGAGCTTTGATACAGCCATCTCCAGTCTCCTTAGTATGCACTCATTCACTGGGACCTTTTTGAATGGTAATGCTCATCCAGATAGATTGCAGATTTGGGTGTAAGTACAGCATCAGAGTTCCCTCAGGGTTTAGTAGTCTGTTTTTGTTGAATATTGCGGATCACGTGTGAAAAGGTGAGATTACTTGATACTCTAGAATCTATTTGACATCAATGGAACCATAAATCATAAAGAATATTGCACATTTGGGAAAGAAGATCATTTTGAAGCAGTGCTATGCAGCTTGCATTTGATCTTGCTTATTAAACTAGATTTTACATGGTTTATTATTTTAATTGCATAGTGTCCTGTGAAAAATGATTGTGGATCTACTGAAGGAGGGATTGCAAATGTAAAGTAGTTTGCCATCCTTTGTTGTGAACATGCCCGCATCCTGGGGATTTTATTGTAACAACAAAATAATTTTTTTTCTTTAACTGAGGTGGTAAACCATTCCTTTCTCTATTCCTTCAAAAGCTTTGATTGTCACATTGATGATTGTGAAGGAGAGATGAAAGCATAATGATGATGTCACTGCACTACTAATGGAGTCTCAAGCTAATAAATGGGAGCATGGATACAAATACCACCATGTTAGAAGGGAGGGGGTGGCACTTAAATACAGATATTAAAATCTGGAATTTGAATAATGTATGGAAAAGAGATTGTTTCAGTTGTAGTAACCATAAGTTAACTGTTGACCAGCATGAAATATGTTTCATAATGTCCTTTAGGAAAGGAGTCAGTTATCTTTACCTGGCCTACCCTATCTTTTGATTCCAAATCTACAGCAATTAAGGTTACTCTTATCCGACTTCTGGAAAACCACCTACTTGAGGGTAATTCGGACAGGCAACAAATGTTGGCTTTTGGTGATGCCATTCACTTTTTTTGAAAGAATACAAAAACTGTATGCAATTTCATATTATTGGGATAGTTTTTATTCTGCAGTTTAAGGAGAAAGTGAGGACTGCAGTTGCTGGAGATCAGTGTCGAGAGTGTGGTGCTGGAAAAGCACAACAGGTCAGGCAGTATCCAAGGAGCAGGAGTTTTGGGCAAGAGCCCTTTGTCAGGAATGAGGCTTGTGAGCTGAGGGGGTAGAGAGAGAAATGGGAGGGGTGTGGGGCTGAGGGAAGGTAACTGAGAGTGTGATAGGTAGATGGAGGTGGGGCAATGGTGATAGGTCAGAGAGGAAGGTGGAGTGGATGGGTGGGAAGATAGATGGCCAGGTCATGAGGATGGTGCCGAGCTGAAAGTTTGGAACTAAGAAGGTGGGGGGGAATGAGGAAAGTAGTGAAGTCCACATTGATGCTGTGTGACTGGAGGGTCCCAAGACTGAAGATGAGGCGTTCTTCTTCCAAGTGTCAGGTGGTTAGGGAGTGACATTGCGGCAGCCCAGGGGGTATGAGAGGGGGAGTTAGTGTTCAGCTACAGTGAGGTAGGATTGGTTGGTGCAGGTGTCCTGGTGATGTTCTCTGAAGCGTTCTGCAAGTAGGCATCCTGTCTCCCCAATGTAGAGGAGCCCTCATCTGGAGCAACGGATACAGTAAATGAAGTGGAGGTTCAGGCAAATCTCTGGATGTGGAAGGCTCCTTTTGGAGCCTTAGAGGTGAGGGGGAAGGTGTTGGCGCAGGTTTGGCAATTCCTGTGGTGGCAGGAGAGGGTGGGTTGGTGGTGGGACATGGACCAGACAAGTGAGTGGTAGAGAATGGTCTTTACGGAAAGCGGATAGGGTTGGGGAGGGAAATATATCTCTGGTGGCGTCTGTCGATGTCGGAAATGCCGGAGGATGATGCAATGCATACTGAGGTTGGTGAGGACCAGTAGGGTTCTGCTCTTGTTACACTTGGAGAGGTGGGGTTTGAGACTGGAGGTACGGGAAGTGGATGAGATGTGCTGGAGGGCATCATCGACCACATGGGAGGGGAAATTGCAGTCTTTGAAGGAGGCTGCCATCTGGTATCTTCTGTGGTGGAACTGTTCCTCCTGGGAACAGATGTGGCAGAGGTGGAGGAATTGGGAATAAGGAATATCGTTTTTACAGGAAGCAGGGTGGGAGCAGGTGTAGTCTAGGTAGCTTTGGGAGTCAGTGGGTTTGCAAAAGATGTCAGTGTTTATTCAGTCACAATTGATGGAGATGGAGAGGTCCTGGAAGGGGGTGGGGAGGTGTCAGAGATGGTCCAGGTGAACTTGAGGTCAGGGTGGAATGTATTGAAGTTGATGAACTGTTCAACCATCTCGTGGGAACACTAGGTGGTGCCGATATAGTCTCAGTGTAGCGGAGGAAAAGGTTAGGAATGGTGCCGGTATAACTGGTCACCGTTGATAGAGATGGATAGGTCCAGGGAAGGGAGGGAGGTACCTATCTCTTTGTCAGGTATGTGGAACAGTCCATCTTCTGCAGTTACACCAGCACCATTACCCACCTTTTCCTCTGCTACATTGACTGCATCGGTGCCACCTCGTGCTTCCATGAGGAGATTGAACATTTCATCAACTTCACCAATACATTCACCCTGGACCATCTCAGACACCACCCTCCCCATCTCCATCTGCGGTGACCTACTCAACACTGACATCTTCTACAAACCCACTGAATCCCACAGCTAGCTGGACTACACCTCACCCTGAATCCTGTAAAAACGTTATCCCTTATTCCCAATTCCTCCACTTCTGCCGCATCTGCTCCCAGGAGGACTAATTCCATCACAGAATGCACTAGATGGCCGCCTTCAGAGATGCAATTTTGCCTCCCATGTGGTCAATGATGCCCTCCAGAGCATCTCATCCACTTGCGGTACTCTGCCATCGAACTCCACCTGCAACAAGGACAGAAAACCCCTCACCTTCCACCCCACCAACTTCCTTATACATCGAATCATCCTCCACCGTTTTCACCACCTACAAATAGACCCCACCAGCAGAGATATATTCCCCTCCCCACCCCATCTGTCTTCCATAAAGACCATTCCCTCCACGACTCTGTTGTCAGGTCCATGGCCCCACCAACCCACTCTCCCCTCCTAGCACTTTCTCCTGCCAGCACAAGAATCGCAAAACCTGCGCTCACCCCTCACCTCTGTCCACGGCCTCAAAGGAGCCTTGTACATCCATCAGAGTTTTACCTGCGCTTCCACACATGTCACATTACTGTATCCATCACTCCTGATGCAGTCTACTCTACATTGGGGAGACAGGATGCTTAGAGAACATCTCTGGGACACCTGTACCAACCAGCCCCGCTGCACCGTGGCTGAACACTTCAACTAACCTCTCACTCTGCCAAGGATATGCAGGTCCTGGGTCTCCACCATCACCACACCCTAACCACCTGATGCCTGGAGGAAGAGTGCTTCATCTTCTGCCTTGGGACCCTCCAACCACACGGCATCAATGTGGATTTCACTAGTTTTCTCATTTCCCTTCTTTTCTCCACCCGCTCCCCCCCCCCCCCCCCCCCCAAACCTTATCCTCGTTCCAACCTTGCAACTTGGCACTGCCTTCATGACCTGTCCTATCTGTCCATCTTCCTTTTCCATCTATCCGCTTCACCTTCTCTCCAACCTCTCACCTTCACCTACCTATCACACTCTCAGCTAGCTTCTCCCCTCACACTCCTCCCATTTATCTCTCTATCCCCTCAGCTCACAAGCCTCATTCTTGATGAAGGGCTGTTGCCCGATTCTCCTGCTCCTCGGATACTGCCTGACTTGCTGTGCTTTTCCAGCACCACACTCTCGACATTGCAGTTTCAGGTTTGTACGGGGTCATATTGCCAAGCTTAAAACATCTCTAGTATAAATTGCTGTTGAGGGAAGGGCTTGGATGATCACGTTACAGTGCTACCACAACCCATGCTACTCAGTGTCCCTGGAATTGTTGCACTGAAGATGATATGTAGCAAGAATTTACAATGAGCATCGTTCAGACTGCACCACCACTGTCAAAACATAACTTGTATTGATCCTTTGTAGCACTCAACTGACTGCAACTATAGCATAGAGATTCTTTTTCAAGCATTCCCCGCAAGTAGGAAATTGTGGCAGTGATATTGTATGATCCTCTATGTGAACATGTGCATTAGAAGGATTACACCAAAAATGTTGATTACTTGACCTCCTGATGCTGCCTGGCTTGCTGTGTTATTCCAACCACCTGCTTGTTTATGTTGGATTCCAGCATCTGCAGTTCTTTTTGTCTCTAACTAGAAGCCTCTCGGCCCCACAAGCTGCCTCTGACATTCAGTAACCACTCTATAAAAGATCTGATTGCTCCACATTCTGACCTACCCCACAACTTTTTGTCTCCTTTTCCCAGCTAACATTGCCCCTCCCCTATAGCCTTTTGCCTGCTTTCTTATCCAGGATTCTATCTCCCTTTGCCTTTAAAAATATTTAAAGTCTGTTTCCACTACCTTTTGAAGGAGAGCTCCAAAAACACTTGACTCTCTAAAAAATCTCAGCTCTACCTGAGATAGGGGGCTCACTCTCTCCACATTTATTGTGTCAAATACCTCAGGGTCTTCTGTATTTCAGTCAAGTTGGCTTTTAGTCCTAATCCAACAAATACAAGTATGCTCTTTTGAACCATTCCATATTAGACAATCTCCATTTGATATATTAATCTAGGAAATCTTCCTTAATTTATCATCTTTAGTAAAGAGACTAATATTGTACATGATATTGACCAGATATGATCTCACCAATGTCCTGTGTAACTGAAGCATAACCTCGAATTTTGTATTCATGGTAAATAATAACATTCTGTTAGTTTTCACATTGTATCTTTCTGTCAGTTCCTTTTTTTGATTCATGCACTAGGACACCAAAATCCCTCTGCATTTTAGAAATTTGTAATCTCTTATCATTGGGACAATGTGCATTCTTACTGGCAAAATGAACAATTTCACATTTTTGCATTTGCTACATCTTTATTCCCTCTCTTTATCTATCTGTAATATTTGTAGCCCCCTTATGTCCTCATCACAACTTACTTTTCCCTCTGTTTCATCCATCAACAAATTTAGCAACAAAGAGTCTGAGAAACATGAATCTCCTCTGTTCCTGCTATTCCTGGACTCTGTTTGGCAGCTACTGCAACAATTTCCAGCTGCATTTGAATTCACTGAAACATATCTGTTGGAGGGCAGTTCCCTTCTCAAGTTGCTGATTATTGGGTTGCAGTTTCCTTCTCAAGAGGAAGACATTGTCGGGGCCCTGGCTGATATTTTTTGCATCATTAGCCATTAGTCCCGGAAAACTGAAGGGTAGTGAATGTTGTGCTGTTATTCAAGAAAGGCTGCAAAGAAAAATGTGGGAACTATAAACCAGTAGCCTAACATCTGTGGTAGGTTAGTTACTTGAAAAGATTCTAAGATATATATATGTTTGGAAAGACAGGTTTGATTTAGGAGTAGTCAACAAGGCTTTGTGAGTGGGATCATGCCTCACAAATTTAAGAATTCTTTGAAGTAACCAGGAAGGTTGATGAGGGCAGGGCAGTTGACCTAGTCTATGTGGATTTCAGTAAGGCCTTTGATATGATTCCACATGGTAGGCTCCTCTGGAAGGTTAGAACACATGGAATCCAGGGGGAGCTGGCAAATTGGCTTGATGGTAGGAAGCAGAGGGTAATAGTGGAAGAATCCTTATTGGACTGGAGGCCTGTGACTAGTGAATTGCCTCTGGTCGGTGCTGGGCCCATTGCTGTTCGTTATCTATATCAATGATTTGGATGAAAATGTGTAAGGCATGAATAGTAAGTTTGCAGATGACAGTAATTTAGGAGATATCATGGACAGTGAGGAAGGTTATCAGAAATTGCAGCAGGGCTTTGATCAGCTGGGGAAATGGGTCGAGAAATGGCAAATGGACTTTAATATAGGTAAGGGTGAGGTCTTGCATTTTGAAAAGTCAAATAAAGGCTGGGGCTTCATGGTGAATATTAGATGTAAGAAGTAGTATAGCAGGAGAGCAACAGGGAGTATGCAGTCAAGTAGAAAGTTAAGCAGCAGGTTAGCATGTGTGCAGGATTTAAGACCGACTAGGAATGAAGCAAAAAGGAAGGATAACTTAGGTAGAGGTGATGGAAATCATGAGGATAAGCAAACTAGCATTAAGGTAAATGCTCGAAGCATTCAAAACAAAGCAAATGAATTAACAGCACAAATCATCGTAAATATTTATGATGTGGTAGGTATCACAGAGATGTGGTTGCAGGGGGTTCAGGGCTGGCAGTTAAACATCCAAGGATTTGCAACTTATCGAAAAGATAGGGAGGTGGGCACAGGGGGTGGGGTTGCCCTGTTAGTTAAGAATGAAATTAAATCTTTAGCATTAAACGATATAGGGTCAGATGATGTGGAGTCAGTGTGGGTGGAGTTGAGGAACCACAAAGGCAAAAAACCATAATGGGGGTTATGTACAGACTTCCTAACGGTGGTCAAGGCCAGGGGTTCAAGATGTACCAGGAAATGGATAGGGCATATCAGAAAGATCAGGTCACAGTGATCATGGGGCACTCCAATATGCAAATGGACTGGGTGAATAATATTGCCGGTGGATCCAAAGAAAGGGAATTCATGGAATGCTTACAGGATGACTTTTTGGAACAGCTTGTGATGGAGCCCACAAGGGAGTAGGCTATTCTGCACTAAGTACTATGTAAAGGGCCAGACTTTATAAAAGATCTTAAAGTTAGGGGACACTTAGGAGGCAGCGAGCATAATTTGGTAGTGTTCAGTCTGCAGTTCGAAAGAGAGAAGACAAAATTGGGCATAATGGTGTTACAGTTAAATAAAGGTAATGAGAGAGGGGCATCAGAGAGGAACTGACGAAAACTGACTGGAAGCAGAACCTAGTGGGGAAGGCAGTAGAGCAACAATGGCAGGAGTTTCTGGGTGTAATTGAAGGCACAGTACAGAGGTACACCCTAAAGAAAAGAAAGATTACCTGGGGGGTTTGGAAGAGGGTGGGGGGGGTGGTGTTTAGACAACCATGCCTGACGAAGGAACTCAGGAAATGTATCACAGGAAAAGAGACAGCCTATAAAGTGGCCAAGAGCACCGGGAACTCAGAAGATTGGGAAGACTCCAAAAACGAACAGAGGATGACAAAGAGAGAACTAAGGAAGGAGAGGATTTATTATGAAGTTAAGCTAGCCAATATGACCGTAAAAGTTTCTTTCAATTTATAAAAAACAAACGAGAGGCAAAAGTAGAGACTGGGTCGCTCCAAATTGATGCAGGAAGGCTAGTGTTGGGAGATCCGGAAATAGCTGAAGAACATGAGGATCAATGGTCGGCACAACATCGTGGGCTGAAGGGCCTATTCTGTGCTGTACTGTTCTACGTTCTAATACCTTTTAGTCCTAGAATCAGAATTGTTTATGTAAATTGTAAAGGTTGTCACCAGCACTAATTCCTGTACTGGATGACTTGTTAAATCTTTTTAAATAGAAAATGACCAATTTATGCCTATTCTTTGCTTCCTATAGCTAATCAGTCTCTGATTAATATCAATGTGTTCACCTCAGCACCATTTTATTTTCTGTGGTACCTTTTGATGAAGCATCTTACCAGATGCTTTTTAAGCATTACACCCCTATTCGTTCCCCTTTATCCACAGCACAGGTTTCATCCTCAAAGAACTCGAAGATAGTGGTTAATTATGACTCTTCTTCCACATAACCACGTTGACTGAGACCCTAAGTATTTCAATTTTAAATCCTGATCTGAATGGAGCCAGCTGATTACAGTCAGTGTAATAGCTGGATCCTCTGCACAAAGATGAGAAAGCAGAATATGTGTTTCTGCTTATTAGTACATAATTGGATGTTAGGTAACAAGATTGCAGTTCGGCTTCTTCTTAATCACGTAGTTCACTGCACTGCCGTGTAGACTTACAGCATGGTTATATGAGTGAGAAAACAAAAGGTGACTTCCACCTGTGGAAATATATCAAAGCAACAAGCCAATAAATTCCTCTACAGAAGTGAAGACTTTGAAATCTGAGGAAGGAGCTAGATATAACACTACAATATCCCATGGACTATGCAGTGTTTCTTAACCTGGACATTCTTGTAATTGCTGAATAACCTTCTTTTACTTTAAGACTTGATGGGTAAATTATTTTCTTTTGCTTGTTTACGAAATACAGTCTTGGCAGGTGAAATATATTGTGGATAGATGTGACATTGTCCACTTCGGTAGCACAAGCAGGAAGGCAGATTATTTGAACGATAGATTGGGAAAGAGGAATGTGCAACAATACCTGGGTGTTGGAGATCACAGTGGGTCAGGTAACATCCAAGGAGGGAGAGAGAACTTTTTGGATCTAGACTCTTCTTCAGTGCTGAAGTGAAGTGTGGAGGGGACAGCATATATGCTAAAGTTGGCGGGGGGGGTGGGTGGGTGGGTGGGTGGGTTAATGGGTGTGTAGGGTGCTGATGGAGTAAAGATGCTGATAGCTCAGATTAAATGATCAATGTGAGAATTGCAAAACAGTGTGTCTCCTGCCAGATTTGAAAGGGCAGACTCTCTGATTTGGGTGGGGGGGGGGTGAAGGAGGAGGAGGACCGGACATAAACTAAAAGAAATGTTCACAATTTAAAGATGTTAAACTCCATATTAAGTCCAGAAGACGATAAAGTGCATACTCTGAAGATAAGATGTTCATCCATATTGCGATGTGATTCATTGGAATACTGTAGCATGCCGAGGACAGAAGTGGGCATGCGAGCAGTGTTAAAATGACCGGCTGTGGCAAGATGAGGCTAGTGTTTGCACGCAGACTGGAGGTATTCCGCAAAGTGGTCACGCAGTCTTGCTTATTTTCTCCAATGTAGAGTAGACCACATTGAGTGCAGTGAATGTAATATATAAGGTCGGAGGAGGTACGAGTGAAATGCTGCTTCACTGGAAAGACAGTTTAGGCCCTTGGATGGTGAACAGGGAGGAGGTGAAGGGCAGGAATTGCATCTTCTGCAGTTACGTGGGCAGGTGTTGTGGAGAGGGGCACCTCCACTTTATAAAAGTCTTTTATGTACATGAATTTATGAACTCCACCTGGTCATGTATGATCTGTGGGCTTAATACAAAATTATGATTGTTAAAAACCTTGAAGTTTTTTTCTGTAAATTGGGGTGTGCACTAGATTTAACAGTAGATGTAATCTTAAAAAGAAATGAGATGCACCTCATTTTCTGCTTAGGTGTTTCCTTTAGGACTCAACATTGACATCAGTAATTTCAGGAAGTGAACTCTGAACTCTGTTTTGATTGTCCCCTCTTTTATCCTCATCCTCACCCCCACCACCCCATTGCCACAGTGTTTTGTTTGTATAAGTTTGCTCTCAGCAGAACTGACCAATTTTCTGTTAACACCTAGGCTTCATCTATGTATTTTTTTCTCTGATAACATAAGCACTTGATCTGTGCTTTGTCCTGTAACATCTGTTACACCTCCTCTACCTCCCTCTCCATTCCCCCTCGCTTTCACCCCACCTCCCCAATTTTTACAACGTAAAACCCAACACTTTTTCATACACATCCAACGAATGGCCATAATGGACTCAGCTCTGTACATGCTGCCCATCCTGAGTTTCTCAAACTTTGTTTATTCAGACTCATCCTACACAATTTTATTATTTTGAAGACAAAGAAAATGTTTGTATTAATAAGATGTTTTTCAGCACTAAAATTCTCAACTATCTAGGCAAATCCTGGTAAATAAGGATTTTTAAAATAGTAACCCTTCTCTAGGATCTCCTTCAGCCAATTCAATTCACTCCACGTGATATCAAGAAACGGTTGGAGACACTGGATACTGCAAAGGCCACTGTCACTGACAATATTCCGGCAAGAGTACTGAAGACTTGTGCTCCAGAACTTGCTGCTCCTCTCGCCAAGTTGTTCCAGTGCAATTACAACACTGGCATCTACCAGACAATGTGGAAAATTGCCCAAGTATGTCCTGTCTATGAAAAGCACAACAAATCCAACCCTGCCAATTACTGCCCCATCAGTCTTCTCTGGATCATCAGTAAACGCCCACATCACACAAATGAATAAATTTTTAAAACCCTGCATTTTCCATGATCACCCCACTTAGTCTGCACATCCCTGGAGGCTATGTGCAATTTAAAATGGCCAGTCTGTTAAAGTACCTATTCGGGATGACTCTTAATCCATGATGCACTTGACCTGTAAGCCTCTCTTGGTTTGTCCCGGAAATCGTGCTCTGTGGGTCATATTAGTGATCATAGTCTGGAATATGAAACTCTTTACAGATAGTTTTTAGTTTAAATTATTACCTTTTATTTACCAATGGCATCAATGTTACACTATAACATTGATATTTAAAAGCCAGGCTTGAGGTAAGGTTCTAAAACCATAAGCAGAGTAGTGGCACTAGCTCTTACCCCTAAGAGCTGTCTCGGGCTACTCCCCTAATGCAGCAAACAAGCTGTCTTTTTGGTATTAAAATTACAAATACGCCACACGTCCTTCATCAGATAAGCAGCAATAAAATTGTAGAAGTTTGTAGAGGAAGAGAATCTAATTGACTGGTCTGAGTGCTCTGAACTAATTACACATCGAAGTGAGAAACCTTAATCAAGCCATGCCCCAAATGGCCAATTGCTTTGGCTAGATAACCTTCCCTTTTAACAGTACATCATAATGAGGAACTAGTCTAAATGGCTAGTCTAAACTATGTGGTAAAGGCCATGACGTAACCTTACTCAGCTAACATGTCTAATATCATTTGTCCTACAAAGTGGCTTTTTCTTTTAAAACATCTGCAAAATGCAAATTAAATTCATAACATTCCCAGGTCTTGAGCTCCAGGGAATAACACACACATATTCAATCCATGATGAGCTAGTGTTCACTCAAATCAAATCAGGGTTAATCTTTCCGTCTTCGTCTTCGTCTTCGTCTTCCCCCCCCCCCCCATATTTCCAGGCAATCCACTCTGTACCCATAGTGGAAAAGCTATCCGTCTGACAGGATAAGCCTCCCTTTCCCGCAATCTGGCTGCGTGTGATCTTGTAAACCTCTAAAGACTCACCTATCAGGTTCCTTCTCCAAAAGGAGAACAGTCCAAGCTGCTTCAATCTATCCTCAGAACTGAAGTTGTTAGAAATGTTTTGACTAAGTGCCAGTATCAATGGCTTTACTATTGCTGAATTTAAAAGTGCGCTGAGTTCCCAGATTTATCTGATTTTTCAGACCTAGGTTGATGAAAAGCTAGATCTGTAATCTGTATTTAACAAGGATTATTAAAAGACTCCAGCTGCAGGTAATAATCTATGAATCTTTGGCATATAATGTTAATAGTTAAAGCTCGAATTCTGTTATACATTCCCCTTAGAATTCACAGGAAAGAAAATGTGTTATGGGTGGAGGAAAAACTTGCAAAGCAGTTTCGTGCTTTCGGTTCACAACATTTGCTGAGTTGGTTCTTCTGATTGCATGCTGCTTCTTAGTCTTCCTTTCTAGACGAGTCTACTGGTTTGCAAGAGGCATAGGGTGGTTGGTTCACTGACTTATGAATTGAAAGTCAGAGTTTATGGCAGCTACTGGAAGAAAGATTAGCCGGTTTACTTCAGACTTAAAGTAACTTTTACTGCAGAGACCAGAGAGAGCCCCTGAGTAATTTTGTGCAAATAATACTTGACAACATTGTTGATTGCCTCTTCTGTCACTTTTTGTTGATGGAAAGTAGGCTAATGGGTGTGATTCTGGATTAGTGGTGCTGGAAGAGCACAGCAGTTCAGGCAGCATCCAAGGAGCTTCGAAATTGACATTTCGGGCAAAAGCCCTTCATCAGGAATAAAGGCAGTGAGCCTGAAGCGTGGAGAGATAAGCTAGAGGAGGGTGGGGGTGGGGAGAAAGTAGCATAGAGTACAATGGGTGAGTGGGGGAGGGGATGAAGGTGATAGGTCAGGGAGGAGAGAGTGGAGTGGATAGGTGGAAAAGGAGATAGGCAGGTAGGACAAGTCCAGACAAGTCATGAGGAGAGTGCTGAGCTGGAAGTTTAGAACTAGGGTGAGGTGGGGGAAGGGGAAATGAGGAAACTGTTGAAGTCCACGTTGATGCCCTGGGGTTGAAGTGTTCCGAGGCGGAAGATGAGACGCCTCATCTTCCGCCTCGGAACACTTCAACCCCAGGGCATCAGCGTGGACTTCAACAGTTTCCTCATTTCCCCTTCCCCCACCTCACCCTAGTTCTAAACTTCCAGCTCAGCACTCTCCTCATGACTTGTCTGGACTTGTCCTACCTGCCTATCTCCTTTTCCACCTATCCACTCCACTCTCTCCTCCCTGACCTATCACCTTCATCCCCTCCCCCACTCACCCATTGTACTCTATGCTACTTTCTCCCCACCCCCACCCTCCTCTAGCTTATCTCTCCACGCTTCAGGCTCACTGCCTTTATTCCTGATGAAGGGCTTTTGCCCGAAATGTCAATTTCGAAGCTCCTTGGATGCTGCCTGAACTGCTGTGCTCTTCCAGCACCACTAATCCAGAATCTGGTTTCCAGCATCTGCAGTCATTGTTTTTACCACCTTGATGGGTGTGATGTTTGGCTGGATTGGATTTGTCTTTTTGTGTACAAGGCATGCCTATGCAATTTTCTGCAGTGCTGGACATATGGCACTGTTGTAGCTGTACTGGAACCATTTGGTTAAGGTATGACTAGTTCTGGAGCACCAGTCTTCAGTATAAACCACTGACTTGGCAGCGCTCATAGCCTTGGCTGTATCCACTATCTTCCATCTGATTCATAATGTCACATGGAGTGAATTGAATTGATTGAAGACTGGGATCTCAGGGGAAGGCAGCCCTTGTATCATGACACATTTCTGGCTGAAGATTACAAATGCTTTATCCTTTGTGATTTACATTCATGTATCAGGTCCTGGAGGATGAAATATTTCTGGTCATAAACATACAATAGGTAATAGCAAAACTGTAGGAAGTGTACTGATTAAACTAGAAAAGAGAAGTAATAAGCAGGTGAATAAAACATCAGTGCTGAAGGACAGGTTATAATGTATAGCCCAAATAAGAGTTCTGTATATGAATGCATGAAGCCTAAGGAATAAATTAAATGCAGAAGATACAGAATTTAACACTTACCGACCAGTTCAAAAACAGTTTCTTCCCTGCTGCTATAAGATTATTGAATGGACCTGAGAGAAAGTGAAGACTGCAGATGCTGGAGATCAGAATCGAAAAGTGTGGTGCTGGCAAAGCAGTATCCGAGCAGCAGGAGACTCTCCTGCTCCTCGCATGTTACTTGGCCTGCTGTGCTTTTCGACTGTTGAATGGTCCTCTTTAACCTCAAATACAATGTTGACCTTGCTTTTGTGTGCTTCCTGTGCAGTTGTAACCTTGTATGCCTCACTCTGTCTAAGCACCATATGATATACATATCCTTGTATGTTAAGTTCTGTCTGTACTGCACGCAAGGCAAAACTTTTCACAGTACTTAGGCACGTGTACCAACAAATCAAATAAATGAGCTGCTGGCCCAAATTAAAATTAGGGATATGATGTAATAGCCATTACCAAGTTGGTTGAGATTGAGACTAAATGTACCAGGTTTTAAGGTTCTAATGTTGACTCTACTTTCTTTGCACATTGCTGGCAGATCTGCTAAGTTTTGCCATTTGTTTTTGTTTCAGATTTCCAACATTCACAGTTCTTTTTTTTTTAAATAATAATGTTTACAGGACAGACAGAGAAAATACCTGAGCAGGTGGACTAGCCTTACTGATTAGAAACAGATTTACATTGTTAGAGAAGGATATAATGAGTGGAAGGCATGGGTGGAACTGAGGAACTGTATAAGATCTAAAACTGTAATAGGTGTTGTGTACAGAAATAGGCAAATGTGCAGCTTAGTGCAAATACTGTTAATAGGAGATTTTAACTTTAACATAGATTGGGAGAGGCGGACAAGCACCTCTCAGAAAGCCAGTGAATTTTGAGTGTGTCCAGGATAGTTTCCTACAGCAGTATGTCCAGGATTCAACAAGGAGGCAACGATATTGGATTTCGTCACGTGCAATGAGCTACATTTAGTTAGTAACCTAACTGCGCATGTGTTTATCAAATAGTGATCATAATAGAGTTCAATGTAGCATTTGAAAGCAAAAAGCATAAATCAGCTCCTATAGTTTTACATTGAAGCTGGGGTAGGAGTTGGCTACTCGATCCCTCTGACCTGCTGCACCATTTGATATGATCATGGCTAATAATCAAGGTCAATACCTTAATCCTGTCCTTCTCCATATCCCTTGATCCCTTTAGCCACAAAATCTAGATCTACCTTTTTTTTTGAAAACATATTTGGCCTCGACCACTTTGTGGTAGTGAATTCCACAGCTCACCACTTTTTTTTGTTGGGTAAATAAATTTCTTTTCACCAGATTATTCTCCAACAGGTTTATTTGGAAACACTAGCTTTCGGCTAGTGGATTGACAACAGGGTGTGAGCAAAGTTAACCTAAGTAATGAGGAAATTAATGGAATTAAGGAGTGATAAATTCCCAGGACCTGACTATTTCCATTTGAGGAAGTCAAAGGAAGTAGGGGAGCACATTGTAGATATCCTAACTATAATCTTTAGACACTGGGGTTGTCCCTCTGTATTGGAAAATTGTGGGGGAGGCGAAGGCCTAGTGATGTTATTGCTGGGCTGTTAATACAGAGACCCAGGAAATGTTCTGGGGATCTGGGTTTGAATCCTGCCATGGTAGATGGTAGAATTTGAATTTAATTTTTAAAAAATGGAATTAAGCATCTAATGTTGACCATGAATCCATTATAGATTGTCCAATAAACCCACCTGGTTCACTAATGTCCTTTCGGAAAGGAAGTTGCTATCCCTACCTGGTCTGGCTGATGTGATTCCAGACACACAGCAATGTGTTTGATGCTTAAGTGCCGCCTGGGCAATTCGGAATGGGCAATAAATACTGGTCTGGCCAGTGATGCCCAGATCCCAGGAATGAAAAAAAATTAAAAGGAAAACCAGTTAGCCTGACATCTATGGTGGGGAAATTGTTGGAGTTTCTAATCAAGGATGGGGCAACTGAACATTTAGAAAATTTTCAGTTAATCAGGGAGACCCAGCATGGATTCATGACAGGTTATGTCTGACAAACCTCATTGAATTTTCTTGAGCTGATGAAAGTAATGGACAGTGGATGTCTACGATTGTTGTTTTTATGGACTTCTAGAAGGCATTTGATAAGATCATGCATAAGACACTATTACCTCAATTAGGAGCAAACTACTGACATGACTGGAAAATTATTTGAGTGGCAGGTCACAGAGTAGGGATAATGGTAGCTAGTCATATTGGCAGGATGTGACCAGTGGTGACCTACAAGGATCTGAGTTAGGACCTCAATTATTCACATTATTTATTAACAATTTTGATAGTGACATGGAAAATCATTTATCTAAATTTTGCGTATGAGACAAAGTTAGGCAGCATTGTAGACCGTGTAATTTTATACCACCATCTACAAGGGGATATCGATAAACTAAGTGAATAGATGAAACTGTGGTAGATGGAGCTCAATGTAAGCAAGTGAGAAGTTATCAATTTTGGACTGAGAAAGGATAGGTCAGGGTACTTACCTAGATGGTATGAAGTTAAGCACAGTGGATGTCCGAAGAGATCAGATGCATGACCTTTAAAATGTCATGAACAGGTGCAGATAATAATCATAGCATGCTTCCACACTGTAGGGATTCTATGTAGCCCATCAAGTCCATCCCTCCGAAGAGCATCTCACCCAGCCCCATCCCCTCAAATCCCACCCCATCCCTGTAGCTCTGCATTTCACATGGCTAATCCACCTAGCCTGCACATTCCAGAACACTATGGGCAATTTAGCATTAGCGAAAGTGGGTACTGCAGATGTTGGATATTAGAGTCAAGATTAGAGTAGTGCTGATAAAGCACAGCAGGTCAGGCAGCGTCTGAGGAGCAGGAAAATCGACATTTTGAGCAAAAGCCCTTCATCAGATGCTGCCTGACCTGCTGTGCTTTTCCAGCAATTTATCATGTCCAATCCACCATAACCTGCACATCTTTGGATTGTGGAAGGAAACCAGAGCACTCGAAAGAAGCCCGTGCAGACATTGGGAGAATGTACAAACTCCACACAGACAGTTGCTTGAGGGTGGAATCAAACCAGGGTCCCTGACCACTGAGCCGCCATGAAAGTTAATGGAATGCTGGCCTTTATATCTTGCAGACTGGAGTACAAGGATAATAGTTGTGCTGCAGTTATACAAAACCCTAGTTAGACCCCAGTTGTAGTATGGAGAGTGGATCTGGGGTACCACACCTTAAGAAGAATATAATGGCCTTGGTTGGAGTGCAAGTTGGTTTACAAGAGTGGTATATGAATTTCCGGTGTTAGGCCTGTTTTGTCCAGAATTTTGAAGCTTATGGAGTGATCAGATTGAAATCTTCAGGGTATCAACAGGAAAAGACAGACACAGTTTGGCCTTCTAGAACTAGGGGGCATAGGCTGAGAATTAGGCAGGACCATTCAGGAGAGATATTAGGAAGCACTCCTACACACAAAGGATGGTAGATATTTGAAAGACACTTGCACACACATGGCAGAATATGCTGGATTAGTTAATTTTCAATCAGTTTTTTTTTTGTCAAGCAAAGATGTTCAGGGACATGGGCCAAAAACCGGTATGTGGAGTTAACCTAACCTCTGATCTGTGGCCTATCACATTGAGTGGTGATGTAGACTTGAGGGGCTGAATAGCCTACTCCTGTTCTTGTATTTGTATTTACTTGTCTACCACTATTCATAACTGAATTGAGTAGGAGGGCAGATTTATGATACATTGGTTGTGGGATCACTTAACCTTGTGACTCACCTGCTTTCATTGGGTACCTCCTGGAATCATAGCAAATAGCCTGGATGATGAAGATGGTTAATAATTCCCCTGTATAGATGAGCAAGATGCCCTTAATCCTACTCTATGTTGTGCTGAGTTAGTGCTTACTAACGAAGATGCCATTCTTGGACGAGGCATAAACCAAGACTTCGCATGCCTGCATTGGCCTAAGTGTAGAAGGTGAAACCCTATTGTTGAAACACTCCCAATTTCATTTGATTTATTATTGTCACATGTACCTAGGTACAGTGAAAAGTTCTGCTTTGCAAACAGTGCAGGCAGGTCATACCATAAAAGTACATCAGGGTAATAGAACAGGGGAAAGGTTAGAATGTTGTGCTTGCAGAGAAGGCTCTCAGAGAGCACGATCAAAGTTAAATTAAAAATTTGAGAGGTTCATTTAGGATTCTAATAGTAACAAGGAAGAAGCTGTTCTTGAATCTATTCATACATGTATACAAACTTTTTTATATCTTCTGCCCAATTGGTGGAGAGTATAACAGGAGTGGGAATGGTCTTTGATTATATTGGTTGCTTTCCTGACAACAGGAAGTATAGATGGAGTCAGTGGATTGAAGGCTTGTGTCTGTGATGCACTGGGCTATGCACATGACCCTCTGTAGTTTCTTCTGGTCTTGGAAACGGCAGTTGCCAAAGTACACTGATGCATTCAGTTAGAATGCTTTCTGTAGTACATCAATAAAAATTGGTAAGAGTCTTTGTGGACCTGCTGAATTTCCTTAGCATGGCTCCTTCCTCAGGAGGCTACATTTCCTTTACCATTATGTTGACATGAGTGGACCAGGACCGATTGTTGGTGACTATCACTCCCCAAGAGTTTGACACACTCCCATTTACATGCTGCAACACACCAGAACTATGCAAAAATTAGGAAGAACACCTATTTTCTTCAGAAACGACAGATACACTAATGCGTTTCATCCGATTATGCCGATTGGACAGACAACGCCAAGAGGACACTGTATGCACTGATTCACAGTTCACATTACCCTATATCAAGAAAGTATTACAAATGGCAGCCAGACTCCTACGGCCACTGGGAATCATGATAGCACACCAAGTCACAGCCACACTATGCCAACTACTTACAAGTACAAAAGACCCCATACCCACAACATGCAGGACCAACATAATATACAAAATCCTATGTAACAGCTGTCATAAACACTACATCTGACAGACCATCAGAAAACTTGAAATCCGGATATGTGAACACCAACTAGCAACAGAACGGCACAATCAACTCTCCCTCATCTTAATACATGCAGACAAGGAGGGTCATCAGTTTGACTGGGAGAGCGTAACCATCCTAGGACAAGCTTACCAGAGACATGCATGGGAATTACTAAAGGCCTGGTTTTCAACCCGGAATGCAATCGGCAAGCATGTAGAAATAAATCCAATATACAAACCACTGCACAGAAAAACAGGAAATGCCAACATACACTTTAATAGACCAGATCAGATAAATATAAAGCGAAGTAGAACAACAGTGCTACAATAAGTCGCACTGATGTTACCTAGCATGGTGATGAAACATCTGAATGGCAACTCAGCGAGCAAACCAATAACCACACTCTCGACGACTTCTACCTCAGCACCATTTGTGCAGTCTAGCATGCCTTGCACACACTTGCTAAAGTCATTGATTGGTACCTTCATTTTGCTGACATTGATGGAGAGATTGTTGTCTTTCCTCCATGCCGTAAGCACTCAATCTCTTTCCTGTGCTCTGTCTTGTTTGAGATCCGCCCTACAAAGGTGTCATCAACAAATTTGTAAATGGAGTTAGAACTGAATTTGGTCACACTCGTTTGTGTGGTGAGTATGCAACCTTGCTGGGTATTGGTGTTGAGGATTATGGTGGAGGAGGTATTGTTGGCTGTTCTTAACTGCAGTTTATGGGTCAGAAAATTGAGGATCCTGTTACAGAATGGGAACAGAGACCTGGATCTCTGCATTTAGAGATGAGTTTATTTTGAATTATAGTGTTGAAGGCAGAACTGTAGTCAGTAAGTAGCAGTCTGACATCCGGCCTTGTAATCCAGATGTTCCAGGGCTGAGTTTAGGGCCTGGGAGATGGTATCTGCTGTGGATCTGTTGCTCCAGTAGGTAAATTGCAAAGGATTATAAAGGATCAAAGTAATTTGGTAGGTTGAAGCTGATGTGAGCCATGACTAATCCCTCAAAGCACTTTATAATTATGGAGGTCAGAGCCACCAAGTGGGAGTCATTGAGGCACACTGCATGATTTTTTTTGGCATCCAACGATGGTGGTCTTGAAATAGGTGGAGACTTCAGCTTTACCTTTAGTACATGGCTTTCTATTTGTTTAAACGCATCTCTGGAAGAATCTACACTTCACGGCCTGAGATGTGTGGGTTGTGCATGTGGTTGAGCAGAAAAATCTCAAACAGTTCTCCAATGTATTGTAATATGTGAAATTGCACACACACATTTTTTGATCATGTGACTGGTAGTGTAAGGAAAAACTGGTCTCTTTCATTTTAGCAGTTATTCCCCCTATTCAAGTGATTGTCATCACTGTTCACTGCCAAATGTTGCACAGTTTCAGACTAGCTGGGGTCTGCATTGTCTGTGGGTAGGTCCAGAGTTGGTGCCATCTGCACCAAGCTCCAATCAGTGGCTGCAGCAAAAAATAAAGCAGCTTACAACTTGCACAGCTGCTGACTGAACTTTCAGAGGCTGCAGCTGACAGTGACCGAGACCACTCAGATGGACCAGCTAGGCACCACATCTTCAAGCACTATCAGAAGGTATAGTATGATGAGAGAAGGAGAGAGATCAAGAGTAGGGAACTGAGGAGTCCTGAGGAAGATAAAAGTTGATTTGTTCTATGTTCT
The DNA here is from genome assembly GCF_047496795.1 of Chiloscyllium punctatum. Classification (NCBI taxonomy): domain Eukaryota; kingdom Metazoa; phylum Chordata; class Chondrichthyes; order Orectolobiformes; family Hemiscylliidae; genus Chiloscyllium; species Chiloscyllium punctatum. The sequence continues at coordinate 27,493,957 of NC_092744.1, read as the reverse complement.
AGCAGTTATTTTAGAACTATTTGTTAATATCATGCATACAAGGATGCTGTAGAAGTGTCCACTGAAAGATAGTCAGTAAAATATGTAAGGCTTTCAGATTTTATGTACAGAAATTAATAAATTCCTGCATTGAAAATAATGTGGAATAGAGCTATGTTTAAAAACTGTTACTTAAAACTGCTTAAACAAATTTCTAATATAAATGAAGTTAACCAGACCTCAAGGATTTACCTTCCATTCTGAGCTTTCCCGAATAATCCAAGAGGATGTTGAGAGTGGTGACTCAGCTATATTTTCATATGTCAAGTTGGATGAAGGTTTATGTAGACATTTAAATATTTTGCACATCACACTGCAATGTGTCATGGGCTAGTCAATGGGGTATGGGGATACAGTGCGGTTGAGTTCATTTGTGTATGTTGGGTTGGAGGTGGAGAAGATGGAGAGCTGACATGACTAGTAGGTGGGTGCTTAATAGCGTGCGGTTTATTCTGGGGCCTGTGTATCCAGTCCCCCCTTAGGGTAGGAGGACTGGCGAGCATGATGCCTGTGTAAAGAGTGAGATTGAATGTTGAGTCGTCAAGATTTAAGATTTGAGATAACAGGCATGATGGAGTGACGGGAGGGCAGATGTGGGTTGGCATGATGGGTGGGGGGGAGGTGAGGGGATTTTATGGGGCTTGTGTGATGGGGGTGTCCTTTGAAACCACTGAAATAGGAAAAGATAGGCATAGGGATGGCATGATGGTGATAGTTTTTCTCGCCTAGTGCGACGAGTAGATGAAGGGAGCAGGAGCTTGGTGTGATGAGGAAGGTTGGATGGAGGGATGTCTGTGGCTGGTATATTGGAATTAGAGGGTGGTTGACGCACAGCCTGATGTGCGGTGTATGGCGCTGCTGAAAAAATTCTGGAATATCAGCGAAATCCTTGATTTTAATTCCTTTAAAAGTAATCCAATAAAAATATAGAACTTTGATTATAAATAGATACTCTGAAAACAGTTTTGTAAAATGCTGGTTGTCTATAAAAATATATTGAGTTTATACTCTTAGATTAGCTGAGGTATTTGGAGTGGAAGGAGTCCCCTGAGTTCAGTGAGATGAGATTTTTAATTGCACTGTACACTTTATCCTGCTTATATGTTTCTATGCCCTTTTGACTTGTCAATTGAACAATGCATAGACTTAAAGCATAGGGAGTGTAATTTCTGATAATTGTGGCAGATGTTAACTGCTAACCTGGCACAGAGAAATAGAAAATATCTCATCTCTCACAGGGAGCAATAATCTATCTTTGAAAGATTTATGAAAAATGTAAAGCTTTCCTACTTTTTCTCTCTTTTGGTTTAATTTAGTATGGCTTATGTCACCAAAGTGTTAAAACTAGTGGAACTTTGTCCTTTTTAGACTGATGCAAGCTTTAAAATGTAAGGCTTAGCTGCCAATTAAGTAGGGGGAAGCACTCATGGATATTGAAAATTTAGATCTATAAACTTGAAATTGATAAATGAATCCATTTTTCAGTTCAGACTTTCATAAATCATTTAGAAAAGTTGAGTTGATTATTTATGAAATGGGTGTTATACATTCCTTGGCAGGTTTGAGAGTCAGGAAATAAAAGAGCAATGTGAACATTTTGTACATACATTGGTATGCATCAGAGGATTAGGTTACATGAAAGGGAAGATGTGGGTAGGACTGTGGAGAGTAAGGGAAATTCCAGAGGACAGTGGAGGGGCACATTCCTTCCAAAATAGTGCTTGACCTTTTGATTGACAAATGTAGTGAATGCTCTCGTTTGACCCTGGGACATCACAACAATTAATTGTGGAGTAGGGTGGGGAGTGAACTCTAAAAGCAGAGTTCTCTGATTAATATTGCATCATAACAGACTAGTGATTTGTGAGGATTTGTTTATTTTCCTCCTAGCTCTTATGCAAGCGTTAATTGCAGTAGGATGCAGTTCTTCAGGGGTCAATTCTTGCAGCCTTGGGTGCTGCCTTCCAGGGATTAACTCATAGCTGCAATAGCAATTTCCCACTAGGGGTTTGTTCCGCAGGGATCAGGTGTTTTCACTAAATGGCATGGTATTGTCCAAGTGGCCATTACTTAGAAGTGTGAATGACTGTACTTCCTTGAATGTTTAACTGCCGAGGGGAGAAAAATGATCAGTGCACAGCTTGCATTTGTCATCTTTACTAGTGTGTATTGGTGAATACTTCTCAATAATATGAACATTGCTGACTTCTTTTCTAACACAGGAACATGGAAACTATTCTAGTTAATTTCCTAATCCAGCCCTGACTCCACTGCAGCAGACTCATTCTCTCAGGTTCACACCTGGGATGATTCAGTGACCTATTGAGCTATTGTGGAATACTGTACATAAATTTTGAGACCAAGCCATAAGGACATTCATAAGGAAAGCACAGCTATTTAAAGTGAATTGGTAAATTAGGTTAAATGATAGGTCAATAGAGATGCAGTGGAGATATTTTAAGGTGATATTTCAGAATACACAATAGATACAGCTTTCCTTACGTGTTGAAATGTATCATAATCTCATATAAAGTCATCTTTAGTTTGTCTTATTGTTGAAGCATTGTTGTTAAAAGTTATATTTAAAGTGAAGTAGATTCTGTCATACCAAAAGTTAATCTGATTGGGTTCATTAATTATGTAAATAAGTATATTCAAAAGGGAACCAGGTGGTGGTAGTTGTGGAATAAGATATGTGACTAAGTAGTCAAAGTCTGTCCACAAGGGAAAGGTGTCTTGTGTCGAATTTCATCAGCAAGCTCAGAACCGAATTGACACTAAGGGTGAGGAGCTATGAACTTGTCACGTTTCACTTTCAGAATGAATCTAGGTGAAGATTGATCTCTGGCCTGCTCCTTCGCCAACCGCTGTTAGATGTTTAGCAAGATCAAAGAAGTTATAAAGAACACTTAAAACGCTGGTTGAGTCTGAGCTAGTGTCTTATCCATTCCTGAATCCCACATTTGGAAGAAGTTTTGAGAGGATGCAGATAAGTTTGAGAGAATTATTGAGGAACTTCTGTAACAAGGATAGGTTAGAGAGCTGAAGTTGTTTGCTAAAGAAGATTAAGTGGTCATTTGGTGCAGGTGCTCAGAATCACAAGTCTAGACAGAGTTGGTGGCAAGAAACTGCCCTACTGGTAAAAGGATTGAGAACCAGAGGCATAAATTTAAGGTGAATGGCAAAACAGTCAGAAGTGACACTTGGAAAACCTTTTTTATGCTGTAAGTGTTAGGTTCTGGAATTGGAATACAAAGCCTGGGAATTGGAGGCAGGTTCAATCGTGGTAGTCAAAGGAATTTAAATAAGGAACCGAACAGAGCAAATTTGTAAGGTCAAGTTGCTCTTGCAGAGACTAGGTACAGACTCATGTTCAAATAACTTATTTTTGCAATGTAACCTGTCAATGATTCCATGAAGTTAGAGGATGGGATGGGATGAGATGATTCTTGGAGATAAGAAATATTGTTGGTTTATTGGGACAAATATTTCATGTGCTAGAACATCTTTTGATTGTAACTCAGGTTGACTGCAGCACATTTTCAAAATCTACGAGCAGTTTTTATCAGACATTCAGATTTTTTGGATGTGGGATAATTTTATATCAATTACAGTATGCCTGGGATATAACCCTCTTTACTGCCTAGAATTACCATTGAATGCTCTCAATTTATGACTCGTGTTTTTGTATCTACTGAGGATGGTAATTTGGCTTTCGGTGAAAGGAGAGGAAATGCAACAGATCCTTCTAGTTCTTGTAGTTCCATGTTACTGGATGTATTATCAATAAGGTCCTCCATCAGTATGCATTGATTTCCTCTAAAAGGGATGAGGGTCACCCATCTAAAAATGTAATTATGAAAATAACTATGGCTCTTCTGTCTTCCACAAATGTCCATGATTTTCTGACACTGATGAAAAATGTGTTGCTGGAAAAGCGCAGCAGGTCAAACCGCATCCAAGGAGCAGGAGAATCGAGGTTTCGGGCATAAGCCCTTCGGAAAGGACTTATGCCCAAAACATTGATTCTCCTGCTCCTTGGATGCTGCCTGACCTCCTGCGCTTTTCCAGCAACACATTTTTTTCAGCTCTGATCTCCAGCATTTGCAGTCCTCACTTTCTCCTAGATTTTCTGTCACTTCCTGGCACTTGTTTTTATCGGAGATCTGTTGGACCGGCATAATGGAGTTTTATGACTGGCTTTTGGTCCATCTAAAGCTGATCACTGTTACACTTGTTAGGAGTTAAATTCTTAACCATAATTTGTTAACTTTTCTTTCTCTATTTTTCTTCCCCTTACAGATTGGTAGATCCAGCGGCTCACTTCTCCTGGGTAGAGAGCTGTTGCCATTCCACCATGTCACAGAACACCCAGTCCAGTGACCTGCTTAACCAGGATTGGTTCAAGCAGCTCTTTGAATTAGCACAGTGAGTGATTAATTACGGTATTCCACAGATGACTTGTAGTAAAGGATGCTGTGTATTCACATCAAACATATTGGCATACATCGAGCTGGATTATGGTGATTTTCTATGCATAGGACTATAAGATGCAGGTGCAGACATGAGCCGTTAGCTGATAGAGTCTGCTCCCCCATTCAAGAAGATCATGGCTGATCTGATTATCTCCATTCCACTTCTCTGTTTTAACCCCATAACTCTTGATTCGTTTGCTCTTTGAATCTGTCTTCCTTAGCCTAAAGTATACTGATTGATTGACTTAACCTCTACAGCGAGGAGAAAGTGAGGACTGCAGATGCTGGAGACCAGAGCTGAAAATATGTTGCTGTAAAAGCGCAGTAGGTCAGGCAGCATCCAAGGAGCAGGAGAATCGACGTTTCGGGCATGAGCCCTTCTTCCTGAAGAAGGGCACATGCCCAAAATGTCGATTCTCTTGCTCCTTGGATGCTGCCTGACCTGCTGCGCTTTTCCAGCAACACATATTTTTAACCTCTACAGCCCTTTGCAGTAGGTCATTCCCCAAATTCACTACACTCAGAAGAAATGCTTCCACATCTCTGTCTTAAACAGATGGCTCCTTACTCTGAAATGATGTCCTGTGATCTTAGACTTTCCACGAGGGGTAACCATCTGTTTGTGTCACCTGAGAATCTAGTGTTTCAATTAGGTCACCTTTCATTTTTCTAACTTTCAATGGGCACGAGTTCAGAGTACTCCACTTCTCTTAAAAAAAAAATCGCTCCCTCCCTGCAATCCACATAGAGAACATTCTCTGGATTGCTTCCCATGGCACTATGTCTCCCTTGGATAAGGAGACCTGAAACTGTTCACTCTATTTCAGATGTATGGCCTCACTAATGCCTTGTATAGTTTGAGCACTACTTTTTATTTTTATAAAAAAGCAAAATACTGCATCTGTTGGAAATTTGAAATAAAAATGGGAAGTGCTGGAGAAGCAGCTTCCTGCAGTCTTTGTCCATTTAATAATATACAGCTTCTTCATTCATCAAGTTCATAACCTCACATTTCCCCACATTATGTTCCATCTAAGTTTTTGCCCACTCACTTCACCTATCTATATTCCTCTGTTGATTCTTTTTGGCAACCTCATATAGTTTGTCACCTATTTTTGTATCATCCACAATCTTGAAAATAATACATTCAGTCATGAACATTTTGTGTTAATTATTGTGACTCCAGCCATGATCCCTGTGGCATGCTACAAGTTACACATTGCCATACTGAAAATACCCACTTTATCCCAACTTTGGATATTAGTTAGCCAATCCTCTCTCCATGCTAATATACTGCCTCCAACACCTTGGGCTCTTATTTTAAAGATTCTGGATTAGTGGTGCTGGAAGAGCACAGCAGTTCAGGCAGCATCCAAGGAGCTTCGAAATGGACGTTTCGAGCAAAAGCCCTTCATCAGGAATAAAGGCAGTGAGCCTGAAGCGTGGAGAGATAAGCTAGAGGAGAGTGGGGGTGGGGAGCAAGTAGCATAGAGTACAATGAGTGAATGGGGGAGGGGATGAAGGTGAAGGGTCAGGGAGGAGAGGGTGGAGTGGATAGGTGGAAAAGGAGATCGGCAGGTAGGACAAGTCCAGACAAGTCATGGGGACAGTGCTGAGCTGGAAGTTTAGAACTAGGGTGAGGTGGAGGAAGGGGAAATGAGGAAGCTGTTGAAGTCCACGTTGATGCCCTGGGGTTGAAGTGTTCCGAGGCGGAAGATGAGGCGTTCTTCGTCCAGGCGTCTGGTGGTGAGGGAGCGGCAGTGAAGGAACATAGAACCTAGAATCTAGAAGAATACAGTGCAGTACAGGCCCTTTGGCCCTCGATGTTGCGCTGATCCAAGCCCACCTTACCTACGCTAGCCCACTATCCTCCATATGCCTATCCAATGCCTGTTTAAATGCCCATAAAGAGGGAGAGTCCACCACTGCTACTGGCAGGGCATTCCATGAACTCACTACTCGCTGAGTAAAGAATCTACCCCGAACATCTGTCCTATACCTTCCACCCCTTAATTTAAAGCTATGCCCCTTCGTAATAGCTGACTCCATACGTGGAAAATAGGTTCTCATGGTCAACCCTATCTAAACCCCTAATCATTTTGTACACCTCTATCAAGTCACCCCTAAACCTTCTTTTCTCCAATGAAAACAGCCCCAAGTGCCTCAGCCTTTCCTCATACGATCTTCCTACCATACCAGGCAACATCCTGGTAAACCTCCTCTGCACCCGTTCCAGTGCCTCCACATCCTTCCTATAGTATGGCGACCAAAACTGCACACAATACTCCAGATGCGGCCGGCCCAGGACCTCCATGTCCTCTGCAGAGTGGTAGGGGGTGTTGAAATGTTGGGCCACAGGGCAGTGTGGTTGATTGGTGCGGGTGTCCCGGAGATGTTCCCTAAAGCGCTCTGCTAGGAGGCGCCTAGTCTCCCCAATGTAGAGGAGAGCGCATCGGGAGCAACGGATACAATAAATGATATTAGTGGATGTGCAAGTAAAACTTTGGATGTGGAAGGCTCCTTTAGGGCCTTAGATAGAGGTGAGGGAGGAGGTGTGGGCACAAGTTTTACAGCTCCTGCGGTGGCAGGGGAAAGTGCCAGGACGGGAGGGTGGGTTGTAGGGGGGGCGTGGACCTGACCAGGTAGTCACGGAGGGAACGGTCTTTGCGGAAGGTGGAAAGGGGTGGGGAGGGAAATATATCCCTGGTAGTGGGGTCTGTTTGGAGGTGGTGGAAATGTCGGCGGATGAATTGGTTGATGCGAAGGTTTGTAGGGTGGAAGGTGAGCACCAGGGGCGTTCTGTCCTTGTTACGGTTGGAGGGGTGGGGTCTGAGGGCAGAGGTGCGCGATGTAGATGAGATGCGTTGGAGGGCATCTTTAACCACGTGGGAAAGGAAATTGCAGTCTCTAAAGAAGGAGGCCTTCTGGTGTGTTCTGTGGTGGAACTGGTCCTCCTGGGAACAGATCCGGTGGAGGCGGAGGAATTGGAAATACGGGATGGCACTTTTGCAAGAGGTAGGGTGGGAAGTGGTGTAATCCAGGTAGCTGTGGGAGTCGGTGGGTTTGTAAAAGATGTCAGTGTCAAGTCGGTCGTCATTAATGGAGATGGAGAGGTCCAGGAAGGGGGAGGGAGCTGTCAGATTGTCCAGGTAAATTTAAGGTCAGGGTGGAATGTGTTGGTGAAGTTGATGAATTGCTCAACCTCCTCGCGGGAGCACGAGGTGGCGCCAATGCAGTCATCAACGTAGCGGAGGAAGAGGTGGGGAGTGGTGCCGGTGTAATTACGGAAGATCAACTGTTCTACATAGCCAACAAAGAGACAGGCATAGCTGGGGCCCATACTTGTGCCCATGGCTACCTCTTGGGTCTGGAGGAAGTGGGAGCATTCGAAGGAGAAATTGTTAAGGGTGAGGACCAGTTCGGCCAAATGAATGAAAGTGTCGGTAGAAGGGTTCTGTTGGGGACATCTGGAGAGGACAAAACTGAGGGCTTGGAGGCCTGATCATGGCGGATGGAGGTGTAGAGGGATTGGATATCCATGGTGAAGATGAGGCGTTGGGGGCCAGGGAAACGGAAGTCTTGGAGGAGGTGGAGGGCGTGGGTGGTGTCTTGAATGTATGTGGGGAATTCCTGGACTGGGGGGGGATAGGACAGTGTCGAGGTAGGTAGAGATGAGTTCAGTGGGGCAGGAGCATGCTAGTCCAAACACCACCCACGCCCTCCACCTCCTCCAAGACTTCCGTTTCCTCATTTCCAACAGTTTCCTCATTTCCCCTTCCCCACCTCACCCTAGTTCTTAACTTCCAGCTCAGCACTGTTCCCATGACTTGTCTGGACATGTCCTACCTGCCTATCTTCTTTTCCACCTATCCACTCCACCCTCTTCTCCCTGACCTATCACCTTCATCCCCTTCCCCACTCACCCATTGTACTCTATGCTACTCTCTCCCCACCCCCACCCTCCTCGAGCTTATCTCTCCACCCTTCAGTCTCTCTGCCTTTATTCCAGCTGAAGGGTTTTGCCCGAAACGTCGATTTCGAAGCTCCTTGGATGCTGCCTGAACTGCTGTGCTTTTCCAGCACCACTAATCCAGAATTTGGTTTCCAGCATCTGCAGTCATTGTTTTTACCTCTCTTATTTTAAGGAGCCTTACGTCACAGTATGTTATCAAAAGTCTTTTGGAAATCCAAATTTAATGCATCTCCTTCCCCTTTATCTATCTGTGATAATGCTGTTCCTTTAACAAAGTTTTTTTTTAGATTAGATTGTCTACAGTGTGGAAACGTTGTTCTTGGTTTTTTTTTGCAGCAGGTTCATAAATGCAGAGACTCCAGGAAATTTAGGTTTGAAGGGTTTTAGGGCCAGTTTAATTATAGCTAACAGATACTGCCTCAAGAAAAGGCTTTCGATTTTTTTCTAAAAACACTTGTATAGTGAAAGGGGAGTGGCCGGTTTTCCCAGCTCAGCTTTGCTCTGGTTTGGTTTGGTTTCAGCACGCAGTCAGTTGTGAAGCTGCTGGACCCAAATAAGCAGGTCCATGCTGATCTTCTTCCTCACTGACATCTCTCTTGTAAGAACGTGTTGAAATTTTCCTCTTTCTTGCAAAGACGTGTTTACGGGGATTTGGAACAGCATTAAATTGGGATAATCTGGGGTTTTGGATAAGTTGTTCTACATTCTGTTCTCTTTTGTTTGTATTTAATTTGGTAGTCTTGTAAGTAAATTGTTTTGTTTTAAACAAAAGTGGTTGGCCCAGCATCATTCCTGGAATATTCACTTCACACCTGCTTAAAATGACGAGCAAAGTCAAGATCTGGGCTACTTTCTTGAAATGTTTTGAGGGTGTCTGGCCTGATCCATGACATATCTGGCTTGTTAACTTTTCAATGAGCTCTGAGCTTTTTTCTTTTTCTTTCTGAAGTATGCTGACACTACTGCATTATATTATGTATTTTCAAATGCTGTGCTGTTTCATTCTTTATTGTAAATTCTAATCTTTTCCCAATGTACTGTTAAGCTAACTGGCCTGTAATTACTTTTTTTTTTGGTCTCCCTTTTTGAATGTGGGTGTTTCATTGGCAGTTCTCCAGGAGTTTTTCACCATTGAATGATTCTTTATTGAATTGCTACCAGTGCATCTACTATCTCTCGAGCTACGTGCTTTAAACTCCAAGGATGCAACCCATCAGGTCAAGGAGACATATTGGACTTTTGGAGCATTAGTTACCCTGCTACTTTATTTCTAATCATAGTTATTGTGTTTGTTTCCTCTCCTCCTTTTGCCCTTAATTTATTGAATATTTTTGGGATGCTCATGATATCTTCTGTTGTGAAAACTGATGCAAAGTATTAATTCAACTACTCTGCCACTTCCTGGCTCCCCATTACTTTTACGCCAGCCTCATTCTGTAAGGGGCCTGTGTTAACCAGGGTCTCTGTTCCTTTTTATGTATTTATAACAATATTTGTTTTCTTTTTTCTAAGAAGTCCCAAGTAACAAAATGTGCATGCAGGAATATACACAGGAAAGGAGTATATCATTCAGCTCTTGAGCCTTTTCACCATTTCAAACATGACTGATCATCTCACTGCCATTTTCCTGCACTATTCCAACTTCTTTTGATGACTTTAGTCTATAGAAACCAATTAATTTAAGTCTTGAACTTGCTTAACATTGATTTTTCACAGCTCTTTGGGTAGAGAATTCCAAAGATGCATCAGCTTCTGACAGGAGGTTGATTGGCATTGCATTCACACAAATTGTATAGTTAGAAAGATACTTGAACTCTTAGTTATAATTTTGTTTGAATTTTCCTGGACATTTAAGGATGTTTTGGATCTGCAAACTTAAAGGAAGTTAGGCCAAAGGGAGCGATTCAGTTTGGCAGTTTGTGCAAATCAAATTGCAGAGCTGCAAAAACCAACCAAAAGTTCAGTAAAATCATCACTTCATTTCATAATCCTCTAAATATACTGGGCAATTTGGCCCATAAACCCAGCATACCACATTAACAGTTTTTTCCAACAAAGTTGTGCTTATTCTAACCAGTTAATCAATACAGGTTATTACAAGAACAGTATTTACAACAATGTAATCCAAACTGAAATAGTGAAAAACATTTACATTGCCAATATATATATCGAGTAACATTTGCAATAAAACTGAGGCAGTGAGTAACATTTGCTGAGACAGCCCTCCAAGCTCAGACGGCAAATAACATTTGCAGTGACATCCCTTCAGGCTCAGAGAGTAACGTTTACAGTGACAGGCCTCTAGGCTCGGGTAGTGAGTAACATTTAGAGTGACAGCCCTTGAAACTCAGTCAGCAAGTAATGTCTACAGTGACAACACTTGAGGCTCAGACAGTGAGTACTGTTTACAGTGACAGCCCTCCAGGATGCATTGTTGGGTCAGTGAGTAATGTTCACAGTGACAGCCTTCCAGGATATTGTTTACAGTGACAGCCCTCTATGTTTAACTACTGTACATTAGATGAGCAGATTCCTGTATTGGTAAATGAAATAACTGTTGGAATAAAGTACTGTAAATATTAAAATACAGTGTAAAAATGCAGTGTTTTACTTTCTGGAAGTCTGTTGTGTCCCCAGGTCCAGGGGCTGGTTAGACAATAGGTGCAGGAGTAGGCCATTCAGCCCTTCGAGCCTGCACCGCCATTCAATATGATCATGGCTGATCATCCTCAATCAGTATCCTGTTCCTGCCTTATCGCCATAACCCTTGATTCCATTATCTTTGAGAGCTCTATCCAACTCTTTCTTAAATGAATCCAGAGACTGGGCCTCCACTGCCCTCTGGGGCAGAGCATTCCACACAGCCACCACTCTCTGGGTAAAGAAGTTTCTCGTCATCTCTCCTAAATGGTCTACCCCATATTTTTAAGCTGTCCTCTGGTTCGGCACTCACCCATCAGCGGAAACATGTTTCCTGCTGCCAGAGTGTCCAATCCTTTCATAATCTTTTATGTCTCAATCAGATCCCCCCCTCAGTCTTCTAAACTCAAGGGTATACAAGCCCAGTCGCTTTAGTCTTTCAGTGTAAGGTAATCCTGCCATTCCAGGAATTGACCTAGTGAACCTGCACTGCACTCCCTCAATAGCCAGAATGTCTTTCCTCAAATTTGGAGACCAGAAGTACTCCAGGTGCGGTCTCACCAGGGCCCTGTACAGCTGCAGAAGCACCTCTTTGCTTCTATACTCAATTCCTCTTGTTATGAAGACCAGCATGTTATTAGCCTTCTTCACTACCTGCTGTACCTGCATGCTTGCCTTCATTGACTGATGTACAAGAATACCCAGATCTCTCTGTACTGCCCCTTTTACCTAAATTGATTCCATTGAGGTAGTAATCTGCCTTCCTGTTCTTGCCACCAAAGTGGATAACCATACATTTATCAACATTAAACTGCATCTGCCATGCATCTGCCCACCCACCTAACTTGTCCAGGTCACCCTGTGATCTCCTAACGTCCTCATCACATTTCACCCTGCCACCCAGCTTTGTATCATCAACAAATTTGCTAATGTTATTGCTGATACCATCTTCTATATCATTAACATATATTGTAAAAAGCTGCGGTTTTAGCACGGATCCCTGCGGTACCCCACTGGTCACTGCCTGCCATTCTGAAATGGAGCCGTTTATCACTACCATTTGTTTCCTATCAGCCAACCAATTTTCAATCCAATCTAGTACTTTGCCTCCAATACCATGTGCCCTAATTTTACTCACTAACCTGTGTGGGATTTTATCAAAAGCTTTCTGAAAGCCCAGGTACACTAGATTTACTGGATCTCGCTCGTCCATCTTCAGAGTTACATCCTCAAAAAAGTCAAGATTAGTCAAGCATGATTTCCCCTTCATAAATCCATGTTGACTCTGACCTATCCTGTTGCTACTATCCAGATGTGCCGTAATTTCTTCCTTTATAATAGACTCCAGCATCTTTCCCAGCACTGAGGTCAGACTAACTGGTCTATAATTTCCTGCTTTCTCTCTCCCATTCTTTCTTAAAAAGTGGTATAATATTAGCCACCCTCCAATCCTCAGGAACCGACCCAGAATCTATCAAACTCTGGAAAATAATCACCAACGTATCCACGATTTCCCGAGCCACCTCCTTCAGTACCCTGGGATGTAGACCATCAGGCCCCGGAGACTTATCAACCTTCAGACCTAACAGTCTCTCCAACACCAAATCCTGGCAAATATAAATTCCCGTAAGTTCAGGTCCTTCAGCCACTGTTACCTCAGGGAGATTGCTTGTGTCTTCCCCAGTGAACACAGATCTGAAATACCCATTTAATTCTTCTGCCATTTCTTTGTTCCCCATAATATATTTCCCTGTTTCTGTCTTCAAGGGCCCAATATTAGTCCTAACCATTTTTTTGCTTTGCACATACCTAAAAAAGCTTTTACTATCCTCCTTTATATTATTGGCCCGTTTACCTTCGTACCTCATTTTTCCTCTGCGTATTTCCTTCTTAGTAATCCTCTGTTGTTCTTTAAAAGCTTCCCAGTCCTCAGTTTTCCCACTTATCTTTGCTGTGTTATACTTTTTCTCTTTTAACCTTATATGCTTCTTATCTTCCCTTGTCAGCCATGGCTGCCCATGCCTCCTCTTGGGATCTTTCTTTCTTTTTAGGAATGAACTGATCCTGCAACTTCTGCATTATACAAAGAAATATCCGCCATTATTCCTCCACAGTCATCCCTGCTAAGGTATTGCACCACTGAACTTTGGCCAGCTCCTCCCTCAAAGCTCCATAGTTCCCTTTATTCAACAGAAGTACTGTCACTTCCGAATGTTCCCTCTCCCCCCTCAAATTGCTGACTGAAGCTTATTGTATTATGGTCACTACTTCCCAATGGCTCCTCCATTTTGAGGTCTCTGACCAATTCTGGTTCGTTACACAATACCAGATCCAGAATTCCTTCTGAGGGGATAAATATTGTCTGACGTGCTGCCTATCTGGTGAGGGTAGCTAGGAGTTTTCTGCTGTAGATCTCAGTGGTGTGACAACAGAAGAAACTACAAGTTGAAAGGTTTTGCCTAGCCTCCAGTCTGAGAGGGGGAGAGGATGCGCCAAAATGGCATCAATTGATTCATGTAATAAACTGTGTAAGCAGTGTTATAACAAATCGTGCAATGCTGTGCAAGATTTCTGGTCCTAATTATTTATCAACATTAAAGTGAAACGGTGTGAAACAGTGACTTTGAAAGCAGGCAATCAGAAAATACCAGAGAAAGGTCTTATTCATCTCCCAGTCTGTGTCTTTCTGTGAATCTTTCAACGAAATTCCATCTTATTGCAAAACGTTGAAATAATGTTAGATTTTGGAGCCAAAAGAGAAAATTTCAGCAAGTCTGGCAACATCTGGAAGGAGAGAAAAGAGCTGACATTTAGAGTCTAATTGACCCTTAGATTTTGGAGAATTTCTTTGATTTAAAGTCATGATTTTTTAAAAAAATTTAGTCATTTGGCCCATCCCCAAGTTTGATTAATAGTCAGTAGTTTGGGAAAGGAGATGTGCCTAGCTTCAGTATATTTGAATAATGTAGTTTGTGCTTCACTGAGAATTTAATGTTCTATGTGCCACTTGTTTGGATTTTGCAGATCTGCCACTAGTCTGATGGATCTGAGATCATGGATGGAATTTACCAGTTGCATCCATGGCAAATTGATATCAATTAGGAATGCCATGGCAAGGAGCCTACATCATAGCAGAGACCTGTGGTCATAACCACCAAGTAAATTGGCTGTTTATTCAGAATTCCTACAATCCTTAGATTTTCAGCTATTCCATGAATGTAAAGCTAAATGTGTTTGCAGTTGCCCCATAACAAAATCCTTTTCCTTTGTAACAGAAGCAAGTCTCTCTTTCTGGCAAGTCAGGGCATGTCAACCTTTCTATCTCATTCTCATGTTTTGCTGTGCCCTGTTATTTGTTGTTGAGTAGGTTTTACTTCTGATCCCTGACAAAATTTGATAGAACCAGATCGTTGAAATTATATACAAGGCTGTATGCTAGACCTTCACCATATAACAGTGGAAATGCTCCAGAAATGCATTTCTGTACTATATGAGCAATTTAAAACCTCATTGGATAATTTTGCCATTGCACATCAGTGGTCAGATATTTTAAAAAAAAAACCTAAACCATTTCATATCCTTAACATCTGCCCAACCTCTTCTCTAGGTATTGTTAGGCTAATGCAGAATTATTGAATTCTCTTATTTAACCTTGAGCTACTCTTTTGATTCAATATCCTCTCTGCTACACTTCCACAAGTATAACAACTGCCTCACCCTATTTTACCCTTTTTGGTGCTAAAGATTTCCGCTGCTAATCTGTTTGTCCAAAACTCTACCTACCTATATGCTCCCCTTCAAACTCGAGGCCTCCTCCTTACACCATCGCTCCAGCCATGCATTCATCTGCTCTATCCTTCTATTCCTGTATCCACTACTGTGTGGCACTGAGTGATCCTGAACTTGCTACCTTTTGGAGTTCTGCTTTTCAACCTCTTCCCTAACTCTCTGAACTCTCTTCCTTGCAAGATCTTGGTGTTCTCAATTCTTGTGTTTGGACTCTGTTCATGATCTCTGAATATTTTCCATAGCCCAGAAACAGTTTGCAAGTGAGGTGCACCCACAAGGAATTGCCTCACCACTCTGCTTACTGCAGTTGTTTTATCTGGTGGCCACCTATTCCCTCTTGGCTTGTAATTCCCTAAGCTGCAGAGTGACCATCTCCTCCTAAAACCTGTTATTCATGAGCCCCTTGAATGTACCATTTTGTCCATTGCTGCCACTTGAGCTGTAGGCTCTGAAGCTTAAGTTGCTCCAACCAGTGGCATCTCCTGTGCCTATGGTTATTTGGACTACCAGGAGTATCTAGGATCTCTTGCATGGTACAGGTCTGAGTTTCCCAGACATTCCTTAACTCAGAGTTGGACCCTTGCATTTATTTTAACCTTATTCTGACTTCCAAGCCTGCAACCACTCCCATCAGGTACAGAGAACACCGAACGGAGTATTCACCACGAAGGTTTACAGGAAAACCACACACACCGACCAAGTCCTAAACTATGAAAGCAACCACCCCAACACACACAAACAAAGTTGCATCAGGACACTATTCAAAAGGGCCACAACACACTGCAGTACACCAGAACTGCAAAAAGAGGAAGAGGAACACCTATACCAGGTATTCACCAAAAACGGTTACCCTCGCAATTTCATCAACAGATGCCCAAGGGAGAGACAACGGAACGAGGACATGCCGCAACCCAAAGAACTAGCCACACTACCATACATCAGGAGCATTTCTGAACTGACAGCCAGACTACTGCGACCACTAGGACTCATAACAGCACACAAACCAACAGCCACTCTCCGACAACAACTCACCAGAACGAAGGACTCGGTACCCAACATGAGCAAAACTAATGTAGTGTACAAGATCCCATGCAAGGACTGCACAAAACACTACATCGGACAAACAGGAAGACAGCTAACGATCCGTATACACGAACACCAACTAGCCACGAAACGACACGACCAGCTATCCTTAGTAGCCACACACACAGATGACAAGCAACATGAATTCGACTGGGACAACACCACCATTATAGGGCAAGCCAAACAGAGAACAGCCAGGGAATTCCTAGAGGCATGGCACTCATCCACAAACTCTATCAACAAACACATCGACCTGGACCCAATATACCGGCCACTACAGCGGACAGCTCGAACTGACAACTGGAAGCAGCAGAGACGGGCCACTACAAATGCCAGAGGAAACAGCGCAGAAGCGCTTCACAGGAGGCTCCCAAGCACTGAGGATGTCACCTAGACAGGGGACGAAACGTTTGCAAGACAAATTCCCAGCTTGGTGAACAGAACCACAACAACCACTCCCATCTGGAATGGCAGCAGATACATGGGCACACCAAGTTTACCAAACCCCACACAATCATAACTTGAAAATATATTGCCGTTCCTTAACTGTCACTGGGTCAAAATTCTGGAATTGCTTCCCTAAAGGCATTATGGATCAACCTAGAGTAAGTGGACTACTGTTCAAGAAGGCAGCTCACCATCACCTTCTCAAGGGCAACTAGGGACAGGCAATAAGTGCTGACCAGCCAGAGGCACCTATCCCACGAATGAATTAAAACAGATGTATAGGCTTGAAAAAGCCTATTAGATTAGATTCCCTACAGTGTGAAAACAGGCCCTTCAGCCCAACCAGTCCACACTGATCCTCCGAAGAGTAACCCACCCCCCTCTGACTTATGCACCTATCACTATGGGCAATTTAGCATGGCCAATTCACCTGACCTGCCCATCTTTGGACAGTGCATCCCTCTGGAGGAAACCCACGCAGATACTGGGAGAATGTGCAAACTCCACACAGTCGCCCAAGGCTGAAATTGAACCTGGGACCCTGGTGCTGTGAGGCAGCAGTGCTCATTACTGAGCCACCGTACCGCCCTTATTGTTGTTTCTGTCCATCAAATAACCAGATCCTCTCAATTATATTAAACAAAGAAATTTAATTTTGAAGTTCTGAGATGCTCATTATCATTATGTAAAGACAGAGGGTATTCTCTGTATTCGTAAGGGTCAGGCTATTCTGGAGAATTATGTATTCCAGTGTGACACTACAGGAGTTGTATTGAGAACCACAGCAAAATTACATATGAAAAATTGTGACCTGTATGGAGCAAAGGTATAGTTTAATGCCACATCTTCAGAACTACAAAAATACTGGAATGGGATGATAATCTCTTGACTTTTAATTTTATGGATTTTTTTTGAGAAATGACATGCCAGAATGTCTAATTTTAAGCATGATGGAAGAACATGGTAAGGGGTAAATGTAGGGGTATGGATGGGTTGAGCTTCGTCGGGTCGGTGTGGACTTGTTAGGCCGAAGGGCCTGTTTCCACACTAAGTAATCTAATCTAATCTTAAGGTGTAGTTACTGTTTTCACATAAATCTATGTTGGGTTCATAAGAAATGAGGAATTACCCACTTAATCTGCTGTGACTCATCCCTTGATTTTTTTTTTTGAAACCCTTCTGTTGGGTGTGGAAGGTCTGTCAGCTTCTGGCACTTCTCCAGACTCATTGCTCCTTTTCATCTTACCTCTGCTGCTGCTGTCTCACAAGGGTCCGCTGCTGGTTTGTATGCTTCTGAGATACTTTGCTCTCACTGTTCCTTTTAACCTCTTTGCCTCTGCTTCCAAGTCCCATACCTGCTTCTGGGACCTCTGCACGTTTGCTGCCGAGTTCCACACTGGTCTGTTGCCTGTCAGCCGCTGGAACCTCTCTGCTCTCCCTGTACTGTAAATGTCATGGACCTGACAATTTACTGCCAATAGTACTGAAGACTTGTGCTACTGAATGAGCTGCATATCTCGCAAAGCTGTTCCAGTATAACAATAACTCTGGCATTTACCATTCAAAGTGAAAAGTTCCTCCGATTTTGCTAGTGCACACAAATCACAACAATTCCCACCTAGCTAATTATTACCCATGAGTCTCCATGCATGTGACATCAAACAACTATATCAAAATTAGAGTTAATGGAAATTGGGAGGAAAACCTCTGTGCTGGCTGTACTCACACCTAGAACCAGATTAAATATAATGTGGAAAAATGTGAAGTTTTCCCACTTTGTTCGGAAGAACAAATGTGCAAAGTATTTCTTAAATGATAAGGATTAGAAAGTACAAATGTACAAAGGGACCTAGGTGGTCTGATTAATACGTTACAGAAGAATAACCTGCCAGTGCAGCAAACTGTTCTGGAGGCTAACAGTATAGTCTTTATTGTAAGAGGATTTGAATGCAGGAGTAGTGAAGTCTTGTTTCAATTGTATATGAACTTGGTTAGACCAGTCTTGGAATGATGTGTACAGGTTTGGTCAGTTTATCTCTGCAAAGACAATATTATCTTTTAAAGGAGTGCAATGAAGATTTGGCAGACTTGTCCCTGGACAACAGGTAGCTTTATGAAGAGAGATTGGGCAAACTGGACCTGTGCTGTCTACAATTTTGAAAAATGAAGTTCATTGCAACTAGCAAAATACTTAAAGGACAGACAGTAGATGAGAATAAGATGTTTCCCAAAATTAAGGAGTCTAGACCAGGGTGCACATTTTAAAATTAAGGAGCCGAATGCCATTTGAAATTCTTTTTGCTTAGATTGTTGTAAACCTTAAGAATTCTCTACCACCAAGGACCGTGGAAGCTCGGTCTAGGAGTATGTTTAAAGTAGAGATTGATAAATTTATGAATACAAATGGAGTGCAGGATTATAGGGATTGGGTAAGTAAAAAGCATTGAAGTGTTCAATCAGCTATGATAATTGAATAGTAGGGCAGGCTCAACAGGCTGAATGGCATTCTCTTGTTCCTATATTTAAAACCATGGAAGATTGTTGTACTTGTTGGAAATCTGTCATTGCAACATCAGGAATTTACTAAGTCGCTCTGGGTAGTGTCCTAAGCCCAGTCATTTTCTGTAGATGTATCATTGATCTTCCTTTCATTATAATGTCAGAAATGGGGATGTTCATTGATTGTATAAAGTTCTGCATCATTCTCAATGGGTGAGCTACTGAAGCAGTTCGTGTCTAAATATATTTCAATTATCTCATTCCTGTTCTAAATTCTTTGAAGAGAAAATATTCTCCCTGCATCTGTCAAGACCACTTAGGATCTTGAATGTTTCAACCAAGTTGCCTCTTACTTAAGTCACCTGCAGCAGGTGGTAATGTCCTGTCCTGTCTTTCCTCCTAAGACCTCTTATTTGAGCTATTATCTTGGTAAGCCTGCTCTGAAACATGTCTAATACATTTGCATCCTTCCTGAAATAAGGTGATTACTGAGAATTTTTATGTAGCTTTAAGTAGTCTTATGGCATTTTCACAACTTGGTGCCGTCAACAAATTAGCATCTGTACCTTTCATCCCTTCATCAAAGTCATTTATATAAATTGTTAAAAGTTGAAGTCCCATCATTAAAACATAGTGGCAGTGCAGTCTTCGAGTATGTTTAAGGTAGTGAATGATAAGTTTATGAATACAAATAGAGTACACGGTTATGGGCATTGGGTAGGTAAAAAGCATTGAAGTATTTGATCAGTTATAATCATTGAATAGTAGGGCAGGTTCAATGGGCTGAATGGCCACCTCTTGTTCCTGTGTTTATAACTATGGAAGATTGTTGTAGTTGTTGGAAATCTGTCATCCCAATGTCAGGAATTTACTGAGTCACTCAGAGTAGTGTCTTAAGCCTACTACTCTGACAGCTAGATCATTGGCACACTGCTTGTTGCATCCTGCCATCCTGAAAAAGACCCATTTACACCTGCTGTCTGCTTCTTGCTAGCCAATCACCCTTCTGTCCATGTCAATGTAGTGCAAATACACTGAGCTTTTACTTTCCATAATAATTTGATCTGACACCTTACCAAATATTTTCAGGAAATCTAGCTATTAGACACTCATTAGTCCTCCTTATTCATAACACATGTTATTTCCTTAAATAGCTGCATTGATGAAATATTATTTAACATTCAAAAAATATCTTGACCTTCCCTGATTATCTTGACCATCTCCAAGTGCCCTGCTATAACCTTTTTATTAACAGTTTCTAATGTTTCCCTTTGCTTGATGTTACACTAACTACCTTGTAGTTTCCCACTTTATTTGTCACTCTTTTAAAATATTTGTTTCTTTCCAATATAGCGGTAACCTTCTCTAAATCTTGGGAGTTTCCATAAATTAAACCCTTTTGCATCTTACTAGCCACTTCTTTCAAGGCCCCAAGCTGAAGTCCATCAAGTTTCTAGGTGCTGTCAGCCCGCAGCTCCAATATTTTACATGGGATCACTTACCTCTCTGAATGAGTTTTCCTGAATTTCTCCCTCCCATTTCCTGACTTATCTCCGAAGCAGAAATATTACTTAATCAGCTGTAATGAAGGTGGATGCAAAATACCTGTTCAGTTCAACGACCATCTCTTTATTCCATTACTAATTCTCGAGGCTCATCCGATAGTTAACTGTTTCCTTTTGTAAATATTTATAAAAACTCCTGTTTTTATTTTTCTTAGTTTTGAATGTTAAATAATGTTTCATCAATGTAGTTATTTAAGGAAGTAACATGTTTGGTAATATTTTAAATATTTTGTCTATCTTGTATATTCTACCAAATATTCTGACTTCAAACTGTGTTTGCAACATTGTTTCTTCTTTGTTTGAGACCATCTTAACCTTTTTACGTAACCGTGGATCATTTGGGTCCATTCCTTTGCGATGTTCCTGATTCCTTTGAACTTATCAATTGCTTTCTAAAAATCCCATTTAATATATGCTATTGTATCTTGATAGACTTATCTTTTAACTTAGTTTGCAAATTCATTCTCAGCCAGTTCTTTTTGTGTCCTTGTTGTTCCTTTTATTTAAGTATGGGGAATAAAAATATAGTCCTTGACCCATTCCCCCCCTCCTTCAAACTGAATGTAGAATTTAATTATGTTACCGTCACTGCTGTCTCAAGGTGGCTTCATGTTGACTCATTTACTATGTTTTTCTTGCACAATATAGACTTTATATAGGCTAGTCTCTGGTTCTAGAACATGTTGCTCATAATCATGGAGTCATAGAGATCTGCAGCACAAAAAAAACTCTTGGGCTCGTCATATTTGTCCAGTTCAAAAATGGCTTCTGACCTATTCTAATCCCTTTTTTCCAGCTCTTGAACTAGAGCATCATATGCCTTGGAATTGCAAGTGCATATCCAAATACTTCTACTAAATAATTGTCCTGAGAAAGTATGCCAAAAACATTCTATGAACTCCTCAACTAGATTATTTTTGCCCGTCTAGCTTAATCTGTTAGGATTGTCATGCCTTTCTGACGAACTCCCATTATCTTTTCCTTTTCTGATCCACCCTACCGTGGTGTTATCGTGGGGGCTTTACACTCCTCCCACATGTAACTACTTGCCCTTTATCATTTTTCACCTTAACCTAAATCCACATCCTAGTTTCTTGAACTTGGGTACTCCTCTCTGTTATGCTAACGTCATTAATTTACAGAGCCACCCCTCCTCCTCTTCTAGTCTATTATCTTTTCTAAATGTCATGTACCTTTCGTGATTCAGGTCCCAATGCATGTTGTGCTGCAATCATATTTGTATTTGCTCCCGGTTCATATTTATTTCTATTTATGTGCTTATTTCATCTGTTTTGTTTGAAATGCTATGTGCATTGAAATGCAAAGTTTTCATTCTCATTTTTTATTCAGCTGCTTTGCTTAGATTTGTGGCTCTTAGAGTAGTGTATGTTTCTTCCTGTGACACTCGGTATTAATATGGGAAATTAATGCCAATCGGTTTTGTCTTGTCTGTACAGGTAGTTCTTCTATAATGTGATGGTTACGTTCTTGTGCAATTATGCTTTAGAAACAGCACTTAGTGTGGGCGATGTAATTGTGTTACAGCCAACGCATGTTTTAAAAGTTTACACTTTAGAAACAGTGTCCCCAATTCAGCAATCATGTTACAGTGAATTTGTGTTAACAAAACATGCATTTATAGCAGACCGACCTATACTCAATTTATTGTCTCTCAAATTTGATGCCTTGATCTCACTATTGAGTATAACATTTTCTCTACTTGATTCATAATGCAACTTGCAAAAGCACCAGCCTCAGCACTGATCATGATGTGGAGAAGCTGGTATTGAACTGATGTGGAATGAGTCAAGTCACATGACGTCAGGTTATAGTCCAACAGGTTTATTTGAAATCACAAGCTTGTGGAGTGCTGCTGCTCCATCAAGTGAAGATTTTATCTGACGAAGGAGCAGTGCTCCAAAAGCTTGTGATTTCAAATAAACCTGCTGGACTACATCCTGGTGTTGTGTGAGCACTGGTTAGGTAGAGGCCATCCCAACAGTTCTGATCCCACTTTGCTCAGTACTGATGCCACTGTCCCATGAATCAAAATCCACTTATCCCACAGCTATCTTTTATGTCATGCTTTAATCCCTAATCTGATTTATGCAATTTTTCGCATGGTTCAGTTTATGACCTAGAGGTTATGACTGTTTGTTTGAGGTTCTATTTCTGAATTTGATGCCTAAATCCTTGAACTGACTAAGCTAACATAAAGGGATGTCTAAAAGTCTTCTCTAAGCCTGTATGGGTTAAAAGTAAAAGGTAAGGGACCAAAAAGAGACTTTTTATTTTTGCAGGAAGCATGGCTGAGGTATTAAATGCTTTAAATCTGTGTTTACCAAAGAGAGTGAGACTACCCACACCATGGTGACAGGAGGAAATTCTCATGAGAAGAGTTCGAGGGTTCAAAATTTGGTTTTAAAAGTGTTAGATAGACTGTTAATTCCTAAAAGTGACAAAGCTCAGGACCAGATGAGATGCATTGAAGGATTCTGAATGCCTTGTAGACCAGTTAATTTAACTTCAGTCATAAGAAAGCTTCTCCAGACAATTATTTGGGATAGAATTAGAAAAGAATTGATTCATAAGAGTCAGCATGGATCTCTAAGGGAGGAATGGTGCTAAACTAATTTGCTGGAGTTTTTTGAGGAGTAACAAGCTTGATGAGGGCTATGCTTTTCATAGTGTACATGGACCTTCAGGAGATGCTTGATACAGTGCCCCACAACTAACTTGAGGAAAGTTAAAGGTGATGGAATAAAAAAGTGAGTGGAAATGCAAAAGTGATGGATGAGGATAAATCCTTGCACTGGACATGCAATGCAGCTGCCTGGACGTTTATACTTTTCTGCAAGGATAAATTCAATCCTTAAGGTCATACTATTCCCCACTACCACATTCCTTTTTGCTTCCCAAAATTAAATTGACTTTTGAACCATGGTCCCCCATGGTCATTTTGCTGATCTACGCAGCAGACCCACTCTCATCCAAATAAACTGAGAACTACAAAAACAAACATATTGCTGGAAACACTCAGCAGGTCTGGCAGTATCTATGAAAAGAAATCAGTTGATGTTTCAGGTTTGGTGACCCTTCCTCAGAACTGGCCTGTCCTGCTGAGCTTTTCCAGCATTTATGTTCATTTCTGATTTGCAACATTTACAGTTCTTCCGCTTTTGAAAGAATTTCAAGTCTATTGGACAATTGCAAAAGGCAAGGCTCCTTTCTCTTTGGTCTCCGAACTTGCCTCATGGCTAAATTAGGAGAGTACAGCCTAAGTTTCCTGCAGGTGATCTTCCATTGCTCAGCATTTGACCTTTAATTGATCCTTTTATTCATTTCTCCCTCATTTACTTCTGTCACTTCTGTATGAATGCATCTGTGCTGATCAACCAATTCTTGTGGCAATGATTCTCACACTCACTACTGTCTACGTTTCAACATTGAACAAGGTCAACTTTTCTGGATTATGGATTTCAAAACTCAGGCTATCCAAAAGAATTTCAGGCTAACTTTCCCACTGGTAAAGTCAACCAAGGATGCTTTGTACTTGTCCATCTTTCTGATGTTCCTAATGCTCTATTATTGTTTTACGAAAAAGCTACATTTACCATAGAAACCTAGAAAATAAGAGCTGGAATGTGCTATTCAGCCCTTTGAACCTGCTTTGCCATTTGGCATGATCATGCTGATCATCCAATTCAGTATCCTATTCCCACTTTCTCCCGTATCCTTTGATCTATTTAGTGGACAGACTATAAATACTTCTTGAAACCACTTTATGGCAGAAAATTCCACAGACTCATCACACTCTGGATAAAGAAGTTTCTCATCTGAATCTACTTAGTCTCTATCCTTAGACTGTTTTAAACTGCCTAGTCATAGAACATAGAACAAAGAACAGCACAGCGCAGTAACGTACCGGTTCTTCAGCCCTCTATGTTGTGCTGACCTTTTTTCCTACTTGAAGATCCAGCTAACTGACAAATTCTTCATTGTACTATCTTTTATGTGCCTATCCAAGAGCTGCTTAAATGTCCCAAATGTATTGGACTCTGCTACCACTGCTGGACATGTATTTCATGCACCCACCACTCCTCTTTCCTATGTTTACCTAGTCCTGTTAGAAGTTTATAGGTCTTCATGAGCCCTTGCTTGCCTGCTCTCTTGTGCCCTGTGTACTATCTACAAATCAGGAGTATGATGGATTTCTCTCCACTTGCCTGGATGGATTGCACCTGTAACCAGCCAGGACTTGATTGGCACCCAGTTCAGCACTTTCTAAACTCATGACCTTCATCACTGAAGCCTAGTCACAACCGCGAGTACCAAGTACAAAATGCATTGCAGCAACTCACCAAGGCCTCTTGGCAGCACTTTCCAAATCTGTGACCTATATCACCTAGAAACTTGAATACAAATAATACATGGGAGCACAAACATCTGCAACTTCCAAGCTACAGACCATCCTGACTTGGAACAGATCCTTCATTGTTGCAGTCCTGGAACAGTTCAAGAGGTGTTCCTGCATCCCAAGGATTGCAGAACTTCATGGTGGCAAACTCACCACTTCTTTCTTCTGTTCGAGTTGGACAATACATCCCAAGAATGAATTTTTAATAAAGTTTTCAGTTTGAAAAAAGTAAAAGTTCTCTACTGCTGATTGCAGACTCTTTTTATATTGTCTAATGCACAATCCAACCAGGAGACAAAACAGAACAAAAAATTTAAGTTAGCAAAGAGAAATCCCCATGTGTAATGAAGGGGACCACCCTAACCCAATGGCATAAATGCATTCAACTTGCAGAGGCTGGTCTAGCAAGATATTTTAATTTCAGCATTCTACATGACATTCTCACAGGAGTTATAGTTAGTAATATGGCTGATATGAGGAAGCCTGTCACAAATTATAATCCAATTCGGAAGTCAGGCTGACATTTCAAGTCAAGATTAAAATAATCTTTGTCTATTGTGGTTAGATCACATAACCTCCCACAAATGGAATAAGAAGCAATGACGTTTGCACAGTTATGTGTATTTGTGTATTATTTCTGCACAATTCTGCTTCTAGGTCAGCTTTGAAGTATCAGTTTTGGTTCCATGGATAATGCATTCATCTCTGAAACAGAGGTCATAGGTTAAGGTTGTACTTCAGTCACTCAATACGATGTAAGCTGACTACAGTATTGAGGGAACACTGCACTATTGGAGATGGTGCTTTCAGGTTGTGTTAAACTGAAAGCCATATCTCCAGTGTCAGGGTGAATAGATTGCGTGGCTACCGTTTGAAAGAAGAGGGGGAGGAGTTCTCCCAAGTGTCTTGTACTAGATTTATCCAGAAAAAGAAATCTATAAAACATGCTTATGTCACACACTAGTCTGCCTTGTATTCCTCAAAATAGAGCTCCGATTTTGACTAGTTGCTTTATATCCATGCATTACCTTTTTAAAAATGTTTATCCCCTCTTCCAGAAGCAGATGATCTGCTGTTATTGCTTTGTTTATATCGAGACCTTTCTATGTCATACAGGTCTTCCCAGTATTTAGAGCAACAAGTCCTCCAAACAGCATTAGCCAACAGGTTATCAGATACTTCCTTCATTTCTGTTTTTGAAACCTTTCTGTGCACTAGTTCACTGCCCCAATTTCCTACACCACAACAGATACCTATATATCAAAAGCATAGAACTCTACTGCTTGATATGCAGAGGAGTTAGGAGCAGAGATTACTGAGTGACCCTCCATGCAGTTGATCCTGACTTTATGCTCAGAGGCCTGAATTAATAATTTAGAGAATGAACTGTTGTGTTGAAAGAAACGTTTTGCATTTTCAGACAGATGAGAATAAAGAAGTTTTTATGTTTTACCCTTATGTGATTGTTCATTTCTATTTTGCAGACCAGTTTTAAATGTCCAGCCGATTGACCTGTCTTTCAGCGATGAACCACATGAGGGGGTGCCAGGCAACAGAATTGAGATCAGCATGGATGTGGTGCGCATGCAAGATATGGAACCCTTGGACCCAATGTGGGTGAGTGTAGGCTCACTGTAGTGCTGACAATAACTTATTCTGATAACTCACTTTCGTACCAGGATGTTCACTGTTTTGGTTTTCATCATAGTAAATGATTTTAATGTAATAAAGACTGTGCTTAAAATACCAATTATATCTATATCAAGAAGCCATGTGGTAAACTGACTGAATTTTCACTCTGTCGGACTGACTCCAGAGACTTTAAAAATGATGGTGGCATTCTGTCTTGGGCACTCAAAGATATTTACGTTGATTACCTCACCTGATAACCTGACAGCTATTTGGACACATGAAAAGGGAGTTTTGCAACGGTTGGAGAGATTGTGTGTGACATACATGTCAGGAATAATAGGATGATAGGCCCCCAGATTGTCTGGAGATTGGTGTGACCTGGCATATATCAGTGGTCCCTCTCAAAATTTAGAATGGTCATTTGAGTGTCTGGGATTCAATGTGGCAGTAGGGTGGTCAGCATTCAGTCTGTAGGTGACAGTTTATTGTCTAGTTTAGGTGTGGAACTGGAGTGGTTAGTGGCTGGCCTGGGATTTGAACCGAATGGAGTTGTCAGTCACATGAAGACCCAGGGCAGTTTGCTCACAATCCTGATTAGATGTCACCTTTGAATGAGGGACTGCTGACCATATTAAGAGCAATGTGCAGCAGGGAGCATATGTGGTTGCCTGGTTCAGGCAGAGAGCATATTGTGAGGTTCTAAAATAAAATTGTGTGGCATGGTGGCTCGGTGGTTTGCACTGCTGCCTTAGTGCCAGGGACCTGGATTCAATTCCACACTGTGATAGCTGTGTGGAGTTTTCATATTCTCTGTGTGCGTGGATTTCCTCGGGTGATCCGGCTTCTTTCCACAGTCCAAAGCTGTGCAGGCTAGAATTAGTCATAAGAAATGCAGGGTTACAGGGATAAAGCCAGGGGTGGGTGTGGCGATGGGATGCTGTTCCGGGGTTAGGTGTTGACTCGATGGGCTACGTAGCCTGCTTCCACACTGTAGGGATTCTATGTTTCTATGAGTGAAGTCGGCAGATCTGTAATTGCAGGACATGTCCTTAAGGCTGACAAACTGTCCTCTACAGATTGAATGCTGACTACCCTGCTGCCACCAGAGTAACAAATGTCTGTCCTCTTGGGCAAAAATATGATTTTACAATTTTCTTTAGTCTTCTGTTACTTCCCCTGAGTCGAGGGAAGATTGAAGGATTGTGACCAGCATCCTGCAATTTCCAGTCTTGCTTCCTGAAGTATCCTTGTGTGATGTAAGTTGTACAATTTATAGAAATTTTAATAAAATTTATTTTTGGATTTTGAAGTAGTCAGTTATGGCTTTTCTGCATCTGAAGGAGTTTAATGATTAACTGAAGCATTTTTGTAGTCATGCTGATTCCTTCTTAAAAAATACAGGATTAGAGACAGTCTTTCAGAAGAATAATGGGGTTTACATTGGAAGAACTTAATGGCAAACAAAGTAATAGTGTCGTGTGTTAGACTTTCAGAGGAAAGATTCTGGAATTTAATTTTGGCATGGGGATACACCCGTAGCTTGGGGGTGGGGGGGTGGGGAGGTGGGGGAGGGGAAAGATACATTCAGTCTAGGTGATTTGCAGATGTCTTGGCTGAAGCTGGTGTGCAGGACAGCTCAAGAACAGAAGAGGTTGTATGAAACCCTATAAGGGTTATTTGAAGCTGAGAGTTTAAACTCAACTGAATGAAACCTCCAAGAAGGGGCTATCAGATATACAAGATGGGGCATTGAAGCCACAGTGTGTCGTCTCGCTGGAATACAAGCTCTGCTATTCTTGGAGTTGTCACAAAGGAAAAAACTGACCAAAGTACACAAAGTGCCCAATTTATCTGTTGTATGTACCCAAGCTAACAGAACACAATGACAAATGAATTCTAGCTACAAGTAACCAACTGAGAACTGTAGACATGTAACTCTACTAGTTAAAAATCCACACCTCTTTCCCCTTATACAGATGTGCGCATGCATGCACGCACAAATGCACGAAAAACTTTGGTATAATGGGTAGAAGAAAAAATCTGGGAAGCAGTTCAATATCTTAAATCCACCAGGTTTTCTGAGAGAATCCTTTCACTTACCAGGTGTTTCTGTTCTTCAGTTTCTCTTTTCCAGGTTCCTTTACTTCCTGGAGGCACAGATGCTCCACTAACTGCAAAGTCTCTTACTGGTTAAACGTCACAGCTTACAGCAACTGCTGAGGGAAAATAAATGTGTTTTTTTCAGGCTTTAGGTCTGAGTAAATGAACCTTCCAGCTCAGCGAGCAAACCTACATCCAGAACCTCAACCTGAGCTACAAATCTTTTCGCAAACACTTTGGTATTTGCCTTTATCTTGATCTTTCTCTCAATTCCCCAGTTGCTTTTCTAATATGCATTTTTCCTCCCCCAAACATTTTGTATTCTTCTTCGTTCTCAGTTGTATTTTCTGCTTGAATCTGTCCTAGGCATACTACCTCTTTAATTTTGTCTCCTTTGTCAATCAGGATGTTCTAGATTTGTTTGTCCTACTTTCCCTTTTAAGGGGATGCACCTTGACTATACCCAAACGACAATATATTTGAAGTTAGCCAATTGTTCGGTTACAGATTTTGCTGCTGCCCATTCCTTCCCGTTTATCTGGCCAAGCTCCATTTTTGCCCCATTGAAGTTGGCTCTTGGCCACTGGATTTTTCTCACTCTTTGTTGCATTTCAATCTCCACCATTGCCCTTAACCTTATGGTAATACAATCACTGTCTCCTAAATGTTCCCCTACTGATACTTGATCTACTTTGCATTTTGAGAGTTAGGTCCAACAATGTGTTCCTCCTTGGTCTAGGCACATACTGCTGTAGAAAGTTCTAAACATGATTTAAAAATACCTTCATATCAGAAAAATACTGCAGATGCTGAGATTCTGAAAGAAAGAAGAAAGTGCTGAAAAACTGCAGATCTGATAGTATCTGTGGATATTCTTTAGAACTGGAAGGGGTAGAAAATTGTGGTATTTATGCTGTTGATACCATGAATGGGAACAAGTGTAACAGGTAGTAAAGGTGTACAGAGCAATAGACAATGGACTGCTAATGGTACGAAAGGGTTGATAAATGTGTAAAATAGGTATTGTACAGTGACAGACTTGTCCCCACCAGTACTGTAACCTACTATTATACAGTGACAGATGTGACTCATGTATTCTGTGTTTTGCAGTTTTTGATTTGTAGTTCAGGTTGTGGATGAAGTTGACTTGTTGGCAGAGTTTTGCAGGTTAAACACCATTTCTTTTTGTTTCCTTTAGTATTGGACAGTAGACTAAAAATGAAGGTACTGTTTTAAGGTCAGGAGTTTACAAAAAGATGGTTGCAGTTTTAAAAATCTTGGTTGCTGAAGTCCACTGAGAGTTGTATCTAATCTTCCGTTGTCCTTTAACAGTGAAAGCAAATGCAGACTCCATGAGTTGTTGGGTTGTAAAATAAGGGATGGTTACTTGACAATGAAATTTTGATTGGCTCCTAACCAAGTAACCAAAACTTGTGTGAGGCCAATGCAGCAGAGACCCACTTATCCTGCAAAGAAAGCATCAAAATATCTGACTCTGCTCCTGCCTGTCTTTCTGTTAATATTCTCTGCAAATCCTCTGTTGAAGGAGAATAAACCACAACAAAAGGATGAATTCTCATCCAGTGAATGAAAGAAAGCATCAGTATTCAAACAGTCTTGTGTCAATAGAAAAGAATTAAAGGCACTCAGAAGGACCCAAAAGAAAAAAACCTATCGGCTCCTGTACACCAGACTGGTTCTGTCAAACTGAGTTTCCCTGATTTTTGTTTCATCTCTTCCTCGCTTAATATCTACATCTTGTCTGCCTTTCTGTCTGCTTTATGTCAGAGCGGGAATTTAAGGAGGTGTACAGTTTGTTATAAAATTATGTTAGTGTTTCATATTTCCTAATTGTAATTGTTTACTCTGGACCAACTTTGTTTAACCAGAATAAGCAGTTATTTTCTTAAGTGCAGAAACCTGTTGAGTGTTGTCTTTTAACCTGACCTCATCACAAAGTTGGAACATTGAATAGTTCGACTAAATCTTCTAACAATTATGTCAACTCCATGAATAGGGGGGCTTGATTTCCAATGTGCTACCTTTACACTGCAATCATTAATTAATCCAGTCACATTACACAATAAGATGCCTTGTATAATTTGCTCACTCCAAACCATGTACTATCTTGAGAATGTACTATGAGCTCCTCATTCAGGCTACTGCTGCCAATCTGGTTTTCAAATTTACAAGTACATTAAAGTGACCCATGATTGTTACTGTAACTTTATCGGGAGCATCTTTTGTTTATTTTTGGTATGCTTTGCCCTATATTGTGTTTCCTGTAACAGGGCCTAAAGATTAGTGGCTTCTTTCCCCTATTACTCCTCAATTCCACCAGTCCAATACTGTCCCTAGATTTCCTGGATCAAAGTAAACTTGAACTGTTGCATAGATGTCAGCTTGCTTAACAGTGCTACTTTAGCTCATTTCATATTCTTCTTAAATGTTGCAATACCCCTCAGTATTCTGAAATTCAATACACTCCTTCTACAGAAAAAGGAAGTTAAGAATTGTATAAGATTATACAGTAACAAGAATTAGTAACAAAACTGAGGATTGGGAAGTTTCTAAGAATACAGGGAATCAAGAAATACCAGAAAAGACAAGTGATTATTGTATGTCATTTAGGAAATACAATAAACCTCCTAGAATTAGAGCCAAGTGTCGTAAGAGAACGAAGAGTTGAATGCAATTGGTATTAGTAAGAGGTTGTACTGGAGAAATCCATGGGGCTAAAAGTTGATAAGTCCCCAGCACTTAACAGGCTACATCCCAAACTGTTGTGAATTCATGACCACTCCCATGTAGAAGGACAAGGGAAGCCAGTACATGAAGCACTACCTACAAATTTCCTTCCGAGCCATTCACTATCCTTACTTGGAAATTTATTAGCATTCCTTTAGTAGTACTCTGTTAAAATCCCTACCCAACAGCACTGTGGATGCATCTGTGTCAAACCCACTGCAGCAGTTCAAGAAGTCAACTCATCATCACTTTTCAGGAGTAATTGGGAATAGGCAATAAATGTTAGCTTAGCCAGTAAAACACACACCCCATCAATGAATGATCAAAAACATCCTGCAGCCATCTTGCCATAATTTAATTTTTTTTGTACTTCAGAGAGTGCTAGAAAATTACTTTTCCTTCAGCTTTGCTAACCATATTCCCAAGGGGTGGGGATATGTGGGAGGAACTTTACAAAAGTCTAAAAATCCATATATATATATCTACACTCAGCCGCATCCCTTTATTAATTTTTGGTGTAACCTCCTCACTCCAAATTTGTCAAATATGATTTTCCATTTGCAAATCCACGCTGACTGTGTCCAGTCAGATTGGTTTTTATCTAAGTGTCCATTCAACACTTATTCTAGCATTTTCCCCACTAATTAGGGCTGACAGAGTTGTAATTCCCTGCATTTTCTCTTACTCCTTTCTTAATTAGGGGAGTTAAATTTGCAAGCTTCCATTCTGCAGTAAACATTCCAAAGACTATGGAATTTTGGGAGATGATTACCAATGCATTGACCACCTTTTAACAGTTTGGGATGTAACCTATTAAGTGCTGGGGACTTATCAACTTGTAGCCCCATGGATTTCTCCAGTACAGCCTCTTATTAATACCACTTGCCTTCAACTCTTCGTTCTCTTTCGAAGTTTGGCTCTCTAATTCTAGGAGGTTTAATGTATTTCCTAAATGAAAACAGACATACAATAATCACTTGGCTTTCCTGGCATTTCTTGTTTCCCTCTTGTATGATCCGCCTCTCCTGTATTCTTGAAACTTCCCAATCCTTAGTTTAGTTACTATTTGTTGTCACAGTATAAGCCTTAACCTTTTAATCTTATACAATTCTTAACTTCCTTTTTCTGTTATCTATTTTGAATTTTGTACCTTGAAGGAAAATATAGTTGTGGTAAGCAATGTGATAAGCAATTGACAGTCTTTCCTTTTAATGTATTTTCCTAGCTCAGCCAATTTATTTCTTATGCTTTCATATTCAACTTTAATACCCTTGATCCGGATTGAGCTACCTCCCAATAGTGTGTTGGCTTGTCAAGTTGCAGCTAAGATGTTGCAGAAAACCAGCTTAAGTGCTCAATTGATTTGCTCAACCTATATGCATATTGAAGTCATCCATGATTACTGTTGCACATTCTACAAGCTTCTCTCCTTTCCTGAATAATACCATGCCCACACTATCAGTACTATTTGGTGGCCTGTAAAACCTTCAGCTGCTAAATGTATTGATCACATCCCTTATTAATACTGTAACTTGCCTCCTTTGCCCCCTTTACAGTCCTTTTAAAATAGGTTCATGACAATATGTGACAAATCGTGACAATAGATTCGGGACTGCTGTACTATCTGTCTGCGTTTGTTCAACTGTCTGGTAATCACCCTCTAATCCTTTAATCTGCAGTGTTATCACCTCCCTATAGGTGCTATGCACATAGTCCTTTGCCTCATGGATGCACAACACAGTGATTCCAGCATCTGCTCAAGGTCCAAACCCCAAAATTCAGTTTTGTACAGCCAGTGACACTTCAGATGTGTTTGCCTGGTACATATGTTATGTCCCTGACCTCATGCTTACAGCAGAATGTACAGTCCATTTGTTGTCTCATTATTCTGAAAACTATTTATTACTCTAGAATAAATAAAACTTTACTATAAAAATATGAATGTAGCAGCTGTATTTCACTTTCTTTTCCTTTGGTTTTACTTTATTTTTCTTTGACTTGGAGTCATAGAGATGTACAGCATGGAAACAGACCCTTTGGTCCAACCCATCCATGCTAAACAGATATACCAACCCAATCTAGTCCCACCTGCCAGCACCCGGCCCATATCCCTCCAAACCCTTCCTATTCATATACCCATCCAGATGCCTTTTAAATGTTGTAATTGTACCAGCTTCCACCAGTTCCCCTGGCAGTTCATTTCATACATGTACCTCTGCGTGAAAAAGTTGCCCCTTGGGTCTCTTTTATATCTTTCCCCTCTCACCCTAAACCTATGCCCTCTAGTTCTGGACTCCCAACCCAAGGAAAAGACCTTACCTATTTACCCTATCCATGCCCCTCATAATTTTGTAAACTTCCTAAGGTCACCCCTTAGCCTCCAGCACTACAGGGAAAATAGACTCTGTCTCTCCCTATAGCTCTCATCCTCCAACCCTGGCAACATCCTTGTAAATCTTTTCTGAACCCTTTCAAGTTTCACATCATCTTTCCGATAGGAAGGAGAGCAGAATTGTGCGCAATATTCCAACAGTGGCCTAACCAATGTCCTGTACAGTCACAACATGACCTCCGAACTCCTGTACTCAATATTCTGACCAATAAAGGAAAGCATACCAAACGCTGACTTCACTATCCTATCTACTTGCAACCCCACTTTCAAGGAGCTATGAACCTGCACTCCAAGGTCTCTCTGTTCAGCAACACTCCCTAGGACCTTACCATTAAGTGTATACGTTCTGCTAAGATTTGCTTTCCCAAAATGTAGCAGCTCGCATTTATCTGAATTAAACTTCATCTGCCACTTCTCAGCCCATTGGCCCATCTGGTCAAGATCCTGTTGTAATCTGAGGTAACCCTCTTTTATGTCCACTACACCTCCAATTGATTAAAATTGATTTAATTTTATCTCCCTTATGCTAGTCTTTCTTTCAGAAATCCAAATAGCTGCTGCTTTATGAAAGATATTTTCTTAGTTTTAAGCTATTTTGACTCACTCCATAACAACAGGTTCTCATCAATCATTCAACTTACAGATTTTCATGGATGTCATTCTTGGATCTTTTTTTTGATGCTACTTGCTTGCTTTGATTCTCTGACTCTTGTTTCCCGTGTTGCTATTTTCCTCTTTGACCCTATCTCTACTATTCGATATATCACATCTTTCTACATTTAACAGTTTGCTAGTGTTATTTAATTCAGAACCTGTCTACTTCCTTAGTTATGAGTTCCCAAGAACACTGGGTTTAACATGGTTCAGCTGTATGCAGTCTCAGTGGTAATCCCCTCTTCAGTATATGAAACAAAATTTACTGTATCTTTGAACATGAAAAGTTGACCACAAGCACCTTCTTTGATTTTACAAACTGGGCACCTTCATTTGATTTTACTGTAATCTACTAGGGGTCACCTGTAGTAAAGGCTCAGATTGACAGGCCGAGAGGAAGGGCACAGCTGCGCTTTTAGACTTTAATGTGCAAGACCAGCTTTTGACAGGTAAGTGCAGATGTGTTGGGTGTCACTATACATACATTTTATGCCAACAAAAGTATGAATTATTAAGAGGTAGCCCTTTCAGCCCTTAAAGACTGCTCTGCCAATCAATAGGTTTGTGGTTGACCCTATTTGTGTTTTGAATTCAATATTCTCATCTGTCTCAAATAACCATATTTTTTCTTAGGCAAAGGAATCAATCTACCTCCATCTTGAAAATATTCAGTGAGTCTGCTTTCACCACGTTCTGAGGCAGTGTGTTCCAAAGTGTCTCAGCCATCTAAGAAGAAAAACTTTCCCTAATCTCTGTCCTAAAGGTCCTAAAACTCTAGTGTAAACAAATCCAGGCTGTCAAATCTTTACTTGTAATACAACCTTCTCTTTCCAGAAATAAGTTAAGTTGACTCCTCTGAATCACCTCAAATACATTTACATTTCTCCATAAATAAGGAGACCAAAACTATGTATAGTATTTAAGATGTGACCACACTGATTCCCTGTACAACTAAAGCGTAACGTTCTCACTTTTGTTTTCAGTTTCTCTCATAGTAAAGGACAGCAGTCCAGTAGTTGACTTAATCATTTGCTGGACCTTCAAACTAACCTATTATGATTCATGATTCACTAGAACACCTAAATCCATGGAATTATGCAGTCGTTCATTGTTTAAATAATATTTTGCTTTTTTACTCTTCCCGCTTCAGTGAATAACTTCATTTTCCAACATTGGCTCCATCCAACTGATTTTTGCTCAGTCACTTAACCTATATGCATCTTTGCTATGCTATCTTTATAATATCTTTGTCATCCGCAACTGAGCCACTGTGCCCTTGACTTTTTTTCATCTACGTTACTAGAGTCATAGAGATGTACAGCATGGAAACAGACCCTTTCGGTCCAATCTGTTCATGCCAAACAGAGATCCCAAACCAATCTAGTCCCACCTGCCAGCACCCGGCCCATATCCCTCCAAACCTTTCCTATTCATATACCTATCCAAATGTCTCTTAAATGTTGCAATTGTACCTGCCTCCTCCATTTCCTCTGGCAGCTCATTCCATGCACGTACCGCCCTCTGTGCAAAAGGTTGCCCCTTAGATCCCTTTTATATCTTTCCCATCTCACCCGAAACCTATGCCCTCTAGTTCTGGGCTCCCCAACCCCAGGGAAAATACTTTGTCTATTTATCCTATCCATGCCCCTCATAATTTTGTAAACCTCAGCCTCCAATGATCAAGGGAAAACAGCCCCAGCCTGTTCAACCTCTTCCCCATAGCTCAAATCCTCCAACCCTGGCAACATCCTTGTAAATCTTTTCTGATGCCTTTCAAGTTTCACAACATCTTTCCAATAGGAAGGAGACCAGAATTGCACGCAGTATTCCAACAGTGGCCTAAGCAATGTCCTGTACAGCTGCAACATAACCTCCCAACTTCTGTACTCAATACTCTGACCAACAAAAGAAAGCATACCAAACGCCTTCTTCACTATCCTATCTACCTGTGACTCCACTTTCAAGGAGCTCTGAACCTGCACTCCAAGGTCTCTTTGTTCAGCAACACTCCCTAGGACCTTACCATTAAGTGTATAAGTCCTGCTAAGATTTGCTTTCCCAAAATGCAGCACCTTGCATTTATCTGAATTAAACTCCATCTGCCACTTCTTCGCCCATTGGCCCATCTGATCAAGATCCTGTTGTAATAGACAATAGGTGCAGGAGTAGCCCATTCTGCCCTTTGAGCCTGCATCACCATTCGATACGATCATGGCTGATCATTCTTAATCAGTATCCTGTTCCTGCCTTATCTCCATAACCCTTGATTCCATTATCCTTGAGAGCTCTATCCAACTCTTTCTTAAACGAATCCAGAGACTGGGCCTCCACTGCCCTCTGGGGCAGAGCATTCAACACAGCCACCACTCTCTGGGTGAAGAAGTTTCTCCTCATCTCTGAGCTAACCTTCTTCGCTGTCCACTACACCTCCAATTTTGGTGTCATCTGCAAACTTACTAACTATATCTCTTAAGCTCACATCCAAATCATTTGTGTAAATGACAAAAAGTAGAGGACCCAGCACTGATCCTTGTGGCACTCCACTGGTCACAGGCCTCCAGTCTGAAAAACAACCCTCCACCACAACCACCCTCTGTCTTCTACCTTTGAGCCAGTTCTGTATCCAAATGGCTAGTTCTCCCTGTATTCCGTGAGATCTAACTTTGCTAACTAGTCTCCCATGGCGAACATTGTCAAACGCCTTACTGAAGTCCATATAAATCACATCCACCGCTCTGCCCTCATCAATCCTCCTTGTTACTTCTTCAAAAAAAGTCAATCAAGTTTGTGAGACATGATTTTCCATACATAAAGCAATGGTGACTATCCCTAATCAGTCCTTGCTTTTCCAAATACATGTACATCCTGTCCCACTGGATTCTCTCCAACAACTTGCCCACCATCGAGGTCATTATAAATGTTATGTGCAAGTCCCCAAACATCACACCGTATCAAAGTGAAAAAGACCCATTAATACATACTATGCTTTCTTCCAGTCAGTCAGTCAGTCTTCCGTCCTTTCTGGTATATTGTCTCCTATACCATGAACTCCTACTTTCCACGTAGCCTTTTATGTGGCTTTTTGTTAAACTCCCTCTGGAATACATCATCAGGTTCCTTTTTATCCGCAAAAATCCAATGAACTAACTAAATATAACTTGCTTTTCTTAAAACCCTGTTGACACTTCCTCATTACTATGAGTCTTTCAAAGCACCCAGTTAAAAACGTATTAATGATTGAGGCTAATTTCTTCTTCTGTTATCATTCCTTCTTGAATAGAAGTATTATATTTGCTAATTTCTAGTCTAATTGAACTTTTGTAGGATCTAACAAATTTAATAAAATGAGCTTCAACACATCTGCTTCATGAGCCACCTCTTTAAGACTCTAGGAGAAGTTTATCAGGTCCTGGAGACTTGACAGACTTCAGCAAACTGCAGCTTCCATTTGCAAATTGCTGTCTTTCTCATAATTATAACTTAATTAAATTTTTTCACTTCCTTTAACCTCCTGATCTATGAGTATATCTGGGATATTTTTGTATCAGTTATAGTGAACTCAGAGCAAAAGATTTATTCATTACATCCATTTCTTTATCTACTATTATCTCCTTGTGCTCACCTTCTGGAGGACCAACTTTACTTTTCTATTTTAGGTGCCTATTAGAAACTCTTACTTTCTGTTCTTGCACTTCTATCTAGCATCCTTTTATCTTCTAACTTATTTGTCTAGATGAACCTTTTAGTTATCCTGGATTAGTGGTGCTGGAAGAGCACAGCAGTTCAAGCAGCATCCAAGGAGTAGCGAAATCGACATTTCGGGCAAAAGCCCTTCGTCGCGAATAAAGCTTTATTCCTGATGAAGGGCTTTTGCCTGAAACGTCGATTTTGCTGCTCCTTGGATGCTGCCTGAACTGCTGTGCTCTTCCAGCACCACTAATCCAGAATCTGGTTTCCGGCATCTGCAGTCATTGTTTTTACCCCTTTTAGTTATCCTGTGCAGTTCTTTGTATTCTGTCCAGTCATCTGGCTTGTCATCACCTGTGCACAATTATGCATTTTTTCCTTATGCTTGATGCACTACCTAAACTTGCTCTATTATCCATGGATTGTGGATTCTCCCCATGGAACTTTTTTCTTTATTGTGGCAGTGTAATTGGTCTGAGTATTCTGAAATTCCATTTTAACGTCGGCCTCTGCTAGTGTACTGATTATCCATTAGCCTAATATCCCAGTTCCCTTCAGCTAGCTCAGTTTTCTGGCCCCCACACATAAATTATCCTCATTAATTTTAAAATATTATTCTTAGACCCACTCTTTTTCTTTTTCAAACTGGATGCAAGCTTCTATTATTTTATGATTGGTGCTACCTTGCAAGTGATTTTAACTCAAATCATTAATCTTGTCAGCCTGCTTTGTGGTCAGTTCTGTAACCTGCTGCTCCAAGAAACTATCTCAACACTGGCAATATTAGCCTCGGCAGGAGTTCATACAATCTGATTTTTACAGTTTATATATTGATTAAAGTCACCCATGATTACTACCATCCTTCATAACAAGTACCTGATATTTCTTTTTTACTTTGTCATGTGGTTACTATTTGGAGGCCTGTGCATCCCTCTCACAAGTGACACCATTTTCTTACTATTCCTCATCTCCACACAAATCTATTCTACTTCCTGATCTCCCAAACCATGGTATTCTCTAACAATTGTACCAGTCCTTCATTAGGAGTTCTAACTTCGCTCCTTTACCCAGCTTCCTATTCTTCTTGAAAGTCACAGTTCTCGATTAAGTACCAATTCTTGCCATTGTGCAGCCATATCCTATTTTTTTTTGAATGTTTTTTCTTTTCTTTGTAGTATCTAGTCTTGACTGCTAGTATATTCTTAGTTTTTTTTGGTCTCTTACTTTCATTCTTTGATCTCATTTTACACATTAGTATTTTGATTCTATCCCTTGATCTGTGATCCCTGAACCTTGTTTCTTCATTGTAAAGCTGTCTCTACCTCTTTATTTATGCTGTTATGAGAGCAGCAGTCTCTGCATGGTTCTGGTGTCTATTGTCCTAAATGTTTAGATTCTACTTTTCCCAGTTTAGGTGCCACTGTGCTATGAACCAGAATCGAAATCTGCCACCCCAGTCTTTGTGCCATGCATTCAGTTATGCTGTGCCAGTTTGTACATGGCTCAGATAGCAATCATAGATTATTTCCTTTAAAATTCAAGGCATTTGAAGCATTTAAGATGGCATTGGATGATTATTTAGATAAAAATAATGTGCAAGAGTGTGAAGGGGAAAAAAGAAGATTGGCACTAGGCAATGATTACTTAACAAGCCCATGCAGACATGATGGGCTGAATGGTGGTCTTCTACACTGTAATGTTTAGAATCATATAATTTTAGAGTACTGAAGGAGGGCACTTGATTCATCATGTCTAAAGTAGCTCCCAGTTCGTCCAACTCTCCAGCCCTATTTCCATAGTCCTCTAAATTCATCACTTCCAAATCTATATCCAGCTCTCTTCAGAAACTGCGTAAGGAATCCACCTCCAACATTCTCCCAACAACTCTCTGTAAAGGCATTTCTCATCTCACTCCTAGCTATCTTGCTAACAATCTTGAAATTGTGACCCTTAGTTACTGACATACCAACTAGTGGAAACACAATTTCCTCCTTTACCCTGTCAAAATTGTTCATCATTTTGAACACTTCAATCAAGTCATCTCTTAATCTTCTGTGCTCCAAGGAGAATAAGCCCAATTTCTCTAATCTTTCCTTATATGCAAAATCCCTCATTCCTGGTATCATTTTAGTAAATCTCCTTTGCATTCTTTCCTGGGCTTTAACATCCTTCCTTAAATAAGGTGCAGAGAATTGGGCGCAATATTACAAATGTGGTTTGACCACTGATTTTTACAGGTATAACATCTCTTCCTTGCTTTTATACTCCATGCCTTTGTTTGTAAGCCCAAGGATCCTATAAGCTGCCTTAACTATTTATATTTGTCTGACCACTTTCTGAGAATTGTGCATGTGAGCCCTGTGGTCCCTCTGCTCCTGTAGTCCCCTCAAGATTGTACCATTGAACCTGTATTTTCTCTGTCCGTTCCTTGTATCAAAATGTGTTACCTCACATTTCTCTCTATCAACATTCACCTGCCAGGTATCTGCCCAATGGCCATCTTTTCGATATCTCTGAAGTCACTCAACATTATTCTCGCAATTTACTTTTCTCCCTAGCTTGGTATTGTGATAACATTTAGAGATTTTACCCTCAACACTTACTTTCAAATCATTTTCTAAATTAGAAAAAGGGAAGATCCCAACATCAGTCCCTGGGGAATAGCACTTTCAACTCATCTGCATTGAGAAGTGCCTGTCTAAACCTATCTTCTTTTCTATTTTTTAACTAACTTCTAATCCATGCTGCCAAGGACCCATCGACCTTATTCTTCTGATTTGCTACCAACCTTTCATGTGGCATTGTATCAGATGTTTTCTGTAAATCTAAATATACTGCCCTTATCCACTTCTTCTGTCACCTCATCAAAGAATACAATTAAATTTGCCAGAAATGATCTGCCCTTGACAGCGTCATGTTGAGTGATTGGTATTAACTTATTTTTCTGTGTATGTTTATCTTATCACGTCTTAAGGCCTCCATCATTTCTCACTCTATTGACATCAAGCTGAGAGATCTGTAGTATTTGGGATTATTCTTTGCCTTTTTCTTAAACAACAATGTCACATTTGCAATCTCCAGTCCTTCAGGACTGATGTATTCAGATAGGCTTGAAAAATTTCTGTCAACATCTCTGCAATTTGCTCCTTTACCTCTACCAGCAATACCAAAAGTATCTAATCCAGCCCTGGCAACTTGTCTACCTGGACTGCTGTCAGACTCTTTAGCAACTCCTTTTTATCACTATACTACTCAGTTGCTCAGCACCCACATTTTCAAGTTTGCTATGGTCACCATTTTCTAAGTTGGTAAAGACAAGCAAAGTACTCATTTTGTACTTCTGCCATACCCTTTGCATCAGTGAGCAGCTTACACAATTGGTTTCTTATGGGCCCCACTCTATCATTCACTAATCCTTTACTATTAATATGTTTGAACATTTTGCTATTTGTTTTAGCGCAGCCTGCCATCATTTCCTCAAGTTCACTTCTGTGATTCTGTAAAATTCTGTTTTTTAATTTCGTATGTAACTTCTGCCCTCAGCAGAACCTCTTTCCTAGTTCTACCCATGTTGTCACTATCAGTGTGAAGTATAACCATTTAGTCATCTCCATTCTACTGCAAAATCTTTCGCAGCCTAGAGCAGATATCCTGAACCGTGAAACTAGATAGACAACAAATAGCTCTTCAAACTCCTGCCAAGGGGAAGTGGTAGAGGCATGTATGAACACACATTTGAACAGATACATGGATAGGAAAGGCTTACAGGAAAATGGGCCAAATGAAGGCAAATGGGGCTAGCTCAGTTTAGAAAAACCGATTAGCACAGATGAGTTGGGCCAAAGAGCCTGTTTCAATGCTGTATGAGTCTATGCCCCTAATACACTCAGAGCTAAATCTGTACAGTGTTAAGATAATAAACAATGCTGCTTGGGTTGTTTTTGTCTATTTTGTTTGAGGTAGAGAGCTTGAAAACTGAGCCTTTTGGCACCTGCAGCCAAAATTGGGGAGGAAGTCTGTTTTGATCATGATTTGCTTGCGATATCCTAGTGATGATCTGCCTAATATGAAAGATCTCTATACTGAGGAATGGCGAGCTTCTCCAACTCCAATTGCTTCTGACCTCTTCTGACTTTTCTATTCTTTGAGGCCTTGTGTGAAAGCATTAATTTCTATCTGCACAGAGCTCTGTCCACTTAAGAACCAGTGATGCTGCCTGAGAGACCAGACCTTGGGCACATCAGTGTATCAAATTTCAGACATTAAAGGAAGTTTTGTTAGCTCACTAAATTCCCAATCCTCAAGCTTTTTTTTTAAAATCTGCTCATTAATTTCCTATGAAGTTGCATATAAGGTATTGAGATTAACAGTTGATTTCTGGTGAAATTAGAGAGCAGTGTGCAATTGGTTCAGGATGATCGGACATAATTAGTCCTTATTTTGAAGTCATGTGTGACCTTAATTTTATATTTCCATTGTAATTTGTTGTTGACATTTATAATGGCATCTGCCGATGTAAACATTGCACTTCCTCCTGCTGGGGTGAGGTTGACTCTGCAGTGCTTCCAATGACAGAAAAGTGTAATTAAAGTATGATGAGTTTACATAGACAGTTGCAATTACAAGTGTAGATGTAGGTCTTTCTAAGAAATGTTGGTGGGATGTGGTGTATCAATTTTGCAGTTTTAATGTATTTTAAAATAATTTGAAAGAAGGTGCATGTATAATCATTGTGAGATAAGGAGTAGGAAATTGGCTATTGGCATTATATCGGAGCAACAGGGATCAGGAACTGAGTTACGTGCAGGGAACTAAAGATTTGGCTGAATATAAATGATTACCTTGTCAATCTTGGAGATATTTCAATATGGAACAGTGCAATTAAAAATAGATATGCATTATGGGCAATCAGCAAACATCAACTTTTTTAAATTCACTCAAGGTATATAGGTTTTCCTGGCTAGGCAAGCATTTATTGCTCATCCCTAATTACCCTGAGTAAGCAATGGTGAGCTACCTGCTTGAACTGCTGCAATCCTTGGGTATAGGTATACCTACATTACTGTTTGAATGGGAGTTCTCGAATGGCAGCCCAATACCATGAATGAATACCATGGTCAGGATGCTGAGCGGCTTGGAAAGGAACTTTTTAGGTGGTGATGTTCAGATGCATCTGCTGCTTTTTGGCCCTTTATATGGTAGCAGCTATGAGTTTCAAAACTGCAATGTGAAGCCTCGGTGACTTTCTGCAGTGCATCATAAATAGTACACAATGCTGTTGCTGTCTGTTGTTGGTGAAGGGAGTGAATGTTTGTGGATGTGGTGACAATCAAGTGGGCTGTTGTCTGAGATAATATCAAGCTGCTTGAGTGTTGCTGGAGTTAGACTTGTCCAGGCAAGTGGGAAATATTCCATCCTACTCTTGACCTTTGCATTCTATATGCTAGATAGCCTTTGAGGAGTCATGGGATGAGTAATTGGCAGCAATTCTATACTCTGACCTGCTCTCCTAGGCACAATATTTATGTGGTCTGTCTAGTACAATTTCTGGTCAATGCCAACACCCAGGATATTAATAATGAGGGGATTCAGCAGTAGTAGTGCCTTTTGAATGTTAGTGGACAATGTTTAGATTCTCTGCAGTTGGAGATAGCCTTTGCATGAATATTACTGACCACTTGTCAACGTAAATCTAAATATTGATGGATCTGAAGTAATGCCCTTGCACTTAGGCATCTGAGTGTT
The DNA here is from genome assembly GCF_047496795.1 of Chiloscyllium punctatum. Lineage (NCBI taxonomy): Eukaryota > Metazoa > Chordata > Chondrichthyes > Orectolobiformes > Hemiscylliidae > Chiloscyllium > Chiloscyllium punctatum. The sequence goes on along the minus strand of NC_092744.1, from coordinate 27,450,072 downwards.
GCTCTTCTGCCATCCAGTTCACTCTCCTGTTCCCTACTCTGCTGTTCTACATACGCCTGTCTGATTAAGTGTAAAACAATAAATAATGTGTCTTTACATTTTGCTTCCAGTCGCAAACTCTTTACTTAAACAGTGGATAAATGGCCCATTCCTGCTTTTAGTTAATCCATTGTCATTCAGGGACCAAGGTCCTTTTAAAAACCTATTATTCAATAACTATCAGTCTAGACGGTGTAAATGTCATAACTAAGTACTTTAAGCTGTTCTGTAATGCTCAATTATCAAAAATATAGAATAGCATTGTACTTTCAGTGGGTTCAGTTTCTATTTTAATGTGTAACTGCTGTTTATTAACCTACTTTGGAGAGATTGAGAAAAGTAACTTATTCACTGACAGTGACAATTTATAATAAATATTCAAAGGAGGAGCGTCGTTATGGGTTGCTTAATAGGATGGGTGAGAAAGATATGCACTGTCAGCAGTCTGGAGCAATATGTAGGTGGAAATCTATCCTCAGGGCTCACATTCCTCAAGCATTAGGTTTCTGAACTTTGATTCACAGAAAAATGGGCATTTCATAATGAAGGCTCAATAATAAAACATAAAAGGCAAAAAGTCTTAAAAAGTAGTATACACAGTTTAAACAAAAGCAGAAAGAACACTGAATAGAGCTGTATTTCAGAGTCTGCCTCAGTGCTAACACAAAGTGGGGCCATATTTATACAGTGATACAATGATTGTTTCATTTTAAAAGAAACCAGTCCAGCTGATAGCACAGTTGCGTTTAAGTAGTTTGAGGAATACTTAGCTTGCTTGAGCTCTGGTGTGAAGAACTGCATCTCTCTCTCATTTCTTCTCCTGCCACCATCTCCTTAGATTTGATTTATCCAACTCTGTTGAAGGAAGGTTGAAAACAATATAAAACTGATTATTAACTTGAGTTAAAATTTGCCCTTTAAGAAAGGGCAAGAATGTTATAGTTCAGTGTAAATTAGGTACCCTCCAATTCAATAAAGTGCTGTTTCTTTCCAGTAGTTTAGAATACATCTTTAACAAAATAAAATCTCATTTTTTCTAGTCATCAGGTGCACAGGATTTTAAAATTGCAAATTGCCACTTTAAGATCTTCATAAAGATTTAAAAATCTGTCTGCGTGGGTATAGTTTACTTAAAGCAGAGCTGTTTCAGTGTGGGTGTGCCTGGCTTCCTCATTTGAATACAGCTTGCGCTGGCAGGGTTCAGTGATGTGGGAGGTGATGGCTTTTGTAGCATTTGTTTAATCTGAAATGCCTTTTTTAATAGCTTGAGGCACAAAATTCTGACAACACCTGCCTATCTGAGAGCTGAACTGTGTCTGTGGCATTTGTCAGATATTCTTAAATATCCAGTGTTGTAGGGGTGAGGAGTGCAAATAACGCGAAGGAATTCAGCATAAACAGTGGCAATTGCAGCATAAAGAAATGAGAAATATAATCATGGATGTAAAGCAAATGGCTGATCTCCTGGCTTTGATTTGAAGATAATTTAAGCCAAGTGCTTTTGTTTAAAAAATTTTCTTTGCCTGCATTTATTTTACAGTTCTCCATTTGCAACTGCCATGTTAATTTGCTTGATTTATCCAGATGCTTATTTTGCAACTTTTGATGTTTAATGCATCTATATTCATGCAAAACTTTCTTTTGAATGTGTACATATAGTTTGATTTTCAGCAGTTGATAGTGGTTGGGGCCTTGACTGGCTGACCTCACTTGGCCTCTATTTTATTTGGTCTTTGGAAATGAATTTGAAACGGTGAAGTACTGATGTCTTCGACTTTGTGCAGATTTAGTAGGAGGTAGAGCACTGTGCTGATGGAGAGGAGAAACTAGCAGGGGTTCCTGACCTGGGGTGATTATCCAGTGACACCTGCTGGAATGTGCGTGTCCACAGACTACTGGGTTGGAACAGGCTTGGATGTAGTGTCCTCCACAATTTCACATCTGAGTAACACTTGACCAGATTAACATCTGGAGAATGTGCACCTCTGGAAGTCTCAAAGGGTAGCTGGTATTTGTGAGGATATACCGTAGTGATTTCAGGTTGAGTGAAATGAAAGTAAATAAATAAACCGCTCCAACCACTCCAGTAATTAAAAACGATAAGATACATACTAACTAGCAGTGGTCAAATATGCCAAGATGAATGTGTTGCATTTATCATTCATAGCACCAAATAATACACTGTGACACAATTTTTAGTTCCAGATTGGTGAACTGACAGCATAATAAATTAAAGATCTGTATTTGCATAATGTCTTCAATCTCCGAACTGAATTGGTTGTTGAGTACTTTAGGATGTAGTTTTGAAGTATCATTGACGTCCTCTAAGAGTTGCATAGCCTATGTCTAAACAGGGAGTATTCTTCAATTTGTTGAGTTTGACTGGCTAGTTTTGTGCTGACTCTTCTCTCTGTCGGCACAATCACTCCCTTTACCCTTCCTTCGAGTATTTGTCAAAGGCCCAGGGGCCAGGTATTTCGAGAGTAAGGAAGGGTCGGAGGTGCCTGAAGTATAGTAAGTTGAACTGGAGTTTTGAGTCTTGGAAATAATTATATGTGTGACTAGTCATGTCATGGGTTCCCTTTTCTAAAGTACAGGTTTATTAGCTTTTACAACAAATCAACATCTTTCTGGTGTCTGTTCATGTTCTGCCAGATTATCCAATGATGCATCTGGTCTTACTGAAAATTCAGTTCAAAACTCTTGCTGGTAGCCCAGTACTAAGCCACTATATCCATTAGCAGAGCTATAAAATATTGTGATTGTGAAGATCATATTGCCACATCACTCCACATAAAAATATCTTGCATTTGTAAAGCACATTTTGTGTCCAAAGTATGTCCCATAGCACTGACTTTTGAACTGTAGTTATTGTTTGTCCTCTGCGTATATAGTTGCTATTGAGCAAAACTGCATACAGTTGTTAAAGAGAATGGTTAGCAGAAGTTGCCTCAGGGGTTCACACTCATTATTCTGTCGGCTCATGATGTTCTCAAGCTTCAACTTTCCACTTCATAACAAACAGCACCAGTGCAACTCTGGTGGTTTCACCACCCACATAACCTGCAATTTCACTGCAGCGCTGTTCTCTGACTTGGATAGGAATTACTTAGACAGCAAATCTGAGACATGTTGCGGAAGTTTGCCTCTCATGTGAGAGACCTTGACTGATGTCTTTGAAGATCATGGTGTTTATAAGTACTATTACAGGTAACCGCATGGCAAAATTTCCTTGCTCTCTCTGTTGGATGACAAATTATTCCAGGAAACTCCCTCTGAAGGATTGAACGATCTGCCTCTGGCCTTGCATAGCAGAAGACTGTTGTTAAGCTAACTACAGTCGAATCCATAGGACTACTGACATTGCAGATATTCTAGTTGTTGAAATTGAACCATGACTGTGCGGGGTTAGAGGTGCTGGTTCTAGGGGAGTTCTGACTGTTAACGAACATGATGTTGATTCTATTTGGTTGAAAAGAAGCTAATAGAATGTAATTAAAAGCAACTAAATCAGGCGTGTCATGTTCAAACTGCAAGTTTCCATTTCTTACCCATGAGTGCAGATGACATTAAAAGATTGTATTTGTTACACAGTATGCATTGCAATTGCGATGGCACTCTGATTTAATTTGTGGCTATGATGATAAATCTGGTTCCAGCTGTATAAGGATTGAACATTCTGGAGAGCCCTAATCTCATTCAGGGAAGGAAATCTGCCAACTTCACCTGGTCTGGCCAAATGTGCCAGCAATGTTGTTGACATTCGAAGCTTGGTACTATCCATCAAAGCAGCCTGTTTGATTGGTGCCACTCCTTCTACCACCAATGCTCAGTAGCAGCACTGTGTACGATCTACAAGATGCACTGCAGAAATCCACCAAAATTCTTCAGACAACACCTTCCAAGGACACAACTACTTCAATCTAGAAGGCCAAAGGCAGCAGATGCATGGAAATACCACCTGCAAGTTCCCCTCCACGTCACACTCCATACTGAGTTGAAAATATATTGTCATTCCTCCACTGTTGCTGGGTTAAAATCCTATGGTGCAGTTCAAGAAGGTGGCTCACCACCATCTTCTCAACGGCATCTAGAGACAGACAATACATAATGACTCACCAGCCAGCAACACCCATATCCCATGAGTGAATGTGAAACGTTCAGTCTCCCGTTTTGAAAATACATTTGTTAGAACTTCTGAAATGTAAAATGTGTCCTGTTTTGGGCCAGAGAACATTGTAAGAAGAGAAATGAAGTCAAACTACTTTGATCCTGATGTGGGTCTGCAAATTTTGCCATTGGGATGTCTACTTCCTACTTTACCTTAAGGAAATTTTTCTGTAAGCTGCTGTCAAAAAAATCTTCCCACAAAAATAGATCAAACTTTAAACAATGCAGCTTGATTTTACCTAGAGGACTGTATTTCCTTTCTGGATGGAATCTGTTTTTCAGTATCTGAAACCGTAATGATGACAAAATGAGTAATTAGGAACCAGAAATATGCAGTAAAGTAAGGAATTGAGTTAACGAGTACTGCTTCAATTTATTGGAATTTTCAGGACATAGCCACCATGTGGTTCAGTACTTACACCACATGACATGGGACCAGAGTTAGGCCATTCAGCCTATTGAATTTGCTCTGCCACTCAGTGAGATCGTGACAAATTTGATAATCCTCAACTCAATTTTCATGTTCAATCCCTGTAAACTTTGATTCCCTTACTGATTTAAAAGTTTGTCTTTCTCAACCTTGAACACATGTAATGACCTAGCCTCTACAATCTTTTGCTGTAAAGAATTTACTAAATCAATCTTTTCTAAGAGAAAATGTTCTCCTCATCTCTATTAAATGGCAAACCCTTACACTGAAATAGTTATCTTTCCCTTGACTCTTCCACAAGAGGAAACAACAACTCATCTACTATCAAGACCCCCTTCCAAGAAAAAGTAAATGTTTCAACTTCCACGTCGTCTTAATACCAGTGAGTACATGCCCAACATACCCAACCTCAGGAGAAATTGCTCCCATTCCCAGAATCAACTTTGTGAACCTTCTGCAGATTGCCTCTAATGCTAGTATACCTTTATATAAGGGGACCAAAGCTTTCACAGCATTCCAGATGTGGTCTGACAAATGTCTTGTATGGTTTTTGCAAGACATCTCTTAAATCCTACTAAAGTCAAGTTTTGTCATGTTCACAATAAAACAAATATCAGTGGCAAGAACTTAACTTCCCAGGGTGCAGCAACATTGCTATGATAACCATGAGTGATGTTTCATTACCAGATCTTTCAGAAGTAAATATGTACTATATCTGTTCTTGTGTCTTCAGCATCTCTTGTAGTGCAATAAATCTGTAGAATAAATGCTTATGACGTTTATGAAGCCTTGATGCCTGGAATCACCTTCAGCTGTTGAGTTGGATGACTGGCTACGACAAGTGATGGCAGGCTACATTTTCTCCTGTAACTCCTTCTGCAAATGCAGCAAATTAATGGGATTCTTTTGGCTAAAGTACAATTTGTGTTTGAATATGTGCAACATAGAAATATCAAAAGTTTCTATGTGGTTAATGGGACACTAATGGATTAATATTTCTGTTATAGTTTTAAATTCATTCTCTGGATCTAGATTAGATTAGATTACTTACAGTGTGGAAACAGGCCCTTCGGCCCAACAAGTCCACACCGCCCCGCCGAAGCGCAACCCACCCATACCCCTACATCTACCCCTTACCTAACACTACGGGCAATTTAGCATGGCCAATTTACCTAACCTGCACATCTTTGGACTGTGGGAGGAAACCGGAGCACCCGGAGGAAACCCACGCAGACACGGGGAGAACGTGCAAACTCCACACAGTCAATCACCTGAGGCGGGAATTGAACCCAGGTCTCTGGCGCTGTGAGGCAACAGTGCTAACCATTGTGCCACCGTGCTGCCCTTGCTCACAATGCTACATTTACTGTCCATCACAATTTGTCCTGAAAAGGTGGTGGAATTATTTTCTGAACATTTGCAATTCATTTTAGTGGTTTAATAAAAGTGAGGCGTATACTAGGCCCAACACGGAAAGCAGTAGCGATTTAACATGGAATCACAGACTGGATACAGACAACCATTTTCCTTCCATAAAGGATATTAATAAGCTCAATGCGTTTTTAAAAGAATTTGACAGATTCATGGTTCCAATGAAAAGTCAATGACTTGAAGTTTAGGATTTCTTTCCTTGCTCCGTTCTGCTTGACCTGCTCATTTTCAGCTACTAACCGTGGTTGCATCAGATTTTCTTCATTTGCAGTATCTTACTTTTAGCTTCATAGTCACATTTATTGATACCAGGTCCATAATTTCCAAATTTTAATTTTTGACTGAAATCGGTGTCTCAAACCACCACGATGGGATTTGAACTCTTTGAATTTTCAGTTAATAATGTAAGTGCTTCCAATCTCATAATAGATGACTTCATTTTCAGCAGATTCAGCTTCTAGCTAACCTTTAAAATTTTTAGCACTGTGAAGTTTTGTGACTTTGACTTTTTAATGGCATTCTATTCTGCCCACTAACCGTAGGTTAACTGTGCATCTACATTTGTGGAGCAGCAGAATTATTGAAATCAACCTATCTTCAATTTATATGGGCTCAGCCCTTTATTGCCTCTCCTTTTAACCATGTATCTAACTATTACTAGTTATTGATATGGTCTCCTCTTCAGTTGTACATCTGCATTTCAGTCTTACAGATCCATTTCTTGTCGATCCCAAGTTTTCTCAGTTCTTTCATAATTCTGCATGCCTTTACTTCTCCTTTGCATTGATGTAAAAATCCCAATATTTTCAAATAACTGTGTGTACATGTTTTTATTTCTTCAAACAAGGCAACATTTCAGTGGTTATATTGGTTCTCCTTCAAGAACATGAGGAATAGTTAAGAGCAGAAGGAGGCTGCTAGTTCCTCAAGGCTGCTTCAACATTCAATCAGAGTACGCTGATTTGAAAGTGACTTCAACTCCACTTTCCTGTCCACCACCGTATTCCTTGCAGGGAGAGGAGATTTATCTTAATCCTTGTCAAGAAGGCCATTTATTTTGTTACAATGGCCCTAACTCTGGATTCCTATGTGAGGGGAAGTATTCTCTCAACATCTACCATGTCAAAAATCTCAACACCGGGTTACAGCAAGGCATCTCAATAGAAATTGTTCCGTTGGGCATGTGCAGCATGGGTTCATGAAGGGCAGGTCATGCTTAACAAATCTTTTGGAATTCTGTGAAGACATGGTATCTAACTTCTTGGATATGGTTTATTGGATTTCAAATAGTGAGAGTTGTGAATGAATTTGAACATTGTGCAATCATCAATGCACATCGCCATTTCTGACCTTATGATGGAAGAAAGGTTATAACTGAACATGTTTTTGTCTAGGATACTCCGAGAAACTTCTGAAGATGTCCTAGATTTGAGAGGGATGACTTCCAACAGTAAATGTGGCTTAATAGCATGGTTTATGATCTCTTTATGATGATTAATAGGAGATTGATAGGGTAATGATTGACCAGATTGGAATGCTTTGTGTGTACAGGACATATCTGGCCAATTTTCCAAATCTGTAAGGTAGATGCCAGGCTTCAAGCTGTACTAGATCAGCTTGACTATGTGCAGAACTGGTTCTGTAGCGTGAGTCCTCAGTGCTATTGCTGAAATTTATCAGGGTCCATAGTCTTTTCAATATCTTGTCTCTTGCTTTTTCTTGATATTGTGAAATTAATCAAATCAGCAGAAGACTAATGTGTGATGCTAGGACTTCCAGAAGTGACTGAGATGAGTCAACCACTCGGCATTTCTGACTTCAGGCTTGAGCATTTGCAAACATCTTATGTTTTGGGCTCCCCATTGTTGAGGATGAGGATATTTGTGGAGCTGCCCCCTCTAATGAGTGTCTGCCCCGAACAAAAGTGAGTCCAGGAGAATTGGGGGAAGATTGTCTGCTAGTTAGAGTTGGATCTAGCTCAAATGAAGATGTTTCTGGTTGTTGAACATCATTTCAGTTCCAGTAGGTGTGTCATCTGCGTAGTCATCTTCAGCTGCTTCATCATGACCTTTTTTCCTTCATAAGGTTGAAAGTTGGGTGTTCATTAATTTGTACAGTGTTCAGCACTATTGATATTCCAGATACTGAATCCTTCCATGTTGATATGCAATGAGTGATACTGTCAAGGACAGAGTTTTGTGGGAGGCAATTTAGTGAGAATGAGAGAATACATGATTTTCCCTCTTGTTTCCTCTGCTACATAATGGCCCAGCCTAGCAGCTATGTCCTTTACAGTGCAACTAGCTCAGTCAGTAGTTATGCCGACAAGTCATTCTTGGTGGTAGACATTGAAGTGCCCCACCCAGAGTACATTCTGCAAATCTTAAGTGCAGCATGGAATCCATTTGTCGAGAGGTAGCAGTGGTTGATTATTAGACTGTTTCCTTGTCCATGTTTGACCTGATACCATGGGATTCCATTGGGTCTCTTCTGAATGTCACAGATTCAGGAAAACTCCCTCCCAAATGTGTACCACCTCTGCTGGGTCTGTCAGGACAGTGGTTCAGTACATTATTCTCACAAATGCTTTTAGAGAAAGTCCAAGATAACACTCTACTTTGTGCCCGTTTTCACTGAGGAAGATAAAAGAAATCTCGAAGAACTAGAGATCCAAATTGTTCGGGAGAATGAGGAGTTGAAAGAAATTAGCATTATTAAGATGGATATACTAGAGAAATTAATGAATCGTGAGGACCTGATATTTGATATGAGTGTTGAGGTTGATTGCAAGTCTTCATTTCTTTTGTCATCTCAGAGAATATGAGTAGAATTTTTTTTCCCTTTGATTTGGCTGTTACTGATAATGACCACCTTATTTTGCATTTTTAAAGTTTTCTTGAGAAGATGGTGAGGAGTCAATTGAGTGGCATGCTAAGCCATTTCAAAGGGCAATTGTTCATATAAGCCAGATCAAATAAGGATTGCAGATTCCCTTTTGTAAAGGGAATTGGCCAATCAGATGGGATTCTGTGATATTCTGGTAGTAATGTTTGCCATTGTGGAGGTTAATGTTTTATTTTATAATTAGTTCATTAAATTTAAATTCTCCTAAGGCCATGGTGTGATCTTAATCATTTTATATCCAGACTTTTGTGCTTTTGGTTCAGTAACATAGCCACTACATTATTATTCTTTTTTATCTGTAGCTGAGGCTTCACTAGCTATTTCCTGTGACACCTCCTGTTGTCTATTCCGCTGGGAAGAAAGACGCACCAACATCACCATCCTCTATCAGGCCATCTAGCGTCGAGGCACTGACCACACCTTGATCAGCTACAATGGGCTGGTCCTCACCTGCATGACCAATACTGGACTCCCTAAACAGGTGCTGTACTCCCAGCTTCAAAATGGCAGACGATGGAGGAAATGCTTCAGTGATGTCCTCAAGGCCTCGCTCATGAAGTGTGGCCTTCTCTCAGACACCTAAGAATCACTGGCACAATACTGTCCAAAGTGGAGAAGGAGTATCTGAGAAGGCAGCAAGCACCTTGAGACTTGCTGTGGGGGGGGGGGGGGGAAAGTGGAAGCTAGGCGAAAGGAGCAACTGCCACACCAACACCCCATACACCCCTTCCCATGACCATCACCTGCCCCAATAGCTACATCGGTCTGTATAGGCCCCTTACTACTCACCCTGAGTCTGGAAGAGAGTGATCCTTGTCTGCGAGGAACCACCGTTGAGTTGAGACTGGAGCTAAATCAGGGTTTGGATAGGGGATTGAACCAAATCCTGTTACTTGAGAGGATACAATCTCCTTGGGCAATATTAGGAATTCTTTAAGTGTATGTAACAAAACTGACCCAACATCAGCACAAAATGTGTTTGACTGGTAACATCTATATAGATAAACCTGCGTAGAACTATGGGTGCTGCTTTATTGAGGGTGGGAAGTTGTTTCTGCAGAGAATGATACATTTTATACTGCATCCTGATATTTAAGAATGCAGAATGCCTTCAGTCGCTGGCCTCTTTCACCTTGATACAAATTGTTTAAAATGAAATCATCAGATGAAGAGTTAACTCTACTTATGATGTCTGCAAACATTCCATAATCCAATAACCTCACTGCGATGCTGTAACCACATAGCTATTAGGTGGTAAGAAGATATGGTATCAACTAAGGGAACGTTTATTGGTTACTCAGCTGCACTCTGTTATTTTGATGACTCTGAAACTCCTTTTCAGGCTTAATCTCTTGAATGCTTCTATAACATCGACTGTCCCTGCCTGACTGCTTTCAGGTTTCAGAATTGCCTACCCTGTTTAATGCTGATCACAGAGCTAAGACTGTATTCAGTGTGTGAGCTATTACCAAGTGTTAGCACAATTTACAGTTAGGCAACCACACAGTTTAATTTTCTTTAATTTTCTATTTGAATCAAATGTTGCAATCAAAAAGAGTTCATTTATTCTGAGCACGTGTTACCTCTGTCTAGTGTTATGGTTGGTCTCCAGGTGAGCATACTCAAATGGTTATGCTCCCAGGTGTGGAGGGATTACCTCTTTCTTGATTAGTCATAATAAGGTTATTTTTTTAAAAATCCTTTCCCTTGTTGATAACAGAACCCAATTCAAGTTTTTTAAAAATGAACCAAGCTTGCCAGGCTTTCTTGAATTAAAGAAAATGGTAAGGTTATTAGCTACTAAATGTAAGAAAATATAGGTCATTCTGCTGTAATGCAACAGTTGTGTTCCTCTGCAATTAGTGCTATGGAAAACCATTGTGGAAAATTGTACTGTAGAAGATTGCTAATAGAGAATCGCTATGCCCATTCAGGAGGATGTTTGAATTGTCTAAATGACATCCACAATTCATCAATTGCATTATAGCTAATTCCCTCTTATGAAACACACGTCATAGCAGAACAACCTGTATATATTAAAACACACACAAATACAGATTATAAATGTGAATTGAGTAGGAAGATAACAGTTAAAAAGATGTTTGGTCAGTCTGTGGGTTCTGAGAAAGATAGATAATGGAATGTTGTGTGACCCTTAAGTTAGATACATATAGGACTGGTTTTCGTTGGTAAGCAGTTGATTTCAAGTTTCTTGAGTCTACACATAGCTAATAGGCTTTTGTCTAGTTTTCTTCCTGACTTCACTGGTTTGCTTGTCTTTGAATGAGAGACAACTATATTTTGCCTGCAGTGCAAAGGTGTCTAATGGCTCAAGTTATGATCTTCACAGGACATTAGTCCATACTAACACATTAGCCCATTAACGTGTGCAAACCAGAGGTTAGGATTTTCTATTTGGAATATTAATCACAATGGATTATTTTCTGCAGAGCAGTGGCTTGTTATCTCATAAGCACACGGTCCAGATTATTTTGAGTTGCCTTTCACCCTTTGGATGGTTGCTTGTAGATTCCCTTGGCACTTTCAGATGTGATATTACAGGATTCCACTCCAGAAAATCACTGAATTTGTATCCGTAGCCTCCTTTTGACTATATTTTCTGTTTTAAAAAAAATACATTTGTAATTAAAAGTTCAATATGTCTAAATAATCTTAAGGTTCTGATTAGTTGCTATGCTAATAGGCCCATCCATAGTTAGGTTTCTTGATCTGTTTGTGGTGCAAGTGCTGTAACTGCTGAAACCATATCATTAAGAAATAGAAGGAGTAAACTGTCCTCATGCTTGCTTTACCATTCATAGCTGATCATTCACCAGAATTCCATTTTCTCATATGTTACAACATTCCTCACATCCCTCAATGGTCAAAAACCTGAATATATTCAAAGCTGAAATTGACAATGATGGAGCAATCACAATCCAGTGAGTTGGAGAATTCTGATGATTCATAACCCGTTGAGTGGAGAAATTTCTCTTCATCTCAATCCTAAATGATTGTCCCATTATTCTGAAACCATATTCTCATGTTTTGGATTTCAACAACCAGTGAAGTGGTTTCTGTATATTTTATATTTCAGTGAAATCATCCTCATTCTTTGCAACTCTGAGAACAGGCCTAATTTGCTCAGCCTCTCATCTTAAGGCAACAGTCTAGTGAATCTTCACAGCATCATTCCTAGCACAAGTATAGCCTCCCTTAAATAGGGAGACTAACACTGCACAGTATTCCAAGTGTGGTCTCACCACACATATTTGAAATTATAGGAAGTTGTCTTTGTGCTTGTCCTTAAATCATTTTCAAAAAAGCTAATTGAGAATTTGCCTTTCGACTTACATGACCTCCAGTGAAGGACGACATAAATAGATAGCAGGATCTGAAGAAGTCTTATTTTTCACTCTCTCACCAGAGCCCTCTGGATAAAATGCAAGCTACAGAAGCAGCTACATTAATAAAAACTAACCATTAATGAAAGTGTTTAAATCAAATCAAGTTATTTCATTTATAACAATTTAAGTAACTGCTAGCAGCACTGTTGCTTCGTAGATAAATGATCTCATTAATCACTGGTTTCTTGTCATTCAGCAAAAGAATATTAAAATGTACGAATATTCACATGGGACCATTTAAAAGCTGGGAATAGTATCTCATAGATTTTGTCTCTCTTTGAGAGACTGAGATGCTGTGTACAGTCCTTCAGTGGGTGAGGTAGGCAAGAGTCCAATACACTGTCCCTCGCTGGGTGAAGGAAGTAAGAGTCTTGTGCACGCTCTCTTGCTGGGTGAGATGGGTAGGTCTATAAGACATAGGCCATTTAAGCAATCCACTCTGTTCCGCCATTCAATCATGACTGATAAATTTCTCAACCCCATTTTCTAGCTTTCTCCCCATAACTGTTGATCCCCTTGATCCTCAAGAACCCATCTACCTCAGTCTAAAATATGCTCAATGATCTGGCCTCCACAACATTCTGTGACAATGACTTCTGTAGATTCACCACTCTCTGGTTGAAAAAGTTTCTTATCTCTATTCTAAAAGGTCTTCCCTTTACTGTCAGTTCTGCCCTCTGGTCCTAGTCTCTCCTACCAATGAAAACATCTTCTCAACATCTACTCCTGTCCAGGCCATTCAGTATTCTGTATGTTTCAATTAGATACCCCCTCATCATTCTAAACCCAGTCAAGTATAAACCCAGAGTCTGATGTTTCGAACTGAATGTGAGCTCAGCAGTCAGACCAGAGAGCTAAGAAAAGTACAAAGGCCCTAGGTTGATTTCTCACTGCTGAGTTAGCTGATCAGATGTAGAATTTTAGTGATGAATACAGGATAGTAATGTTGGCTTCACTCCCCTTGAGCTAAGGTGGGATGATTCAGAATTCTATTATACACCTTTAATTGAAAATAATCTTACACAGGCCTTGCTAATTGCTCAGTCCAAACCTTTTGATCTGGTCTGATGTTGAAGCCATACAAATCAATGAGATTCAGGCTTTGTGATGGGCCTAACACCATCTGACAACTAGTCTTAACTATTAACAAGTACAAGGTACTCAGAGTGGTAGTGAATGTTTGTACCAGCGAGAGCATCTTTAAAACCTCTTTGGAAAAAATACATTAGTTCCACCAGTTTACTGGACTCTTCTGCCGAAGGCCATCTAAACTAATGAAAAAGCATTCACTCAGATGCCAAGCATCTTGAACATCTCTAACAGGCCCAGCTGAAGGCCAAGCACAGACAACAGAAGAATGTGCAAAAACCCTCACATCCCACCTACCAGCCTCTTCAAACACACCTGTAACAGCGTGTGCATATACATCATTAATCGGCTTAGTCTCCTCACGCATCACAATACTAGGCTGGGAGAAAGTCATCCTCTGTCTAGCGGGACTACCTAAGAAAAGGAGAGAATGATCGTCTTACAATTTTAACCACACAGAAGTACAGTGTGCTGTTTAATCTCCATATAAAAGTAATGACATTCTTCGCTCAGAGGTTGTCTAACAAAAGTACACAGGTTCCTAGGATGAGAAGATTAACTTCTCATGAGAGCCAAAATAAACTGAGTCTGTATTGGAGTTTAAAAGAATGATTTCATTGGGATTTGACAATGCACAAGAAAATAGCAGTTTCCTCTGATTTCAGCATCTAAAACTTCGAGACATCATCTTAGGATAAGTGGTTGATCACATATGTCAGATATGAGGAGGACCCAAAAGAGTCAGTGATTTGTTGAAGATATTTCAAAGAATGCTAGAATTATTTCAGTCCACAAGGAGATTATTCAAGCATTCAGTTTATGTACTGACTCTTCAAATGAGTTTAGATCAGAGTGGTGCTGGAAAAGCACAGCAGGTCAGGCAGCATCTGGGGAGCAGGAAAATCGACATTTCGGGCAAAAGCCCTTCATCGGGGCTAGAGGCAAGGAGCCTCCAGGGTGGAGAGTATTTCACTTAGTCCCATTCACCTACCTTCTCCCTGTAACTTTGCATATTGTTACTTTTCAATTAGCAATTTGATTCCCTCTTGAATGCAGCAATTGAACCTGCATCAAGTTAGGAAGCATGTTGGAGACTCTTACTAATTGCTCTGTGAAAATACAAACCAAGGGTAGTTGGCCCTTGAGCCTGTTCTGCTATTCAGTAAAATCATGGTTGATCTTAGAATCATAGAATTCCTACAATGTGGAAAGAGGCCATTCAGCCAATTGAGTTTGCACTGACCGTCTGAACAGCATCTCCCCCACTGTGGGGAGAAGTTGGAGCACTAAGTGGAAACCAACGCAGATACAGGGAGAATGTGCAAACTCCAGACAAACAGTTACCCAAGGCTGGAATAGAATTCAGTTCCCTGGTACTGAGGCAGCTGCACTAACCACTGTGCCAACACCCCCACCCCCCCCCCCCCCCCGCCCCACCTCCAACCCCTGCTGCTGGCTATCAAGAATCTATTGACCTCTCCTTAAAATATTTAACTATTCTTGCTTCCAACACATTTCCAGTAGTGTTCCAAAGACGGCCAATCCTCCAAGAGAACACATTTAGCCTAATCCCTCTTTTGAATGGTAAGCCCTTTACTTTTAAGCAGTGACCCCTAGTTAAAGGTTCTCCCGTAAGAGGAAAAATTCCCTGCACGTTTACCCAGTCAGAGCCCATCAGGGTTTTGTGTTTCAGTCAATTTACCTCCTATTCTTCTAACCTCCAGTGGATACAGCCTAATCTGTCCAACCTTTATTCATAAGACCATCCACCTGTTCCATGTATTACTTTAACTTTCTCTGAACTGTCTCCAACATATTTCATCCTACTACAGTAGGAGGTGCGCTTTGGCAAGGATGGAGTGGGCAGGTTACTAAGGGGATTGATAATGGATAGGCATTGGTTCAAATTTAGAACATGTGCATGTAATAAAAAGAAAGGTTGGCTCATCAATGGTTTTAAAGAAAAGTTGAAATTCTTTTAGATCTGAAGGTGCGATATAGATTGTCCTTTTTTTTTAAAAAAAGCATCACTTCAGAATTCTAAAGAAGACAAAAAGTTTGGTAAAGATGGGGAAAATAAAGTGGAAAATAAAGTACAAAAGTAAAATTGCTGGAAGTATGGAAACTAACCATAAAACCCTCCTGTAAATATGTGATCAGAAAAAGATTTAAGCCAAATGTAGATCCCTTACAGTCAAAACTCAGAAATTCTGATGGCGAATAAAGGAATTTCAGAAGAATTGAACACACGTCTTGGCTTAGTCTTCACTAAAGAAAACACATAATTTCCCAAAAATATGAGGGAACAAGGTTGTAATGTGAGGACAGAATTTAAGGAAATCTGTACTCATAAGAAAATGGTCCTGAGGAAATAAATGGGCTGAAAGGCTGACCTATCACAAGGGCCTGATAATCTGCATCCCTAGTTTATTAAAGGTTGCGGTCCTGTAAATATTTGCATTGGCGGACCTCTTCCAAAATTCTCTACACCTTGGAGTGGTTCTTACAGATTTGAAGAGTAACAAATGTAACCCACGTTAAAAAGGGGAGTGAGAAGGGAGGATTTTAAAAAAAAATGAGACCGCCTAACATCAGTAGTGGGAGAAATGCTAGAGTCTTAATTTTTTTTTAAGAGATATTATTGCACTCTTCTGGAGCAGGTGGGAATTGAACCTGAATCTCCTGCTGCAGAGGCAGGGTCACTATCACAAGATGGGAACAGAACTTCTGGAAAGCGTTAGTGGGGTTGGACAAAGCCAACGTTTGCTTATGAAAGGCAAATCATGCTTCACAAATCCACTGGAGTTTTTTAATGATGTAACTAGTAAAATATACAATGGAGAACCAGTGGATGCAGTGTATTTGAATTTTCAGAAGATCTTTTGATAAGACTCATGAAGTTATGGGATAAAATTTTAGAACTTGGGATGGAGAGTAAAATATTGGCAGAGATTGAGAATTGGTTGACAGAAAGGAAAATATAGAAATAAATGGGTCTTTTTATAATGGGCAGAGGGTGATTTACTGGGGTGGTGTGAGGTCAGTGTTTGGGCCCCAGCTATTCACAATGTTTATAAACGATCTGGATGAGGGAACCAAGTGTAGGATTTCCATGTTGATCACAAAAATACTAGGTGGAATAATGAGTTGAATGGAGGGTGCAAGGCAGCTTCAAGGTGATTTAGCTAAGTTGAGAGAGTGGGGAAACACATACATCCAGTGCAATGTGTCTAGATATGAAGTTACATATTTCAGTGTGAAATACAGGAAGGCAGAGTGTTAGTTAAATGGTGGTACTCCTAGTTCCTATGTTTCTATGTGTAAATGGGTTGGTTTATTCTACTTTATCATCTTTTTTGTGTAATAAACTTCTATTTGATAGTTAAAACCATATTTACTAGATTATGTGCATGCGTTTCATTGAAAAATCACCTTGTTCAACAAAAATAATCTACTGTGGGGTGATTTGGCCAAATCACGTGAGCAAATTGGCTTAAAAGGTATGACTTCATAAAGGAAGAGAGAGCCTCCTCTAAAGTGTTAGCTGAGATACTTTTGAAGCAGAAAATAAGTTTTCTCTTGAATCTAACTATGTTGTACCTGAGAGTGAACACTTAATGCTGAGGCTTTGTGTCTATAACGGAAAATGTGCCGTTCCATAGCATTCGCAAAATTCACCTGAATGAGAAGCAGAATTCACTAAAGCAAAACTAAAAGACAGTGGAAGTGAGACTAAATTGGACCTGCTTCAATGGCTTTGGGAATGCTTGTATACAGCAGAGGACAGAGATGAACCTGGCAATGAGGAGGAATCTTAGGTAGTATACACATCACTGGCCAAATACTCAAAATGTGCCAATACTTTCTTCACCTCTCACTGTGAGCACTTGCTGCATATGTAAATTATCAATCAAAATATTTTGCTTTTCCCAGTTTTATATCCATAGAAATTTGCAATGACTGCCTCATGAATGGAGGCTCTTGGCTGAAGTTGATGGAGATTTATAGACATCATATTTGAGCATATAAACTTATAACAGCCTCCCGTATCATCTGGCAGCATTATGTTTATTAAGAATAATAATGTGCCATTCAGTGAAATTGTAGCTGATTTGTTTTAGACCTGAGAGTTATTACCTGTGGTTCTGTGCAAGTTGGCATATGGCAAATTACATTGAAATAAATGCCTGGCTCAATGCATTTTGGTAAAACAATCATGAGAAGTATTTATACAGTTAGTGGTTGGGTCCTAGATAGCAGAGACACCCAGGGGTTCAGGCACAGAGTTCTTTGGAAGTTGTGTCACAGGTAGTCAAGGTGGTTAAGCTGTTTAGCACGCTTGCCTTCATTGTTCAGACTATTCGGTATAAGAGTTGGGATATCATGTTGTGGTTGTACAGTCTGTTCTTCTATAACATGACAGTTGTGTTTTCTTGCGACCTCACATTATGGAAAATTCGCAGTAGAAGTAATGGGGCCCAAATGAAAAGAGGGTTGGGGTGGACTATCAAAACAAAATCAGTAAAATTCGAAACAACAATAGTAGTTAGCTGAATGCACATGGTAGCGCAGTCTAAGTATATTTTAATGAAATAATACAATAAATTTAACACTTTGTTTTAACCCTGAAAAACTGGAAGGTAACTTGAAGCGGTTTCTGAGTTTGCTGAGTTACAGTACTGTGTTAACACATGGGCTGAGGGTCATCGTTACTTTCAAGTGCAGTTCTGGATGCAGGGCTGTGATGAAAGAAATTATTCAGTTCATAAATGGCTGGTTTTGATGCATTGTCCTCAGAGTTTCTTGGGGGTTGGCTTCAAAAAAGCATCTAGTTTTTGCTGCTTTGCCATCTTTCTTTTTTAATGAAGCTATGTTGCTACATTCTGCATTGTAGTCATTGTCTTCTAAGAGCTGCAACTGCTTTTCAACTTCCCTCAGGATAGAAGACAAAAGAGAAGTGGAAAGCTCTCATGGTGCTGCATCCTGGACGACTGCACCTTCATCTCCAGCTTCAATTTCCCCCGTAGCAACAAGTTGTTGTAGATCAGCTGTGGGGCGGTCTTCACAATGGGACTCGAGCAGCTCCTCGTCATCCTCAGTCTCCACTACATCAAATCCAACTTTGCAAGAACGATACAATGTTCTTTGATTGCTGTAAGCTCCTCTGAGGGTTCGATACCTTTAAAGTCATGAAGAAAATCTGGGAGAAGCTTCTGACAAACTGCTCGCAACTAGTCCTTACTGACGTCACCCCAGGCATCCACAATGATGTCAGTAGCATTCTTAGTGTTAAAGCTCTTCCAAAATTGAAGAGCACTGTCCTCATTATCCCCTTCAGTAGCTGTAATCAGCTTCCTGAATGTGCGCCTTAAATAAGCTTTAAAAGCTGCTATTGCACCCTGGTCCATAGGTTGAATGTGAGAGGTTGTGCTCAGAGGTAGCAATAGCACTTTGATGCTTTCGGGAAGCTCACAGTTGGTAGAGTGGTACACCATCGCAGGCTTAAGCTTAAAGTCTCCGCTAACATTGGCACCTAGCAACAAAGTCATATGATCCTGTGTGACCTTAAAACCTAGAATGTCTACTTCATTCTTAGAAATGTAGGTTCTGGGTGGCATTCGCTTCCAGTATAAACCTGTCTTGTCCAAATTGAAGATTTGATGCAAAGTGAAGCCGCCTTCCTCAATTAGTTTTTTCACCATGAGAGGAAATGGCAGTGCACATTCCTTGTCTGCACAGGCAGCTTTGCCATATAACTTTAACTTTACGTTATGAAAAGCGTCGCAGTTTTTAAATCCAGCAAATCAGCCAGTACTAGCACGAAAGGCAGACATATAAGAGTCATAGAGATGTACAGCATGGAAACAGATCCTTCGGTGCAACCCGTCCATGCCAACCAGATATCCCAACCCAGTCTAGTCCCATCTGCCAGCACCTGGCCTATATTGCTCCAAACCTTTCCTATTCATATGCCTTTTAAATGTTGTAATTGTACCAGCCTCCACCACTTCCTATATCTGCAGGATTTTCTGCTTTTTTTTTTCCCTTCGGTTCTCCTAAATTGATAAGGCTTTCTGTTTTTATGGTGAGAAAGGTGGTCCTAGATCGTCAGTGGTGCTGGGGATGGAATCTCATAATAGTCAATGGGAGTTCGTGTTTTGAAAATATCGTTCCCTAATTCACCAATCACATTACAGCCAAATCCATTTGATGAAATGCACGTTATAGGGGAATGACCTATACAAGGCATTGGTGAGGCCAGATTTGGAGTACTGCATACAGTTCTGGTCGCCCTGCTATAGAAAGGATTTCAATAAATTGGAAAAGGTTCAGAAGAGATTTACAAGGATGTTAGTGGAACTAGAGGATTTGAGTTATAAGGATAAGCTGGAACTTTTTCTTGCTGGAGCCGAGGAGGTTGAGGGGTGACCTTAGAGGTTTAATAAATCACGAGGGGCATAGATAAGGTGAAAAAACGAATGTCTTTTTGGTAGGGTGGGAAAGTTCAAAACTAATGCACATATTTTTAAGGTAAGAGAGGTAAGGTTTAAAAGGGACCTGAGGAGCAACTATTTCAGTTCACACAGAGGGTGTTTTGTATGTAGAATGAACTGCCAGAGGAAGTAGTCGATGCAGGTACCATTACAATATTTTAAAAAAACCATTTGGACAGGTACATGAATAGGGAAGGTTTAGAGGGATATGTGCCAAACCCAGGCAAGTGGTGCTACTTTAGTTTGGGAAACTCTGTCAGCATGGACGAACTGGACCAAAGGATCTGTTTCCAAGCTGTGTGACTCTTTATCAACCCATATTACAGTCTAAGATTTGAGTTGTCCAGTGGTAACATCAGTTAGGGTCATAACATTATTGGCCTTAATATTTCTAGTAAGCTTTTTCTCATTGTATAATTATTCCCTCTTTATTAATCTTTCAGTCATTCTTTATTATTTTTAAATATTCAATCCAATCTTTTGGACCTGCCATCTGGCTTAGTGCAATTATATGCATTTTCTTTGTTTGATGCTATAATTAACAATTTTTAGTTCATCTAGTAATTGTGGTTCCTACTCTTGGAATTTTTTTCTTTTTTTTTAAAAAATGTATCTATTCTATATATTCTAAACTGTTGGCCACTGCATCTTTTCTGACCGATCCCTTAATTTGCCAGTTCAGTTAGTGAGCTCTGCTTTCATCCCCATATAATTGCCCTTATTTGTTTCAAATACTAGTCTTTGGACCGATGCTTCTCCCCCTCAAACTGAATGTAAAATTCAATCATTTAAGAATTGTTGCTATCTAGGAACACCTTCACATTGAGGTCATTAGTTAATCCTAACTATAGTATAGGAGAAAATGAGGACAGCAGATGCTGGAGATCAGAATTGGAGAGTATGATGCTGGAAAAGCACAGCCAATTAGGCAGCATCTGAGGAATAGGAGAATCGATGTTTCAAGCATAAGCCCCTCATCAGGAATGAGCTGATGTTAGAAATGGCTGTGCTTTTCCAGCACTGCACCCTTCAATCCTAAATATGGTATAGCCTGCTTCCCTGGCTGACTGCAGAAAGTGCTGTTCATCCAATGTTTTTAAGATAGTTTCTGTGAACCCCAGGAAGCCTTTGTTCATCTGATTTGTGTAGTTAATGTGTGGGTTAAACTCACTCTCTTCACCCCCCCCCCCCCCCCCCCCCCCACACACACACACATACACACACACACACACATACCAGTGCCAGACTTTTTGACACCTTAGATAAAATTTTACTCTTTTATTCCTTTGTATGCCAGTCTATGGTATTGTTAGCAGATTAATGTGGCATTGCCACCAGTGACTACTTGCCTTTATCATTTCTCATTTTTACCAAAATCACATCTGTATTGTGTTTTTCTGAATTTAGTCATCCCTCTCCATCGTTCTAATGCAATCATTACTTAAGAGTCTCCTCACTAACTTCTAGCTGCTTATTCTTCCTAAATGACATATACCTTTTCAATCTTCCTGTCACCCTGTAGCCATGATCTCTGTGTTGGCTATCAATTGTGCTTCTGTTTGTGCCATCAGTCTATTTTGTGTTCTCATTGTTTATGCAGTCTAGCCTTATCTGTTGATTTATTCTTAGATGTTTACTCTCTATTCCTTCCTGCCCCAGTCTCTCTATTATTTCCCATATAAATGTCTGTCTCACTTGCCTTACTTTTATCTTTAACTTACCACATCTTCCCAAATTTGATAATAAGAGCAATGTACCTTAAGATGCAGGAGATCTGAAATAAAATAGGAAAAATCTGGAGAAATTTAGCAGGTCTTGCAGCATCTTAAAGTGAAAATAGAGCAGAAATATCCCAAAGCAGTCACCCATCTCGGCGGTCCCCTCTACAAGACCAAAAATGTGATCAGCAAATACAGTGGGCATGGATTAGATACAAGTAAATTCCACAGTACTTAAAAGGAGACTTGGCCTGAAGGAAGGAGTACTGAAAAGGCATTTGTTACACTTTCAGCAATTATGCAGGGAAGTGCCATTGAGAGGGTGAAGAGTGCTAGAAGTGACTGAGTAGTGGACCAATGTAACGGAGGGAATGGTTCCTGTGGATTGTGGAGGAGAAAGGCAGCTGTGTTTGGCTGTAGTATATTGCAGAAGGTGGTGAAAAGGTCAAGGATAATCTTTATGAATGCAGTGGCTGATGAAATGAAAAGTGATAATGGGAACTGTAATATTCTAGGAAGGGATAGGAACAGAATTTGCCAGAAATAGATTGAAACCAACTGAGGGTCCTGTCGACCACAGTGGGTGTGATGATGGGGAGAGCTGCCTTCATTCAGGAGAAGGAAGACATGGGAAGAAGTTGGCCTTGTCTGAGTGGGAGTAAGCTATGTATTCAGAGTGAGGGTGACTTTGTCTGGAGTGAGACTGAGTTAGAGTGACTAACTCAGAATTTGGCTCAATGTGGAAATATGAAGCAAAAGAGGGAAGATAACTTTTCATAAATTTACTGTAAGAAATACAGTCTCCAGAGTGAAAAGGAAGTGGTAATTCAGTGTGAAATGAAAGGCCTACTGAGATATTTTCTAATCAACCTATTGAGAGATGTTATCAAACACCTAGAGCAGTTGGGACTTGAACCCGGACCTCCTAACTGAGAGATTGAAAGGCCTACCTATACAGAGACCAGTGGTGATATGATATCACTGGTTCGGAGAATGCAGTTGATTGCTGAGTAGATTTGGTCAGTATTTCAGAGCTCGATGAAAATTGAGCATTTTGTTTGTGTTTAAGTCCCTGGACCTCCTCTCTCTCTTGCTGTGAGAAATAACTTGTTGAGTTTTCATAGTAAGTCCATACTTATTCTAAGCTAAGTTTTTTTTTAAAAAAGGTAAGAAGAGCCAAGTGGAGTGTACATTTACAGTATGTATGAAGTCATGGACATACCATGGGTCCTGACAAATACACTTGCAGGATGTTAACAGACTGAGAGGATTCCTGCACTAAGTAACACACAGGACGATTCCAGTACTAGCTGCACTTACCTGGTTTTCTTAGACTGTCAGGTTGGCCCCTAAGAATCACCCTCGTTAGTTGCATGCTTTTACTCTATGCTGTGACCATTCAGCCCTCTGCCTCAAAGACGTACAGCAGTGAGTCCAGCTGCTGCTTACTTTCTGAAACCCAGAGTTTTTCTTCAGTTGTTTAAATGTTTAGTTAGACCATACCTGGAGTACAGTGTACACTTTTTGGTATTGCTGTCGTAGGATGGAGTGCAAGGAAGGGTCACCAAATATGTTCAAAGGATGGTGGGACTGTCTTATGGAGAAAGATTGAGGAAACTCTTTAAAGTTTGGAAGAATGAGGATGATGTAATTGAAACCTACAAAATAGTTAAGGTAACAGTAGATACAGGTAAGGTGTTTCTCCTCGCTGGGGAGTTTAGAACCATGGGGGACAATTTAAAAATAAGGGGGATGCCACATAGGCCTGAAATGAGTAGACATTTTTTTTTGTGAACCTTGGGAATCCTCTACCACAAGGGGCTGAGTCCTCAAATGAATGAATCAGCTTTATTGTCAGGTATCCTCGGTACAGTAAGGAGTTTATACATTGTACCTAAGGTGGCACTGTAAGTAGCAAAGGTACCTAGGTAGACCAATTTTAGTTACAAGATCTTGGAAAATAGAGAAATAAAATGACCAGCATTGCAGAAGTAAAGGATATTTTTTTTTATTGCTTTCCTTTTGCAGAACATTACAGAACAGCGGTCTTCCAACCTGTACCATGCTAACACCTAGCCTCTACTCCACATCAGGGATTGATAGATTTCTAACTACCACTGTACAGGGTTATATAAAGGCATTGAAATGTTTGATCAGTCATGATCATATTGTTTGGCAGGGCAGGCTCAATAAACTGCAAGACTTACTCCTATTCCTATGAGGAGATATCGCATTGTGTCTTTTGATGCTTTATGTCGGTTTTGCAATATAGCCTTAGCTGGCACTTCTTCACCATGAATATGCAAACTCTTCACAGCCCCCCTCAGAGGGTCTGAAGGTTTTTTTCCTTGAAAGTCCTGAATTGTCTCTGTCTGCCATCGCTGTCCTTCATCTGGCTAGAAGTAGAATTAGATTTTATCATCACATGTACTCAGTTTGGATGTGCGCATAAGAGGTATAGTTAGTAAGTTTGCAGATGACACCAAAATTGGAGGTGTAGTGGACAGCGAAGTAGTTTACCTCAGAGTACAACAGAATCTTGGCCAGTTGGACCAGTGGGCTGAGAAGTGGCAGATGGAGTTTAATTCATAAATGCAAGGTGCTGCATTTTGGGAAAGGAAGTCTTAGCAGGACTTATGCACTTAATGGGAAGGTCCTAGGGAGTGTTGCTGAACAAAGAGACCTTGGAGTGCAGGTTCATAGCTCCTTGAAAGTGAAGTCACAGGTAGATAGGATAGTGAAGAAGGTGTTTGGTACGCTTTCCTTTATTGATCAGAGTATTGAGTACAGGAGTTGGGAGGTCATGTTGCGACTGTACAGGGCATTGGTTAGGCCACTGTTGGAATATTGAGTGTATTTCTGGTCTCCTTCCTATCGGAAAGATGTTGTGAAACTTGAAAAGGTTCAGAAAAGATTTACAAGGACGTTGCCAGGGTTGGAGGATTTGAGCCATAGGGAGAGGCTGAACAGGCTAGGGCTGTTTTCCCTGGAGCATTGGAGGCTGAGGGGTGACTTTATAGAGGTTTACAAAATTATGGGAGGCATGGATAGGATAAATAGGCAAAGTCTTTTTCCTGGAGTTGGGGAATCCCAGAACTAGAAGGCATAGGTATGGGGTGAGAGGAGAAAGATATAAAAGAGACCTAAGGGGCAACTTTTTCACGCAGAGGGTGGTACGTGTATGGAATGAGCTGCCAAAGGAAGTGGTGGAGGCTTGTACAATTGCACCATTTAAAAGGCATTTGGATGGGTATATGAATAGGAAGGGTTTGGAGGGATATGGGCCATATGCTGGCAGGTGGGACTAGATTGGGTGGTATATCTGGTTGGCATGGACGGGTTGGACCGAAGGGTCTGTTTCCATGCTGTACATCTCTATGACTCTAAGTACAGGAATATAAGAAGAAATTGAGGACTGCAAATGCTGGACATCAGAGTCAAAATGTGTGGTGCTGGAAAAGCACAGCAGGTCAGGCAGCATCTAAGGAGCAGGAGAGTCAATGTTTCTGGCATAAGCTCTTCATTACAGTGGAAAGAGTTCAAAGTGGCTATTCAGCGGCACCATCTTAAAATACAAAACAATTTAGAAAGTAGAAGTGAAGACATAAAAGAAACTGAGCCAAAAGGCAAAAAGTGGAGATTATAAAAGTCTTATCTCCCTGGGCCTATCCCGGCTTGGAGTTTCGGTGGCTGCCACTGCCACTACCAATCATTGGGAGGAGCTGTCTGTGTTGCTTCTGCCTCCAGTTGCCAGGAGGAGCTGATTCTGTTGCTGCTGTTGTCTCATGTTTGAAAGACACAGCCCTGATCATGCCTTGCTGGTCACGCCCTACCAAACACACTGACAAAGACTTTTAAAGAGGGGGAAATAAAGAAAATGAGCAAAAGTAAAAAGAAGGGGGAAAAAAACAAAGAAGCGGATGGAAGCAGTCAGCCCTGAGCCAGGAGCCAGGATGCAGTGCTGCTACTCCACCGCCACCTTGAATTGCTTGTTCCTAATTTGAAGCATTTTTCCTTTAACAGATAGCTGGCTAAAGAAGAGTTACTGAAGATCTTCTGATACTTGAAACCAGAAAGAAGGGCACATTGTTTTTAATGCTTTCTTTTTGTGGGCTAGATGTTTTCACTGTACTGGCCCCACACAAGCAACGGTTCCCTGTTCAGGAGCCAATTAAAACACTGCTGTCAAGCAATTGTTCCCGAGTTCAGAAGTCGTTGACTCCATTCTGTCAGCTTTCATTGTTACAGGAAAGACAACATTGTGTACAACTTGCAATGCACTCCAATAAATATAACCTTTATAACTGCAGCCATCTCTTGGTTTGAAGCAATCTGTTCCTTTGATTAATACACTGTCCAAAACTAAGCAAAAAAAGCAGTGTTGTTTTTATGATATATGTCAGACAAAAAAACAAGGGTCCCAACATTGATTCCTAGTGAATGCCTGTATAAACTTCCCCCAGCCAATATTTAGAAGCCAATACTCTGTCTCCTGTTGCTCAGCCAATTTTATGTCCATACTGTGACTGTCTCTTGCATTCCATGAGCTAAAACTTTTCTCACATGTCTGCTGTATAGTACCCTAGCAAATGCCTTTTCAGAGTTGACATACACCATATCAACAGTACTGCCATGGCAAACCGTCTCTTATCGCTTTTTAAAAAAAACACTAGGGTGTTAGTTAAATACTATGTTCTCCAAAAAGAATTTCATGTTCAATTTCATTTGTCAACCTGGTTCTGTCCATGTGACTATTTAAGCCTGAGGGCAATAGAAATTTGATCTCTTGGAGAATTGGTGTACAAGAAGTGGGCAGAAAAGTATAGTTTGAGACAGATGTTTAGCCATGATCTTACTGAATGGCAGAGTAGGCTTAAGCTTTATGATCAACTCTTGTTCCTATATATTTTATTCTTACATAAACAAATAAGGCAAGAGTTTCTAACACCAGTTTCATGCTACAGGGCTGCATAAAGTAGTTGCTAGGACTTGGCCCTTTTTATATAATTTATTCTGTGTACTCGCTCCCAACAGTTCAATTCTGTTGCAACTGCAGCCGAATAGGTTTGTTTGCAACTGCATCTAGCTTAATGCGCACTTTTATTCATACTGTATGACTGATTCTGGGATCTTGCTGTGTGGTGTATTAACTGCCAAATTTGTTCACTTTACAGTTAATACACTGTTTTTGAGACCTCTGAGCTGTTAGTGTAACAAAGGTTGAATATTATTAACAAAGGACTTGTATTTATCTTAAATTTTTATCATTAAACTTTGAGTAAATTGGAAACTGTAACTTATATCTGCACTTACATTTCCAGTAGGCTTTAACCACCCTTACAGATAGCTTCCTGTTTTCAGAAGCAAACTATTTGAATTCATAGTGGTTGGGAACTCCCCATTTCTCTTAATATTTCCTCCAAGTGGCTCTCTATTATCAATGCGTTATGTTTAGAGTTCTCAGAGTCGCTTTTGGAGTTGCTTTTTGAACAGTTCAGAACCACCTCTGTCAACAGTTTGTTTTGCTGAGTTCCTGTTTTATGTATATAGGTTGCTGGTTTGTTTAATGTTCTTGGAAGTTGTGCTCCCCAGTAGCCAACCCTAACCACGGTTACCCCTCTTATTTTGTGGTTGGCAACTACTCATCAAAGCTTCACCATTTCAATTATAGTGATACTGGATGTTTGTTGGACCACTTCTTGACATGTCAGCTTAATCAGCTGTCAGTTAGTAGGTATCAGTTAGTCAAGCAGCACCAATATAATAACTCTAGGCATGTTTTGGACTATCTGTTTAGCTTCTCAGATTAGAAAGAAAATGTTCAGTAAGAGGAACCTGGTCATTAACACCACCTGTCTGTATGAATAAAATTTTGATGAGGATGGAAAAAAACTATATGAATTGGACAGGATAATGGTTTTATAAAGGGTGCAGCAGCCCAAAACTTCAAATGCCATTTTTATTGCTGTACTTCAGATTTTGCAACCACAGTTCAGTGACTCACCATGCAGAACACTCATCTTCAACTCATTATGGTGTCAGCTTCCTGCCTCAGTCTCATCTTGAAAATCCAAAACGTCTTCAAGCCTGGAGTTTTTAAAACATTTCCTGCACTGCTTGCCAAGCCCATATGTGAACTAATACCTACAACTACTTGAAAACTACAGGTGTGAAAGTGCTTGAAGAACATAGTCTGATCCCACCTTTCCTTTGCCCTCCTTTCTTTTCTGTTCACCTGTATCACCAGGTGAAGTGGAGGGGTGAGATCGGCTCCGACATCCACCACCCTCCTCTGTCTCTTTCCACGCTCCACCATCACCCTTATTCACCATCCTTTGTAATCCTTACTCTGTAATTCAGCTTTTTGCTAACCTCCCTTTATGCTATTGCTTCCTTTTTCCAACTTTTGAAATCACATCGCAAGACTTACTTTAAGCTGAATGAGGACCATGGCCTTTTTTATTTCAAAAATATATTTTACTCATATCTTAGTTCACTAAACTGGTTTGTATTGTACAAAAGCATGTGGAGCAACAAACAAACACTGGAGTTTGACTCTATCCAACAAACCAAAGGCATTTCTTTCTTGTACAAGACTATATTTACATGTTTTTGAGACACCAACGGGGGTCCAATATCCAAACGAACCCCCTTTAACTTCAGTTGAAAGATCTTAAACAGTGGTCTTTCCCCACTAACACTTTGGTGGATGCTACCCTATGTTTTAGTACATCTTGCATGTAGTCCTGGATCTTTAGAATATGCAGGTTAGCAACACGTGGTCCTTGCCCTGGAAGACTAAGAAGTTTTGGCAGATCAAAGTGTGTTTTTCACCAAGTTAATGGTCGTCCAGGCGCAGTTGATGTTTGACTGTGTGTGTGTCCTGGGGAACAAACCATAGACTACAGAGTCCCACGTTACATAGCTGCTCGGGACAACCATGAACAAAAACCACTGTCTTTTCAAAGGTGCTTTCCAGATGCAGATGTGTGACAGTCCCTGCCCTGCTTCGAGGGCAGGGTGCAATGGCACAGAGTGTCTGGGTGTACATAATTTTCAGGCTGCAGAGCAGGGTCCTGATTCTCAAGCTCTGGAGGTCTGCTGTATCTGAAGAATTGTCTATTATGTTTACTCCTGAGCAGTTGTGTATAATTCAAT
Source organism: Chiloscyllium punctatum (assembly GCF_047496795.1). Taxonomy (NCBI): domain Eukaryota; kingdom Metazoa; phylum Chordata; class Chondrichthyes; order Orectolobiformes; family Hemiscylliidae; genus Chiloscyllium; species Chiloscyllium punctatum. The sequence continues at coordinate 27,421,232 of NC_092744.1, read as the reverse complement.
AAGCATGAAGAAAGAGGGGTAAAGGTTGACAAAATATCAAGAAATGCTTCATGAAATGTTAATATGCTGACAGTAACTTGTAGGGAGGGTTAAAATGTGATGAAGGGATGGGGTTAATATGCATATTGTCTGTACTGACGAAATTCAGTTGGGGGTTGTTAGTCTAAGTGACCTCGCATTGTTATAGATCTTTTTCTTTTTTAACCTGGCTGTGTGGCAATAGCTCTGCGCAAGTATATTACTCCTTAATTGTGCCCCTGTCTACTTTACAGCTCAAACAAGGTTTCTAATAAGGATCTTGAGAGCAAGCTTTGGTAAATGTATGAAGTGCCTGGAGTAAGATAGAAAGAGCAAAGGTCACTGTGCTGTTATTGTTATGTCAATTAGCTTGTCGATTGTACACAGGCGGGAGGCGAGGCGGGACGGCACACTGTGCGACAAAGTGGGCAGCTGTGATTTTGTAAATTAACAACTTGCTCTGAACTTCTCTATTTATTTTCTAATCTATTTCCCCACTGAACTGTCACCCCCTCCCCCGTCCATCTCCACTCAAGTCATGGGAAGACCGTTCAAGATCCATTTTTTAAAAAAAATTTGACATGAAGTGAGATAAGTTTCCAGAAACATTGAGTTTCCTATGTATGAAAAGAAAGAGAAAGTTTTGGGAAAGGTGGGAAGTAGTATAATAGTAGGGGAGAGGCTGACATGTAGATTAGCTGCAGAAGGATTCAATTGGTGTTGAGTTTAAAAGTTTCAGGTGGAACTTTAGGAAAGATTGGCTGGCGGCTGGTGTGGAGATCCCACCCCCTTCCACTTTACCTGTTCAGCAAGGTCTGGATATAAGAGAATCTGCTTTTAAAAAAAACAGACACAGACTCAATCTGAGATAAAACTCCCACCGTACACATAGCACAAACCTGGAGCCAGGAGACGGGACAGCAGTGCTTATCAACATTGCTGCAAATATGCTGTACTTGGAGAATGCAGCACAGTCACAATACAGTGAGGTAAGTGGATCAGAAACTCTGCAAAGTTCACACCCACTTCTGCACGATTTCTGTTCAGATTGGATCCCAGTAAGGTTTATTCAATTGTTAATCAGATGTATCTTCGCAAACCAACATTTGGACATGCAATTTTCAAATGAAATGATTTAAATTTGCCACTTTATGACAGATTGAGTTTTCACAGTTTGGTTAAAGGCTGCTTTTCAGTATTAAATCTCAGCTGTCACTATAATTTGTGACGGCTTGAAAATCACACCCAAGTTCAATGCCAGCTTTTGATAAGGATGGCAGCTGTGTAAAATGCTGTTAATTCATTTATTGAATCATCAGTCAATGGCTGAATAAGTATAGCAAGTTTTCTGAAGTTTTTGAAGTCTGATGGTTGTATTGGGGGTTGACAATAAAACTCTTAAACTTTGTAAACTCCAGCCTTTCGGTATTGCACAGTGGAGAACTTGACAGTTTTATTTTGGAAACTGTCAATTTCTGAGATCTATGATTGTCTTGAAGAGTAATAGTTCTGTTTTACTTTATGAGAAGGTTATTAGGAAGAGTCAGCAGTATTCAGTGTGCTACATAAATAGGTTTGGATTTTCCAAACTGCACTGCCATTCAGTCATTGACTTGCCCAAATTCATATTGGGGAAAGTCTGGATTGAATCTTGCAAATTATTTGAAGTTGACTGAGAGCATTTACTAAATTTTCTCATGAATTCAAAAAGACAGGAGAGCTGGAAGTGTGACATATAGAGGGCAAAGAAACCTCTTTCGAAAAGTGTAGATCAACTTTGGTTTGCTTAAAAAAAGCACCTTTTTCAGTAAAAGAATGCCCTTTCAAAAGAAGCGGCTCGGAAGTAGCCTCTGTTTTTTTTGTCCGAAACAAAACAATTACCAAACCACAAAACGCACTGTACAGATTTTCAAAACTGAAGAACACTCTGACGAATTAAGCAGCAATTCGTGGATCCTTTTTTGTAATCCTGTCTTGATATATTCAAAGTTTACAGATTTTGTTTACCGCAATTGAAGTTTTCATGTTTATTGAATGACTAATTATCACATAATTTTAATTGTGATACAAATAACAGAAAAGTCAGAATATCATAGATTTTTTCCAGGTATGATAACTGTTTATGTATGCAAAATAATGCAGTACTCCCAAAAACGTAACTGCAAGAAAATCTTTTCTACAAGATCAAATATATCCCCATAACTCATCTTAGCTGCACGAAAGATGAAAGGTGGGCTTCTCTTTAAAACTCTGAATCATCTAAGCCGAGACAGTTTCTGTACAGGACTTGGGTTCGCAACGTGATCCCAAAGGAAAGCGTAAAATCAATAAACATTAATTTTAGAAAAAAAATGCAAGAATCTGCAGGCAACTGTTTGACATAGAAGCATATTTTGGAAAAGTTCTCAAACACTGCAGAGATTGAATGGCATTTTGTTGGAACTGAGACCCAGAACTTATTTTCTCTCCATTTTACATAAGTTTAGAATTGTCACTCATGCTGTTTCATGATGGTTCGAAAATGTAAATAAATTAAATAATTTAATTTGTTGTCTTAAGCCACTGATTATTTAGTTTCTTATGAATGTGCTGCTGCAGTCTGTGAACTGAGTGAGATAAGTAAGCAATCTCTGCAAACTGAAGAGCACTTTAGAGCAACAATTTAAATAGCACTGTTGTCCAGCATCATTAGATGTAAAGCCTAGCTCTGAAACATACAGATGGTAGTAAAGGCACCATATAATCAATGCTTTGTGGAATGTCAGCAAAGGCTATTTCGCTGGTGATTCGCCCAAATTGTTGAGTATTTTACTCTGTTCTGGGGAGTCGACGAATGTGTGGAGTGTGTCTTCTATCAAACCAGCACCTGGCTGCTTTGGTGTACCCTGCATTTTCATCACATCAGCTAAAACTATTTTGATTCCCATCTGAGAGAGGTTTAGAGTATTCTAAGTAATTGCAGTGTTCAATCAGGCTAAAGGGAACAAAGTTAAAACATTCACAGTGGTTGCATGTTACTGCCCTTTAATGTTGATCAAAGTAAATGTCGTATCTAAGAGAAGTAATTTATGGGTCTAAAAATTCTGTTTTTTGACAGTTGTCCTGAGAATATAATGCAAAGCTTGTCAGTCTTCTGATATTTCTGATTTCAGAACTAGATAAAACCAGGTCCTTCCCCAAAGTTCACTTGGCAATCCAGTTATAGTTATTGACCTTGTTTTATTAATGTAATCCAAACCAGTAAACATTGAAATAGTAAACAGGTCTGTCAGCATCATTGGACAGAGTATGCTTGGGGATTCTGCCACCCTCCCATCACTAATCCAGGCCTTCTCACTCTGCCATTGATTGAAGCCATGTGTGCAATTAATGTCCAGCAAATATGCTCATCATGCTGCTACTGGCATTCAGTTAGCAGTGGACAAGGCAGAGACACCAAGTGGCAACCCAAAAATCAATCTTGGCAGAGTTGTTCACTGGCTATGTTGGGCATATTCCTTGTACAAAAGTCTGATGAAAGAGATCAACATTGAGAAGGAGGGGACACACAGTGAACCATTCCCCTGCCCTTACTGTCAACATCATCCATCCCACACACTCACCTGTGGCCCTGTGTTAGTGCGCCACCAGCAGCTATCACTACTACTTCCTTGGTGGTGCTGCATGTAATGGAGAGCTTCTGATTTCTGATTGGCCAGCATCTTTCAAGAAGGGGAATTTGTGTCTCTTTCATCCCATCCTTGATCCCACTTCCAGCTGCCAGAGGGCTATTCCTCCCTAAAAGAAGGCAGCATCGTACTCCAGCCCTAAGATTTTTGTTGCCTCAGTTACATGATACTAGATGTTTTGGTTGATGACCTGGTGGGAGCTATGGTATTAATAATTGAATTATATAAAGTTAAATTTGATAAAATGTGGAGTTGAAAAAACACAGGTCAAATAGCATTGGAGGAGCAAGAAAGTCGACTTTTCTGTCTGGACCCTTTATCAGAATGAAGTTTTTCCAGCTCCACATTTTATCGACTTTGACTTCCAGCATCTGCAGTCCTTACTATCCCCTATATAAAGTTAAAGTTCTTTTCAGTTTGCTTTGTGCTGATGGTGGGGAATAGTTGTGAGGGTTTTGAGGATGGGGCTGGGATGAATTGTAGCCGGTTGAACAGCGAGAAGAGGGAAGGAGAGCAAATTTGTCCTTAAAATCCAACAAATTTCCCAGCATTTGTGGTTGATTATTGGGTAAGATGTAAAGTGGATGACCTCTGTGTTCTTTTGATGAAGGGCTCAAAACAGATGGAGAGAACTAACACTTCAGAGAATAGCTTTTTTATCTCACGTATGATTCTCAGAAACAATTCTGTTTTGTTTTGAGAAGTATGATGCCCAAACTCATTGAGTTCTTGTACCTAAAAGCTACTGGAAGTGACTTTAGTTATTGGTTATCTTATAATTTTGCATTTGTTTCTGTTTTACATTTGAAGTCCTGATCACAAGGAGGATGTGGAACATTGCATATTTCTTTGGTCATTGAGGCTTTAACGCTTCCGTCAGGTCAACACTACTTCTGTTTTTGTGACATTTGTTGAACCTGGGTCTAAAGTCCTTGGTATAAAATGAGGCAAAAAGTATTAATTTCCAAGCCAATCCTTGAGCATTGATCAGATTTGCCATTTTTAATTGGCTTTTGCTATCCCTGTTTAAATCTTTATTTTTCTATCTAAAGATAAACTTCACTTGGAGATCTTTCTTCCAGAAGTTGTTCTCTTGGTGAAGCAATATTTTAGTCAGTAGTGGTAGTTTTTCCTGTTTTAATGTATTGATGATTCATTATCCGAATGTATGCTGAAACATTCTGCAGCCCGGGAGGCAGAGGTGGCAAGTCAGTTACTGCCATCCTGCGCAAATGTGAAGCAGCAAATCATGAGTAGTATTTTCAGCTAGTCTATCATAACCAGCACTTTTTGACTGCACACTCCCACCTTGGTATTTCTATTTTAATGAACATATAATACAAAATCTTGTTTTGAGAAAAGACAACATTCATATAAAGTTATTGTAAGTTTTGAAAGTTCCCTTTAGGGTTCTACTCTCCTTTTAAGGGAAAATGTCTGGTAAATGTTGACAACTGCGTTGACCTGTGAAATTTTTTGGTCAAATTGATTTGTCTGAATAATTAGTTGAAGTTACAAACTTGATTTCTGGTTCATGTATGACCCTGCTCGCCACCACCACCACAATCCACCCCAACCTAATTTTAAAAATTACCAAGGGTATAGATTAATTCGCTTCTGTAAATCAAATAGTAGTTGAAAGATCTATGCACTGATTTAATTCTTAATTTGTTTTATAGAACTGCAGATTTTGAGACTTAGTGTTCAAAATACTATGCAACTTATTATGGCCTCAAACTTCTTTTGAATGTTTTGATGCCCTGAATGACAAGAGCCAGTCATTGTTTGTTCCATGGGAATTTATGTATAACCAACCATACCAGTTTTATGCTAAAACATTGCTATACACAGTTTTCTTCTATTGTCCACTTTTCTGCTGCATCTGCCAGCAGGACTCCACATGTCTCATTAAAGAGGTTTAGGTCCCCAAAACATTAGAACATGCAGTCCTGCATTTACTTCAGTTCTAAATGGTTAAAAAATTGCATCGAGTATTTTAGGCTTGATTGGACCTGAGCAACTGTTATTGGCACTTTATGCCAATTTTTAATATTTTCTTTTAAAATGTCTTTATTAATATCTGCACTTTTTTTTTTACCTCAAACCATTTTTAAAAACATCAAAATTTCTGTATGTTAAAGATGAAATCTCCTGCACTTCCATCAGCATTGTTGCTTACTGTGAAATTTTAGTGAGGTGAGCAAGCATTTGAGGCTATCTGCTATCTAAACGTTTCTTGAGCCCTGATCTGGTTGGGTCCCATAAGGCGCTATTTAGTCACACTAAATCCCCAGTTTCTTTTTACCATTTCAAGCCACCTTCTCGAGCCCCTTTCCCTGTTTGCTACATACTCCCCTCCAACATTAAGCGTGTCGGCTAAGCTTTGTTATCATAAAGGTTGTTTAGTTCCCTCTGCCATTTACCTTCCTCTTGCCTACTGAATGAAACTTAAGGTTCCCCAATACTAACCCTGAACTTACATTTTTGTCTGTTTTAATTCCAAACTTCTTTCTTGTGACTCTGTTTTTCGAGCTTATCTTGTCCATGAGACCCACCTCTGGCTTCATTTTCCATTAGTCCAATAAATTGCTGGTCACTGAACTTCCTTTCCTGGCTCTCAAGTTTATCCGATGACATTATTAATCAACCTCTGTCCTTGCCTGAGGTTCCTCTCTCGTTTAACTCTGCTATCATCATCTCTCTTCTCCAGGGGAAAAAAAGATTGCCTCCATCTTTACAAACCAAGAGTGCACCTTGACACTCATTTTTTGTCTCTAAAGCCCTTTAATATGCTGGCTGATGCTTATGAAATCCAAGATCGTTCTTCCTGGGACTTCATGTTTGAATTCCTTTAGTCAAGGTTTCCATTCCTGTCACAATATTGAAAGAACACTCAAAGTCATAAATGATATCCTGTGTGACAATGGAAAACTATCCTTCCTCAACTTTATCAACCTGTCTACTATCATTCCATCCTCTGTCAATACCTGTCAACTGTCATTCAGCTGGATGGGAATGAGTTGTCCTATTTCCATTCTTATCTGTTCAGTCATGGCTGGAAAATCAATGCAGTAGTTTCTCTTGCTGTCTCTGTTGTATCTGCTGCCTTGTATCTATCTTTTCTTGACTCTCCTATTTCTTAACCATGTGTTGTCCATTGGGAGCATTATCCTACAACAGTGTCAGTTTCCCATGACGCAATATGACATTTAGTTCTACCTCACTATATCTCCTCACCATTCCACTGTCTATAAGTTGCTACTGTTGAGCAGATATTTTCTTCAACTAAATGTCGGTCTATGGAAAAGTTATGGCAGAGGAAACCATTTTTTCTTTTGTATCCATGTCTGTCTGCAAGCGTTATAGGGAGTTAGCTAGTCCTCTAACCCCAAACACAGATGCACATAGACAAGGATGTACACATACAACTCATGGGAGACATGGATGCAGCCAGGGCCACGTTTTCCTGTGTCCAGCAATTGGTTTCTGTCCAGCTGCTTATCCGATTCTCTTTTGAAAACCCCAATAAAATGTGCTTCACCATGCTCTCTGACAGTGTGTTCTAGATCTGAATCTCTTTCTGTACAAAATCTTTTTTTCTTCTTTTTGGTTCTTTTGCCAATTACCTTTTATACAGATGTCCTCTGATTCCTTCTGACCAATTTCTTTACTGTTACTCTGACCACAACTTCATTCTTTTGAACACCTGTTTTTGAATCTCCTGTAATCTTTTTCGTACAGAGAAAATTCAACTACCTCAATCTATCCCCGAAAATGAATTCCCTCTTATCTAGAACCCATAATGTCTAAATTCTGTATAAAAGCATGATAAATGCTCAGCAACAGATAAACGGAAGCTGAGGCAGAACTGGGAGATTAATCTGAGCTATCAACATCTTATCTCCATCAGCACCCTACATCCACTACCCTCACGCCTACCCTCACAAACTATAGCATAAATACTGACTCTTCACACTGACTCTTCTTCAAAGCTGAGGTGAAGTGAATTGAGACTCAAAATGTTAGCTTGCTCTGTCTCCAAGGATGCTGTGTGATCTGCTGTGATCTCTAGCATTTGTTTTCAGTACAGAATCCAGCATCTGCAGTAATCTGTTTCTAGAGGTGGGCGATGTTACAGATGTGGAATTAGTGGTCTTATAATGGCATGTAGAGTTGCAGTATAGAATAATTGCTTTTCTTGATCTGCATTAACAGCATGGAGTTGGGTTTGACAGACATCATTTCAGGACTTAATACTTCCAAGTTTTGTGCTACTTGAACTGAGGATTGTATTAGACCTCAAGGACATAGAAAGGTTGATGGTGTGCATATGAAATTTAATGAAAAACAATGTAAAGTGACATTTTAGTAGGATAAAGCAAGGACTGCAGACGCTGGAGATCAGAATCAGAGTGTGGTGCTGGAAAAGCACAGCCAATCAGGCAACATCCGAGGAGCAGGAGGATGGACGTTTCGAGCATAGAGATTATGCTCACAACATTGATTCTCCTGTTCCTTGGATGCTGCCTGACCTTTTTCAGCACCATACTCTTTGACATATTTTAGTAAGATGACTGAGATGTAGTGTAGAATAAAGGTTGCAATTATAAAAGCCATGCAGGAGCAAAAGGACCTTGGAGTGTTTGTACAAAATAATTAAGGGTGGCAAGGCAAGTTTAGAAACTGTTGAATAAAGTGCATAATATGCTGGGTTTTATAAATAGCATGCAATGCAATAGGAACAAATGTGCAAAAAACATTGATCCAGCTTAAACTGCAGTACTGTGGCTAATGGCGACAATACTTTAGGAATTTGGGCACACCTAAATACAATGGGTCTCAGTTATGTAATTGATTTTAATGTTCACGTTCCTGTTTTCGATCTCACCTGTGTCCTTACCCCTCCCCAGCTCTGAAATCTCCTTCAGCCCTAGATTCCACTGAGATGATTGTCATCCGTCAACACTAGCATTTGTTCGGCATTGTTTTTTCCTCTAAAGCACCTGAGCTCTGCATTACCTTCTTAAATCACTGCCTCTTGTGCCTAAAACTTACCATTCGTAAAACTTGCCTCACTGACCAGGCTTTTGGTCATCTGGCCTTAATGCCTCTAGAGACCCAAGCTAATGCTGTGGTGATGCAGGTCAAATTGCACCAGGCCACTGGTGAAATTTAAATACAATTAAGGTCTGAAATATAATCCTGATGTTAGTAATGATAAACATAAGATGTAGGAGCAGAAGTAGGCTTTTCAGCCTATTGAATCTGTTCTGCTACTCAATGGGATCATGTTTACCTGGATGTTCCTCAACCCCACTTTGCTGTCTTTTCCCCATTACCCATGATACCCTTACTGATTAAAAATCTATCTCAGTCTTGAATATTCTTATTAACATAGCCCTCTGCAGTAAAGAACCTCACAGATTCAATTTCATCTGGGATAAGAAATTCCTTTTTCTTAAGTGAATGACCCCCATACTCTGACATTATGCCCTCTGATTCTCAGCTCTACTACAAGATAAATCACCATTCTATATCTACCCTATCAAGCCTTCTAAGAATCTTCTACATTTTAATAAGGTTGCCTCTCTATCTTCTAACTCACAGCACTATCATTGTCAGAAAAACCAATGTACGTAAGGGAGGGAAATCTTCTATTTGTACCTGGTCTGGCCCACATGTGACTCCAGATCCATAACAATATGGTTGACTCTTAACTGCCTTCTGACATGATTGATCAGGCCACTTAGTTGAAAGGCAGTTAGGGATGGGCTAACCTTATAGGTGACACCCAAATTCTTTGGTTGGGGAAGAAATTGCTGCTCAATGTCAAATTTTGGTGGTTGATTCTCCAGCGAAGCCCCTGGGGATAGTTTACTGTATTCTAATTTATTTCACACTGATTTTCACATGCATCATTTTTACATTCTGGAAATTGCAGCATAAATTGTTGTTAGCAACTTTAGCAATAAAAAAAATCAGTGCACTTTCAGAGCAGTTATAATTCAAGATTTTCTGACAAATCCACTTTATTGACTCCTTTCATTCACTTATTATATTGAAAAGCCTGTTAAACATGGTATAATGTTTAACAGTTTATGGGTTGAGCTATAGAATTTCTCATCAGACAAGAGTTTTGAATTGGCACTGTGTTGTAATACCTTCCCACCAAAAATGTAACCCTGCAGAAGTTGTGATCCATTCACTCTATTGGTCAGTCTGCAAGATGAATGCACAACTCCTAATAGCTTTGTACATGTTAAGTAAATAATAGTAACAGAAAGACCCTCTAAAGTATTGCCACCTAAATATCACATGCACAAAGGCTATTGAGACTACACACACTTAACTTGCGTATGGAGTAAATTTATTGGATAGCCTTTACCTTCACAATTATGTGGCTGGCTTATTAATAGTTATCCTCCGGATAATGCTCCTTGGTATTGACTGCAGAATATATGGTGTGAGTACTGATCATTTTCTAATCATCCACCACACGTGGCTCTGAGTTGTGGTGATTTATGGCTGCTGTATTTGATGTTTGCTGTCAGCTAGATCTATCAACCTGAATTTAAAAACAAAAGTAAAAGCATTAAATGCCGAATAAGTGCAGTACAGACTAATTGGAAACCCAAAAGTGGAAAGGTGTCCATGTTTGAAGTTGGATTCTTCATTGATAAGTATTTGAAAATATCAAGATATTTATGATGATTGCACATCTATGTGTGATTTTAATTTATACCAGATATGATGTCAGCACTCATGTATCTTGTTCATTACTGTTACACTATCGCAACTGTGGAGGGCTTGTGAATGGCAGAAGAGAGCAAGAAGCAGGAAGTGTGGCAGTAATTTTAATTTTATAAGTAATCTGTGTATCCGGTTAGTTTCCCGCAGGTTCACATTCATTAATGAGATTGCAGAAATGTGTGTTATGAATAAAATAGTTGGGCTGTGGTTGTGTCCCACCTGTGCTTCAACAATGACAAATGGCAAGCTGAGTTGGTGTGTTACAGGTACATAAATGGTCTCTAAGTCATCTACCAAAACACTGTCACACATCATTTGTCACTTTCTTACTTTGACTATGTGGGCGAGGATTCTGTGATAGAATATTTCTTTTGGACTATTATCCTCCCCATGTGAGTATATTCTGTGTCTGATATGTCCTCTAGAAATAGTTATCTTTCAACTACCATCACTTGGGGGAAAAAAGATTACGTAGTAATTTCTGTTTGACGGAGCCTTGCTATGTGCAAATTGGCTGTCGCATTCTCTTGTATTATAACAATGTCTATCCCTTAAAAAGGATTTCATTGGCTACAAGCACTGAAGTTTGTAATTTGAGTTCGATAAAAAATTCCATATTTCTTTTTGGCTTTGGTTTACTTATATTCTAGTGAATCTGCTTTTCATTCATGAAAGTTCTATTGTTTGTGAACATTCAGATTTGCATAATTAATCAATAATGGTGTTTAAGAATTTGACTCTACAGTTTCTCTCAATAAATGTAATACATTCTATCATACATTGTGAATTGTGATTTTACATTTTTTTTAAATGTCCAGAAAAATTCTGTATGGTCTCAGTCTGACCGAAGAGTTTTCTTGTTTTGTTTTTATCCTGGGTGTAGAGTGTAGAATGATTCATGGGACAGGTGGTTAGGCTTAAAAGTGATTGTTATTCAGCCTGAGGCCACCTTGTTCTGTAGGTTGACTAAGTCTATTTCATAGGCTGAAATTATTCCAGATATTCAATTTTACTTAAGCTGTGTTATACGTTTTGGCCTTCTCCTAATTGTGCATCTCAAGGCACAGTAGTGGTATGTTTTTGTTGCATGCCACAGTTGTTGTAATGGAAGTGACCCAGGATATACCGGAATGATAACCACTTGAAAGTTGACAATATCCAAGAATCTTTGCAAAAAATTAAGTCAGACAATATAGATAGTGAACGTTTGGCACAGCTGAGTGTGGAACATAAATGGGAAGAGAATGAAACAGGGCACTTACGTAATCAGTGGCTGCTGGCTGTTGAGAAAAAATGAACCTGTTACATCCAAAAATTCAAGGTAGGACAATTAAGGTACAAAGTCATGCTTAACACTAGTTTCAAATCCAATTCCAACTAAAGAACTTCACAAAAAATAAATCTGCTTAAAATGAATTGGAGAGGTTTTGACCCAATTTCCAAAGAACGTTGATCTGTTGGTCTCATCGACTCTGCAATTCCTAATGTTAAAAGCACTTGTTATATGTGTAAAAATAATTGCAAGTGATTAAAGCCAAAGAGCTATGATGACACACATCACATGTGGAAGATTTCCATTCTGTTTGTGTCAATGCACCTTTTGATTTTAAGATTTGGCCAAGGTTTTTGTGATGTATTTGGTCTGAAATGGGATTAATTGTGCTGTCTGTCTGGTCCAAGTTGTACGTATAAAAGGATGAAGTGAATGCTATTTGCCAAAATCCACAAAAATGCAACCCCTGTTCTTTTTACGATAATGACGAATCATCTTAACCTAAAAGTACCTTTGCATATAATTTTTAAAAATTCACTGATACCAGTTTTAATTGAGCTTGTTGAACATTGTGGTAATCACCTTGGATTATCTGAAATTCTCCAGATGTTTCGCAGTGTAGCCCACAAAGAGTTAAATTGATTCACATGTCCTTTTGTTTTTAAGGCAGTGTCCCATCTGATTTGAACTTTGCCTCTGGACAAAGTGTATCTACGAGCATCATTGACTTGCACAGGGCCATCTTTGCAGGTGCTATTTTCTATCTGAGCCACCAGCTCTAATCTCAATCACTTATTAGCTTCTTACAATCTGCAACACACTGAATACAAGTTGGGTACCCACCAAAGGTACCCAACTTTCCTCATTCCTGAAGAAGGGCTTATGCCCGAAATTTCAATTCTCCTGCTCCTTGGATGCTGCCTGACCTGCTGCGCTTTTCCAGCAACACGCTTTCAGCTACCCAGCAAAGGTTTCAGATTAACACTCTTGATGGTCTCATTTTTATTGCGTGATCTCTATCTTTTCCTACAGTATGAGAATGACTAGTATATAGTCACAGAATTGCACCTCTTGTTGGGATAGTTGGATTTGCTCTGAATTGAGAAGTCTAATATAATTAGAGTCTTAGAGATATACAGCATGGAAGCAGACCCTTTGGTCAAACTCCTCCACACTGACCAGATATCCCAACCTAATCTAGTCCCATTTGCCAGCACTTAGCCTATATCCCTCTAAACCCTTCCTATTCATATACCCGTCCACATGCCTTTTAAATGTTGCAATTGTACCAGCCTCCACCAGTTCTTCTGGCAGCTCATTCCATACATGCATCACCCTCTGCGTGAAAACTTTGCCCCTTAGATCCTTTTTATATCTTTCCCCTCTTACCCTAAACCTATGCCCTCTGGTTCTGGACTCCCCCACCCCAGGTAAAAGACATTGTCTATTTATCCTATCCATGCTCCTCATGATCTTATAAACCTCTGTGAGGTCGCCCCTCCAGCCTTTGATGCACCAGGGAAAACCGCCACGGCCTATTCAGCCTCTCCCTATAGCTCAAATCCTCCAACTCTGGCAACATCCTTATAAATCTTTACCAGTTCAATTTCATTTTTTCTGTGATTATTCATGTTAAGGATGTACACTTAAAAATTCCTTTGTCTCACTGCACTCCAGATTCATTTACTTTCATCCATCCAGCCTCATACAAATAGCTAAGCTTCAGTGTGAGAGTCTAAGTTGTAGATGTTTATCCATTAGCAGTACCAAAGGCAAGCTTTCTCCTATCGCCTGTCTTTCTTCAGGTAGAATTATATTTCAGTGACCAAGTGGTCAGAGTTCCTTAGAAATCATAGGAATACTTAGTGTTGACTTGCTGGAAGACCTTGAACATTTTTTGATTTATTTACTTCAGAAGTATTTTGAGGTCCACACATGAATAACTTGTCATAGCATGTGGTGAGTGGCGCATATTTTAGAGGAGCAAGTGGCTAACACTGTCCACTACTGAATCGGTTGTAGATTCATTGACAGAAATTGATCCATGAGCATTATTTCATGCAGTTCAGCGTGTTGAGCCCAGCCTTTTCTTATCCAGCAATTCCTATGCTCCATGTTAACTTATCACAGGCAAGATAGCAAGTTTATGACTTCCCTACCCTATATGGTTCTATGTCACACCAGTTTGAGTTGCTCATTGAGTTTTTGCAATGATTCTAGCAACAGCAGGAAAGCCAGTCCCTGCATTCTGACAGCTTCCTGACTTCTGTGCTTTTTCATAATTTACCTCAGGCAGTGCACGTCTCTAGATTGGTTTTAATCACTGCGCTGCCACTCTTCCAAGGCAGGGCACTTTCTTGCCATCGAATCTTTTTGTTTGTCAGCTGTGAACTGGCAAGAGTCACTAACTGGGTGCCGGCAACTCTAAATGACCGTGGAGCCTTAGGGATTAAAGCTTTGGCTCGTCTTTTGAGATCTTCATAACAATGATGTTGAGATTTTTTTTAATTTAAGTACAATATAATTTGGTTGATGGGTGTGAGAAATTTTTAAGATTTGAATCTCTTCAGTAGTGCATGACACAATGCAGTTGCATTTGCTATATGGGAAGGAAGGTGTGTCATGTTATTTAATCACTCAAGTGGTTTTAAAATTGCTGACATGCACATTACACGTGTCTTTGGAGTTGGTGTAAATTTGTTTTCTGTCAAAAAAGCAAGGTGTTCATTAATTCAGGGGTGGTTCTTTCTCTACAGGACCACCAATTGGGAGGTTAAAGCCCCACCTATGGGTGATGCTGGCACAGCAATAATATTTGGCTTTTTGGAAGATCCGAACATTTCCCAGACTGCTTTTCATGGAACTTCAGAAAACTTTGCTTGAAGTATTCAAGTTCTGTCATTTGTTACATGAGATCATTTTTGACCTCTTACTTTCACACTGGAAATCCCAATTTTGATTTCCATGCTTCAAGGAGTGGCTACAAAAGAGAGAACCTCAAGCTGTGAAGGAAATCTGGCATAGAAAATTGCTGGAAAAGATAAGTCATGGAGTCATACAGCATGGAAACAGACCCTTTCGTCCAACCTGTCCGTGGCAATCAGGTTTCCCAAATAAACTAGTCCCATCTGCCTGTGTTTGACCCATATCCCTGTCAACCTTCCCCCATTCAAGTATCTGTCCAAATGTCTTTTAAATGTTGCAACTGTACCTGTCACTTCCTCTGGCAGTTCATTCCACATATAAACCACCATCTGTGTGAAAATGTTGCCTCTCGACTGCCTTTTAAATCTTTCTCTTCTCACTTTAAAAATATTTCCTCTAGTTTTGAACACCCCCCATCCTTTGCTGTTCACCACATCTGTGCGCCTCATGATTTTATAACACCTATAAGGTCACCCTTCAACCTCCTACACTCCAGTCAAAACAGTCCCACCCTCTCCTTATAACTCAAACCCATAAGTCCCAGTAATATCCTTGTAATTCTTGTCTGCACTCTCTCCAATTTAATTGTATCCTTCCAGTAGCAAGGTGACCGAAAGTGTACACAGTATTCCAAAATTATTGCAAAAAGGTGGAATCTTGCAATTATAGATATGAAGGATTGAGGTCCTTGGAATGTTCAAAAATGCTTCACAGACTAGCTTCAAAGATATTCAGGAAAACTGATATTTATCCCTGGATGTTTTATTCTGCTAATTAATGTTCAGGACATCAGGAACATCAGAGCCAGAACTTGAGAAAAAAAACTTAGGACTGGTTTACAAAAAAAAAGTTGCAAAGATTTCAAACACAATGCTGTAAAGACCATTGACATGGAGCAGTTGCTAATTTTAAAACTGATATTGATAGATGGTTTGTTCGGCAAAGATAGATTTATGGAATTCTTCATTGTCTTGTTGAATGGTGGAATAGGCTTAGAGGAATAAATTGTTTCTTCTTATTACCTTGTTCTGAATTAATGAATTTCATCGCATCTGAATAGATTAGCTATTGGAATTGAATTGAGAGTGTGGTGCTGGAAAAGCACAGCAGGTCAGGCAGCATCCGAGGAGTAGGAGAATTGATATTTCAAGCATAAAGCCCTTCTTCATCAGGAATGAGTGGAATTGAATGTTTTATTTTCTTGTGAGACATGGACACTGCATGTCTGTCATCATTTATTGTCCGTCACTAGTTGCTCTTGAGAAGGTGATTCTAAGCTGCTTTCTTGAACCGCTGGAGTCCACGTGCTTTAAATTGACCCACAATCAGGTTAGGGACAGAATTCCAGGGTTTTGACTTGGTGATATTGAAGGAATGGCGATATATTTTCAAGTCAGAACGAGTGGCTTGAAGGTACTTTATAGGTGATGGTGTTCTCATGTATCTGCTACTCTCGTCCTTATAGAAAGGAGTGGTCATGAGTTTCAAAGATGCTGTCTAAAGATCATTGGAAAATTTCTGCTCCCTAGTGTTGGTGGTGGAAGAAATGCATGTTGATATATGTGATGCCAATCAGGCAGACTTCTTTATCCATTATTCTTGTGTTGTTGGAGCTGCCCCCATCCAGGAAAGTGGGGAGTGTTCCATTGCACTCCTGACTTGTCTTGTAGGTGATTGCAGGTTTTAGGGAGTCAGAGGTGAGTTACTCACTGTAGTCTTCCTAGCTTCTGACCTGCTGTTGTGACCACTGTGTTTGTAGTGAGTCCAGTTGAGTTTCTGGCCAGTTGTAATATTGATAGAAGGAGATTTAGTGATGTTAACACTGAGTCTCAAGAGTTGGTGATTAGATTGTCTCCATTTAGAGATGGTCATTGCCTGGCATATGTATGGCATGAATGTTGCTTGCCACTTGTCAGCCCAAGTCAGGATATTGTCCGGATCTTTTTGCATTTAAAGTTGGGCTGTTTCATTATCTGAGGAGTTGTGAATGGTGTTGAACATTGCACAATCATCAGTGGACATCCCCACTTCTGACCTTATTATGGAGGGAAGGTCATTGACGTAGCTGAAGTGGTTGGGTCCAGGACGCTATCCTGAGGAGCTCCTGCAGAGATTTCCTGGAGCTGAGGTGACTGACCTCCAATAAACACAATCTCCATGGTAGGATGACTCCAACCAGAGGAAACTTTACTCCCTGATGGCCATTGATATTACTTTTTCTAGGGTTCATTGATGCCCCATTCGTTCAAATGCATCCTTGATGTCAAAGGCTGTCACTGTTGCCTCAGCTTGGAATTCAGCTCTTTTGTCCATGCTTGAATAAAGGGTTGTGAAGTCAAATGTTGAGTAACTTTGGTGGAACCGAGACTGGGTGTCACTGAGCAGGCTATTGTTGACTATATGCTGCTTGATAGCACTGTTGATGACGCCTTTCGTCACTGTACTAGTGGTCGAGAGTAGACTGATGGGCCGTAATTGGCTAGGTTAGATTTGTTCTGCTTTTCATGTACAGGACAAACCTGGGCAACATTCCACATTATTGGCTAGATGCTAGTGCTGTAACTGTGCTGGAAGAATGCAGCTAAGGAAACTTCAAGTTCTGAAACCTAAGTCTTCAGTACTATTGTTGGAGTGTTGTCATTGCCAATAGTCTTAGCGGTATCCAGTGTTTTCAGTGATTTCTTGATATCATGTAGGGTCATTGAATTGGCTGAAGATTGGCATCTGTGACGTTGGGGACCACTGGAGGAGGCAGAGATGGATCAGCCAGTGAACAATTCTGACTGAAGATTGCTGCAAATGTTTTAGCCTGATGTTTGGACTGATGTGCTGGCCTCTTCCATCATTAAGGATGGGGATATTTGTGAAGCCACCTTCTCCAGTGAGTTGTCTAATTGTGCACCACCATTCAAGACTAAATGTGGCAGGACTTGCACTGTTTATATCTGATCCTCTTGGTTGTATGATTGCTTAGCTCTGACTCTCTCTTGCTGTTTATTCTGTTTGGCATGCAAGTAGTCCTGTTCATTAGCTTCACGAGGTTGACACCTCATTTTCAGGTGTGCCCTTATTGCTGCTCCTGACATGCCCTCCTGTGTTACTCAATTGAACCAGGGTTAATCCTTTGGCTTGATGGTAATGGCTGAGAAGGAGATGTGCAGGGCCATGATGTTGCAGATTATGTTGGAGTATAATTCTGTTGATAGCTCATAGCACTTCATGGATGTCCAGTCTTCAGTTGCTAGATCTATTCAAAGTCTGTACCATTTATCACAGAGATGGTGCTACATAACTTGATGCAGGGTATTCTCAATGTAAGAGTAGGACTTTTGTCTTCAAAAGGGCTGTCTCCACCAGGACTGTGCGGTGATCACTTTTATTGATGCTGTCATGGACAGGTGCATCTACAGCTGGCAGATTGGTAAGGATGAGATCAAGTATCCAGTGTTTTCAGTCATTTCTTGATATCATGTAGGGTCATTGAATTGGTCCTTGCTACCTGAAATCTAGCTTAATCAATATCAGAATATTAATCAAGAGAATTTTTTGAGGCAAAAGGTGAATAAAATTCTGAGGGGGTATAATGCTGATTGAGAAACTACAAAAAAAGTACCATGCTACATTACAAAGCTATTCCTACAAATGATTCTAATTATTAACAGAATCTGTGCCAGCAATTGGTGATATCTGTTCTTTGAACCTCAATCATTACGTTGCAAAATTTTTTTTTTGATTTGCAATCCTTGTTTCTTTCCCTGACCTGATGTATGTACCCAAATTGTTACTTGTGTCATTGGCTCTTCTATAAACACCAATATCCCATGGGCTAGTTACCAGGATTCCCTTCATTAAAAGATATTTCAGCTTCTGGTCTAGTGAAATAGCAAGTGAGAGAATACCTTCCTGCAATTAAGTAAGTTGTTTGCAGTAGGATTGTGAATGCATCTTCCATTTATATTTCAGAAATTTGATCCTGAAACATTGACTCCATCTCTATCCCAAATAATGAAGTTTGTAAAAAGTCTCATTGAACACTGAAGGGGAAAGTAATCTTATCTCTCTCAGCAGATTTAGTAGGATTCCTTTTAGCACCTGCAGTATATTAAATTAATTGTTTACCTGTCAGACAACACGTGGCTTTGAAAGGATTAACTACAGTTTAATAAAGAATATTTACAGCTCTCACTCCCTTCTTAAAACTGACCGTTTAACTTGCCACAGTGCAGTCCAGCCTGTTCCTCACTGCTGACTCTGCCCTTTTGGGTAGTGCTTCTAAGGCATATTGTCCTCTTTAAAGGTGTTTCTGTAGCTGAAAGTTCACCACCTGCTGAGGTAATGCAAAGACGACAGCTGCACAGGCACTTAAAGTTACGATCGTTGAAGACAGATTAATGTGTGTTTGGAGAGTGACTGGAGACCGCAGCCATCTGAGGAATGTGTGCATTGCAATGAGTATGATGGTATTAAATGTATACAGTAGCTTGCTGAGATTTACAATGGTTTTATTGGAGATTAGTCCAAGGAGTGACTGTGGAAAACTGCGGAATAATTATCAAGTCCAACTACATATAAGGTAATTGAGGGTGATGGAGATGTGGATTGTAAATAATGTATTCATGGAGAACATAGATTTAATATATCAGATTTGTGAAATAAATCTACTTCCTATCCTGAAGTAGAAACTATCAACATTCTTGGCACTGTCCTAACTTTCTGAAATCAATATGACCTGTCCCGAAAATCGATCTTTTTCTTTTTCTTAGACTACTCCATAAAGCATACCTATTTGATCCGTGACTAGTGGTGTTCTGCAACGCTTGCTGTTGGGGCCACAACTTTTCAGTTTATACATTAATGATCTAGATAAAGGGATTGAGGGCATTCTGGCTAAGTTTGCAGATGATGCAAAGATAGGCAGAGGGACAAGTAGTATTGGGGGCGTGAGGGGGGGGCGGCTGCAGGAGGATGTAGACAGGTTAGGAGAATGGACGAAGAAGTGGCAAGTAGAGTACAACGTGGCAAAGTATGAGGTCATGCACTTTGGTAGGAAGAATAGAAACACTACTTTCTAAATGGGGAGAAAATTCAGAAGTCTAAAGTGCAAAGGAACTAGAGTCCTAGTCCAGGATTCTCTTAAGGTAAACTTGCAGATTGAGTCAGTGATTAGGAAGGCAAATATAATACCATTTGTTTTGAGACAACTAGAATATAAAAGCAAGGATGTACTTTTGAGGCTTTATAAAGCTCTGGCCAGACAATATTTAGAGTATTGCGTGCAACTTTGGACCCATCCTTCAGGAAGGATGTACTGGCCTGGAGCAGGTCTGTGGTGGTTCAGGAGAATGATCCCAGAAATGATAGGTTTAACATATGAGGAATGTTTGAGGACTTAGCATCTAAACTCGATGGAGTTTAAAAGGATGAGGGGGTATCTAATTGAAACTTATAGAATACTGAACAGCCTGGACAGAATTGACGTTGAGAAAATGTTTCTATCTGCAGGAGGGTCTAGGACTCGAGGGCACAGCTTTAGAGCAAAGGAAGACCATTTAGGATAGAGATGAGGAGAAATTTCTCCAGCCAGAGAATAATGAATCCATGAAATTAATGGCCACAGAAGCCTATGGAGGCCAGGCCATTGAGTATATTTAAGACTGAGCTAGATTGATCTCCTTGACAATCAAGGATCTAAGGTTATGGGGAGAAAGCAGAAAAATGGATTTGAGAATCCAATCAGCCATGATTGAATGGTGGAGCAGACTCGATGGGCTGAATGGCCTAATTTCTGCTCTTATGTCTTGTGGTTTTATGATTGAGCTTGTGGTCACCCATCCATCATCATATCGTTTCAGTTAGTCCAAATTGTTGATAACATTTCTGCAAAACACATTTAAAAGTATTAAATATTAGCGGCATTGCTCAAGTACAAGTTACTCTTGCTGTCTCTCAAATAGTAGAATGTTAGGTGACATCACTTTTGTTTTCTGTTTAATGCATGCCCTTACTGTGCAACTAGAGGGTAAGGAGCAACTTCATTTCTTTGATAGAAAATTACGTATTTCATTGACTTATCAGACTGGTTCAAATCTGCACGGAAGAATCTGTGTTGAAAATAATGCTAATTGGCTTATACATCCTGCTATATTTGCTGTCATAAACCTACACAGCTCCCTTCAGTTACGGTGGATGAAGCAGTCAGAGTTTGAACTGTGCATAAATTGTGCAGAATTAACAATTGAAGAGTAATGTATGCTATTCCTTTAAAATTTTTGAACAAGACTTGAAAATTGAACCAGACTTGTCTCAGTCTGATTTCTAACCTCCACTCAGAACTTTGGGCTTTAGTGGTATCCTTGAAGCATCTCTCAACGGTTCATATTATGCTTCACTGTTCACTGACTGTTATGAAGATTGGAAAATAGATGTTACTTGGTCTGTGCTTTTCACAGTAAAGAGTTAGGAATGAGTCTTAAATAAATGCAAAACACAAACTCAAAATGATACTGTCGCAAGAACTTACGTAGAAAATCAGTGCTGACACATCCAGTTAGATACAAAGGGGATGCTGTACTGACAAGTGCACTGTATTTTGTATTAAACAGAGGCCCCTGCTGTCTCAGATGGCTTTAAAATATCCAAAGATACTCCAGCTGTACAACATTTTAACCCATTATGTCTACCCAATCATCAAGCATCTATCTACTCTAAACCAATTTTCTATAGCCTTGCATGGTTTTGGCAAGTCATGTGATCATGCACGTACTACTTGTATGTTGTGGAGTTTCCTGCTCCCACCCAGGATGTTCCAGATACCCGCCACCTTCTGGAAGAAAATAATTTTCCTTTAAATCCACTCTTAAATCTCTTGCCCATTCTCAAATCTGTGGCCTCTGGTTATTGTCCCCCCTATTAATGGAAAATAGTTCTTTCTATCTGTGTTCCTCATAATGTTGCACACCTTGAATGCTTAGCCTTCTCTGTTTTCAGGAAAATAACCTTGGTGTAATCTAATTCTAGGCTGTCTTCATGGCTGAAATGCTTTAGCCCAGGTAATATTGTGGTGAGTCTCCTTTGTACCCTCTATGGTGCAATCACATCATTTCTGTAAGTCACTGACCAGAACTGCACACAGTTCTACAGGTATGACATAACTAACATCTTACACAGTTAGATTATTGCCTCCCTACTCTGTAGTCAATGCATTGACTAGTGAAAGCATTTATCCCATATGCCGCCTTAACCGTCTTATCTACCTGTCCAATGGCCTTCAAGGATCTATAGACATGTACACCAAGTTCCGCGATCTTCTATTTCCTAGGATTTTATCACTTATCATATACTGCTTGCCTTCTTAGACCTCCCAAAATGCATCCCCTCTCTCTTTTATGGATTAAATTCCATTTGCTACTAATATTGCCTCTATTTAGAAGAAGAGCCGGATTGTTGTTCCCTAAATCCCAATCAATATTTCATCACCATTTCCATAAATTAATCATTATCACTAAATTGTTTTTCTGCTCATTCTCATGTTGGTATTTGTAGGACCCTGCTATATTTAGATTGGTTGCTGTAGATCCTATTATTACAGCTGTATCCACAATTCAATGGTACTTCATTGGCTGAAATACACTTGAAGTACCCGAAGGTTGTAAAAGGCATGCTATAAAATTCAAATTTTTCTTTCATTTGAAGCATTAGTATTTTTAAGTTGGTCACCGTTATTAAAATGTAGTTCCTAAGTTTGTATGTTGTGGAGTTTCAAAACTTGCAGTGGATTCACTCTGGCATTATATGTAATATAATTTGATTTAATGTTAAGTTTATTCCTAATTGGGAGTTAAGCATAAGGCTCTGACCACGACCTTTACGTTCTTCATAATCCTTCTCTCCAGTTCTCCATTTTAGCAACTTCACAATTATGATAGAGTAATTATTCCAAGTATTGATAATAAACTAGATCTAGAAATTATAAATTCAATGAAGTTATGAATTCTCAAACTTGTTTCCCTAAAGTAATTTCAGGATTTACTGTACAGGAGAATACAGTTGTACTCAACCAGATACAAACAAGTCTTCAGGATCATTGTTGTGAGACAGTGGTATCAGCAAGACTTTTCTAATGATACACATTTGAAACTATTATAAACTCAAGCAATGCTAAAATTAAAATATTTTTATATGCCATTTACATAGACAAGGTAAGACTTGTATTTCTATCTTGCCTTTTAGGATCTCCTGTAGAACTTTACTGTCAATGAACTGTAAGAGGCTTTTATAATGTAGGAGATGTATAACCACATTGCACAGTGCAAACTCGCAACAATTGCAGTGTAATACCAAACACATGTTTGTTAGAGCATTAATATTGGACAGAGCGAGGGATTACCTCCCTGCTTTGCTTCAAAGACACTAGCGGGATCTTTTACATCTATTTGAGAAACCAAGAAGACTTCAAGTCAATGTCTCATCTGACAGATAACACCTGCAACACTGGAGCACTCCCTTGGCACTGAACTGAAGTGTCTTGATTATGTGCTCAGGTTTCTGGAATGGGACTTGTGGTAAAATTTAAATCCATTGCTCTGCACATTTTATACTAAAAGTCTTCCACGTTTTTTCATGTCGAAAGAAGGTAATGTAAACAATTATATGTTGGTTCAAATTTGACGCAATCAACAAGTGGTGAGTTGCTTCACTCCAACACTGCTGCTGGCTTATTTCTCCAACTGTCACTTGACTCCTGGATAGAATTTGTAATCTTTATGGATTTTTTTCTTTTGTTTCGGTAATTTTATTTTAGCATATCTGTCTAAGTTTTGTGGTCTCTAAAACCTGCTTTACTGCAACAGCAGTGTTCAGAACTTATGAAACAATCTGAGGGTGAAAGGAAATGTTCAATAACAACTTGCATTTATCTATCAACTTTAATGATGTAAAATATTCTAAGGTGCTCGACAAAGGTGCGATCAACTACAAGTGGACAGTAAGGCAAAGAAGGTATTTGCAGAAGTGACTTAAACACGGTGAAAGATGTAGAATTTAAGTGGGAGATTAAAGGAAGTGGGAAGGACGTTTATGGAGGGAATTCCAGAGTGTGGGATTGTGATGGATAAAGGCACGGTCACCAATGACCTGGCAAAGCAGTAAACCAAAAAAAGAAGATTTGAGAGAATGCACGATGTTTGGGTGCATGGGAAGATGACAGTGGTGAACAGGACTAAGGTCATGGTGGAATTTAAACAGTAAGATGAGAGTTCTGATTTTGGGGACCTAATGAAGCAATGTAGATCAATAAGGAAATGGATGATGGATGAGTGGAAACTTGTAAGGACTGGTCTACAGCTGGTAGTGTTTTGATTAAAATAACATTTGCCAAGGAAATTACTGGAATAGTGAAATTATTTGAGTCAGTAGGTGGCAAAGAAATGATTGATTTCAGCAGCAAATGCGTTGAAGTAGAGTGCAGACAGGTATGGATATGGGATGGAGGCTGTCATTGGAGCAAAGTGCATATTGTAAACCAAAACTTCATTATCCACAGGAGGTGAAGGTGCTATTTGTGGGTAACCTGGATACCATTCTGCTGTAGCACTCTTATGTACCGCAGAGCCCCATGTGAGCAAACTAGATGAGTTCGTGGGAGGAAAAATAAATTATGGCGTCTGGGTCTAACCTAGATCATGGATCAAATCGGATGATGAAGCATGAGTGTTCAGTAAACCTAACTGAGGGTTGTCGTGGAACACTGAGGCTATTACAGTTTGGCTCAACTTGAGAGGTGCTGAGGAGGTAGAGAGAATTGTTACAAAACAATATTTATGTTCTCTTATTTAGAACTGTCTCAAATCACTGGTAGAGGATGGAATTGCAATACAAGCTCGGCTTGAACAAAATCACTCAAAAGGTTGCCAAGTCTTCAAAACAAAAAGTATAAAACCCAGGATGAATTAAAGGCAGAACATTTGAATGGATGTAAGACTTGCAGAATACCCCTGTCAACTTGAAAGCTATGCTGACAATTGCACTAATTTTAGCAGTGCCAAATTATGAGAAGCAATTCAAACTGTCTGTTGATGCCAGTGACAATGGTATGGGTGCTGTTTTACTACAAACCAACAAGATGGGAATCAAATGGGTTGTCAGTCAAATTTTGAAGTTAACTGCATGTCAACCAGAATATTTGGTGCAGAAGATGACATCGTCTTATGTTAGCTCTATGTCATTATAAATTGTTTATCACCAGCAATATGTAAGAAATGTTATTTATACATAGCACAATCCTTTGATTTTTTTTTGGAAGCAGTTTCGGGAGAAAATCTTGTTGTTTCAGTAGATCTTAATCCTCCGGCCATGCAATGTAAGGATTGTTCAGGTGCCTCGAAAAGGAAATGTTACAGTAGATGATTTATTAAGAACACGCGTAGAAAATGGAGTGCTGTCATACAAATAGACTTAAGTTTCATAGCAATCATATTTTACATATTTTATGTTAATATTTTACTCCAATGTGACATAAGAGAAAGTGAGGACTGCAGATGCTGGAGATCAGAGTTGAGAATGTGGTGCTGAAAAAGCACAGCAGGTCAGGCAGCATCCAAGGAGCAGGAGAATCGACGTTTTGGGCGTTCCAGATGAAGGGCTTATGCCTGAAACGTCGATTCTTCTGCTCCTCTGACGCTGCCTGACCTGATGTTAATGTGACATAGCAATAGTGTTAAAATGAATTGTTGATGAGAAATTAAGATGTCTCAAAGATATATTTTCATTCTTCTTTGGGTAAGGTGTGATGGAAAGTGTATACATATAGATATATGGTATACAGGTGTTGGTCTACTTTTATGAAGGGGTTTCATAATTAGGTCAGCTTTTCCAGGACTATGATATAAACCAGCATATGTTGAAGAGCAGGTGTCAGCACAGAGCCCTGGGGTGTTAATGGAAGATAATTTATATTGTGGGGATTGAGAACAAGCAAGTGAAATAATTGAAAGATATTAGGTTGCTTTGGAGTTTAGAACAATCAAGAACTGACTTTACCTTAGAAAAACCCCACTTTTGGTTAAATCGAGGAGGGTCTGATTGAAGTCAAGTGCCAAGTATAGTTTTTATAGGAGATTGCTCAGGGCTGTTAAGGAAATAAGTCGTCTTTGTAAAAGCATTTAGTTGTGACTCCAGTCCAGGCGTATTTACTTAGAAACACAGATTGGTTTGTATTCTCAGTTATATGAATTTTCAAAAGAGGTTTTCAATCCCTCAGAGTTGGACCCAAGAAGAAGCAGTTAAGTCAGACCTCCAGATTTAATAGGGTAATTTTTCTGTTTTTTGTGTAACTTCTAAAGTGATGGCCTTAATTTAGGGAAGCCTCTGTGCAATGGTAACATCACTGGGCTAGAAACCAAAAATATCAGACTAATGTCCTGGAGACAAAAAACAGAAATTGCTGGAGAAATTCAGCAGGTCTGGCAGCATCTGTGGAGAGAAAACAGATTTAACACTTCAAGTCAGTTGACCCTTCTTCAAAACAAAATATTCTGGGGACATCGATTTGAATCTCACCATGGCAGATGGATTTCTATGAAAAAAGATCAGTGCTGATTGTTGTAAAAATCCATCTGGTCCACTGATGCCTTTAAGAAAGGAAATCTGTCATCTTTACAGCAATGTGGTTGATTGTTAACTGCCCTCTGAAATGGCCCAGAATGTCAATCAATTCAAGGCAGTTAAGGATGGGCAATAAATGATGACCCAATAAATGTTAGTGATGCTACCCTCCATGTGCAAATAAATAAACCCCATTTTTTGTCCTTAAAATCAAATTTTGAGTTGTATGCTTACGTTTGTGGAAGACTAGCAAGGCAATTTGATCATAGAGATTGATCAAACCAGATGTTCATTCTGGAATCTGACTTTCTCGATGATAACATCAGCTGGAATTGTAACAGTGTACAATTCTAGGAATGCTATAGTATCACTGAAATAAATTACTTTACTGGACTGAGAAGTGCTTAATTAACAAAAGTAACAGTAGTTTAATTGGATTGTGAAAAAGGAAGCAGTAATTGAGCTGATTTCCACACTGTTGTGCCTATAAATTCATAAATGTTTTGAATTTTTAATCGTGAGAAACTGACTTTATCATAGGTACCTGAAGCAGTTGACCATTGCAATTTAATGCTGTACTGCATAATTTCTGTTTAAACTTGAAATATGTTAATCTGATTTTTTTTTTTGCACTCCTTGTGGCATATCAGTCCGATTTACTGCATTTGTTGCGGTATACTGACCTGATTCACTACAGCCTCTGGGGCATATTAATCTGATCGAACGCAGTCCTTGAGATATGTTAAGCTGACATACTCTATTACTACTACTCGGGGTAAATGAACCTGATTGACAGAAGCATCTGAGTTCCTGTATATTAATATACAGTATCTGGGATATGACTGCAGCGCCTAGGGTGTACTATCTGATTGATATGGTTAAAACAGAACCAGTATTACTTTTAGGGACTCAGGGCTTGTCTGTGAATTCAGTCTCGCACTAAAATGGTTGACTCTTTACTTCCCTCTGAAATGCCCTTGCGAGACACCTGGCTGTATCAAACCCACCTTCCTAGTTGGATCCAGAATAAATAAATAAGTAAATCTGCGCACTTTTTAAATCAGTGACATCAATAAGAAAACCAGACATCAATTTTGGAGGGTCAGGAGGGTATTGTGTCTACCCCAGTGATGGGAGTGGATGAGGCTAGTATTTCAGTAAGGAATAGGCCTGGGGGAAGACAGTGCATCTCCAGTGGGGATGACTAGGACTGGGCGGGGATGGTGTTTTCCGTTTTTGAATGGAATTGTATAGGGAAATTTCTTAGTGTGGAATGAGAATGGTTGAGGGCAGTGTCTCTGGGAATTGGACTGGGTGGTCAATGCATCTGTTGAATAAAATCTGATTGCAATTTCAGTGAATTTGGTTGACACTAAGAATTAGGATGATATAGAAAATAGATTTTGCTTTTTGTATGATTAAGGCTGGTAAAATTTTAACTGACTGTTAAAGTAGCTAAAGTACGAAGTTAGTTGTAGGTATATTCCATGCAGTCCCTTGAATACAGGTTCTAGCCTTCAATAGACATGGCTGATGTGCACTGGTAGGGTAATCCTTTTTCAACAAAACATTTTTTGTGATGGAAGACTCAGAAATTGTGGTCATTATAGTTGGAACATCTGCTTGACATGGTCATTCAATGCAACAAACTGTAATGAAATGTGCAATGTAATTCATCACCAGACAATGTTTGAGCTTCATTGTTTTCAATGTCGCTAACTTGTTTTTATTTACTCTCTCTCCCTCTCTCTCTCTCTCTTTCTCTCTCTCTCTCTCCTCTCTCTCTCCTCTTTCTCTCTCTCTCTCTCTCTCTCTCTCTCTCTCTCTCTCTCCTCTCTCTCTCTCTCTCTCTCTCTCTCTCTCTCTCCCCCCTCTCTCTCTCTCTCTCTCTCCTCTCTCTCCCCCTCTCTCTCTCTCTCTCTCTCTCTCCCCCTCTCTCTCTCTCTCTCTCTCTCTCCCCCTCTCTCTCTCTCTCTCTCTCTCTCTCTCTCTCTCCCCCTCTCTCTCTCTCTCTCTCTCTCTCTCTCTCTCTCTCTCCTCTCTCTCTCTCCCTCTCTCTCTCTCTCTCTCCCTCTCTCTCTCTCTCTCTCCCTCTCTCTCTCTCTCTCTCTCTCTCTCTCTCTCTCTCTCTCTCCCTCTCTCTCTCTTCCCCCCCCCCCCCCCCCCCCCCCGCTCCCCTGTCTCTCTCTCTCTCTGTATGTATGTCTTCTCTCCTCTTCTCTCCTCTTCCTTTAAGCCTCAGTACACAAACCTGGGGCTCCTTAACAGCATGGAGCAGCAGATACAGAATGGATCTTCATCCACCAGCCCCTATAACAACGATCACACCCCCAACGTCACGGCACCCTCACCGTATGCTCAGCCCAGCTCCACCTTTGAAACACTCTCTCCATCGCCAGCCATCCCCTCAAACACAGATTACCCAGGTCCACATGGGCTTTGATGTTTCATTCCAACAGTCCAGCACAGCAAAGTCTGCAACGTGGACGGTAAGTTTACTCCGATAACATTGGTCTAAAATGCATATTGCTGTCAATGATTTTGAAATGTGTGACTGCTCTTGTAGAAGTAACTGCTCTAGCAGTTCAGTCAGCAAGATGATATTTGACTCTAATTAACATTTTTAAAAATAACTGCACCATCTAGTAAAATTACAAGCAAAACCAATGAGCAAGTTGCAAGTGATGAGAGGGTGGCCAAAGTTGAGAATGAACCAAGCACAGGGTGGGTGAAATAGGTAAAAACAATAACTGCAGATGCTGGAAACCAAATTCTGGATTAGTGATGCTGGAAGAGCACAGCATTCAGGCAGCATCCAACGAGCAGCGAAATCGTTGGTGTACGCAAAAAGGAGAGAGGGTAGCAGTGACAGCATGTAAAACAAGCAGAGGGAGGTGGTGTAGGGAGTGAGAAGAGAGGGTGAAAAGGCTGTGGTGAGTAAGAAGGGAGAGGGACTGGGTTAAGTGGAGGGATTGGGTGCAGTGGTAAGTCAAAGTGGGCAGCAGATGGTGATAGGGTGTTGTCTCTTTGCCTCTTGGGTGGAGTTATATTTCATCTCATCTTAGGAGATAAGCAGGTGTTCAAATTTACAAAAGCAATGCACTTTGGCATAATCAGCAATATGGATGAATAGAATAGGTGAATTTTAATTGGGAAATTGTAAAATAATACATTTTTGGACGAAACCAGAGGATAGGAGTAAATATTCTATGGGAAGACACTGATGATTGCGGAAGAATCGAAGCCTGCTGATTCTGATTTAGCATTCCCCAAAATGCAAGAGTATAAGTAGATGAAACTTTAAATAAATTGCGTTTTGTTTTCTAAATAGGAACCTTGAACTCACGACAAAAAGTATTGGCTAATTTATCTAAAACTAAGCAAAACTCTGCAGATGGTGGAAATCTGAAATAAAAGCAGAAAATGCAAGAAATATTCAGCACATCAGGCACCATTGTGGAGGTGGGGGTTCGTGGGGGCCGCAGACAGAATTATTTTTTCCTATCAGTGCTGGATTCTGATCAATTTGTGTCAAACTGCAGTTGAGAACTGTACACTGTTTTTGGTCCTATTACAGAAGACCACTAAAACTAGAGTCCAAATAAGGGTAGATTTAGCAAAATAGTGCCAGTAATGGGAAACTGATGTATTGCTAATTGATAGTAGCAATGTTCTTGGAGTAGAGATGGATTAGAGGAACTTTGGGCTTTTAAAAAAATTGGAGTATTTCGATGGTGAGCAGGGAAGATTTTCTTGTAGTTAAGTAACAGTGATTAGTGAGGGAGGGAAAACTGCAAGACCTTTATTTGGATGGGAGAGGCATCACTGTTTTTGTTATTTGTACATGGGGTTGAATTTTTGAGGAAAAACAAACATTCATTGCCTTCCCTATTTTCCCTGAGGAAAGTTAAGAGTCAACTACATTGCTGAAGGAAACAAAAACAGAAATTGCTAGAACAGCTCAGCAGGTCTGGCAGCATCTGTGAAGAGAAAACTGTTATCATTTTGGTTCTAGTTATCCTTCCTCAGACTCCTAGGATAGCAGATTTCTTTCCCTTTCACTGAATCAAATGAGTTTTTACAACAATCAACACTGGTTACATGATCATGTTATTGCTGATCAATAATGAATTCGAATTTCAGCATTTGCCATGGTGGGATTTGAACCATGTCCTTAGAATGTTGTCCTGGGGTTCTAGAATGTTATTCCAATGACTTTATCACTATGTGAACATAGAACATTACAGCACAGTACATGCCCTTCGGCCCTTGATGTTTCGCCAAACTGTGAATCCAATCTGAAGCCCATCTAACTTACACTATTCTATTCTTGTCCATATGCCTATCCAATGACCATTTAAATGCCCTTAAATTGGCAAGTCAACTACTGATGCAGGCAGTGCATTCCACACCCCTACTACTCTGAGTAAAGAAACTACCTCTGACATTTGTCCTATATCTATCACCCTTCAATTTAAAGATATGTTACCTCGTGCTAGCCATTGCTATCTGAGGAAAAAGGCTCTCATTGTCCAACCTATCTAACCCTCTAATTATCTTACATGACTTAATTGAGACACCTCTCAACCACCTTCTCTGACACAAACTACCTCAAATCCCTCAGCCTTCCCTTGTAAGACCTTCCCTCCAAACCAGGCAACATCCTAGCAAATCTTCTCTGAACCCTTTCCAAAGCTTCCACAACCTTTCTATAATGCGGTGACCAGAACTGTGTGTAATACTCCAAGTGCAGTTGTACCAGAGTTTTGTATTGTGTATTGATGTTACCAGTCTCTCTGACTTTATAAATAGAGAAAAACAAATGTCAGTGCTGTGCTAATATAAAATGGTGGCTGCGAACAAATCTATGTTGTCTGACTTGACTCATTTGTCAGCAATGGAGAGGGGGCAATGTGTCAAAAGCCATTTCCATTCATAGATCCTTGCAGAGGTAGGAAATGGAGACAGCTCTTTGAGGTGATTAAAATGCAAATCATTGTTTATAGTGAATGCGTGAGGCACTGTCAGATTCCAGCAATGTCTGTCTTACCTTCCAAGCTCCAAATATCTGAGAGACTCAAATATACAAAACCTGAAATAGCTTCGCCACTGAATTGTAGATCTGCAGCCTTGGATCAGAATTTGTCACAAACTGAGAATCCTGTGTGGCTAGGCCTGATCCAAATCTCCCTCAGTCCCTTCTTAACTGTTGGTCACTTTGAGTGTCGAGAGTGTGTTGCTGGAATAGCATAGCAGGTCAGGCAGCATCCGAGGAGAGGGAAAATAGACGTTTTGAGCTGGAGTCCTTCAGGAATTCCAGATGCTGCCTGACCTGCTGTGCTTTTCCAGCAACACACTATCGACTCTGATCTGCAGACCTCACTTTCCACTGTGTGAGTGTCTCTGTTTCTCTCCCATCTTTCAGAACACATGGAAACCTCGACCTTCCAGACCCCCTCTGTCATGTTAAGCTCATGTTCCCAACACAATCCCCTGTCAAGAATGCTCAAAGTATTACTTGTCCTCCAATCTGCCAACACTGCCATCATGCTAACTTTCTGACATTTCTGTACAAGATCAGCTGAATCCCCAGACAATAATGTTTAAGAATTTCTCACCATTTTAACCAGAAGCATTCTACTTTTTCTATTCTTCCTGCAAATCACGTGCTAATACATTACATTCTACCTGCCAATGTTTTAAATATAACTCACACAACAGAGACAGCAAAGTAATTGATATAATGGGATGTAGCAAACTCTGTTACACTCAGTACCTTCATGTTGCAA
Organism: Chiloscyllium punctatum; assembly: GCF_047496795.1. Taxonomy (NCBI): domain Eukaryota; kingdom Metazoa; phylum Chordata; class Chondrichthyes; order Orectolobiformes; family Hemiscylliidae; genus Chiloscyllium; species Chiloscyllium punctatum. Next base: position 27,389,208 of record NC_092744.1, on the reverse strand, counting down.
TGTAATAATATTCAGTCAGGAACCTGCCCACCCTCAGGGACAAAACCTCACCGGGACTGGAAGTGTCCATTGGGCAGGGAACAGGATTTTAATCTCACACTGAGTTAGGTTGGAAATTTCTGTTACACATGGACATTTCTTCACATTATATTCCATCTGCCAATATCTTGCCCACTCAGTGAAGCTGTCCATTTCGGTTCACAGCCTCTTTGGTTGTCCCCACAGCTTTCTCTCCCACCCAACATGGGTCTTGTCAGTGACTCTGGAGATTTGACATCGAAACATAGAAAATAGGAGCAGGTGTAGGCCATTCGGCCCCTCATGCGTGCTCTGTCATTCAACATGATCAAGACTGATCAGAGATCCATTCCCCAATCCCATCCTCTCCGTCAAGTCGCCTTCGTTCATTTAGACACAAGAACCAAACAGAGATAGTGTCTCAGAGAAAGAGAGAGAGACTGAGAGATACATTGTGTATGAAGAGGAGAGAGAGAGACCTCATTTATGAGAGAAATAGTGAGATGGTGTACGAGAGCGATTGAGATTGTCTCTCAGAGTTGGTGACACTATGAATGAGACTGCCTCTTAAAGAGGAAGAGATACTGACATTATGTAAGACAAATGCTGGGAGAGAGGGAGATAGTGAGATTGTACATGGGAGGGAGAAAGAAATTGAGAGATTTTACACGAGTGAAAAACAGTGAGATGTGTATGAGTCAGAGAGAGAGTGAGTTTGTTCATGAGTTTCACATTCCCCTGGACACTGAGGGGTTCCTGTATCTCTCTCAGGATTGAAATCTGAAGTTGTGTTTGGGAGCAAGACATGGTCTCTAGAAATCGGACGTCTGTTTCTATTCTGCTGTCTCCCCAACCATTATTCTGATTGGGCCAGCATTATTGTCCTTGTCCATCTCTAGTTGCTATTGACAAGGTGGTAGTGAGCAGCTTTCTTGTACCACTTTCGTTCATTTGGTGTAGGTAGACCCCCAGTGTCATATTTGTGGATGATGCACACAGCTATTGAATGTCAGTGACAAAGGGAGTGAAAGTTTGTGGATGTGATGCCAATCAGGTGGGCTGCTTTGACCTGGCTGATATCAAGCTTCTTGAGTGTCGTTGGAGCTGCACTCATCCAGGCAATTGGTGAGTATTCTATCACACTTCTGACCTGTATTGGGAGATGAGAGGCAGGTTATTGCTGCAAGATTTCTAACTGTTGACATTGTTGTAACCGCAGTATTTATTTGTTGAGTCCAGTTCAGTTTCTGAGATGCTGATGGTGCAATATCTGAACACTGATGCCTTATTTTAAGGAATACTGCCGAACTGCCATTTTTGTCTTTACTTTGTTGCTTTACTTTATCCATTTGACTTCATCCAAACTTGGCTTATCATGGGGTAGAGTGGCTCAGTGGTTAGCACTGCTAGCTCTGAGTGCCAGGGACTCTTGTTTGATTCCACCCTTGGGCAACTGTCTGTGTGGAGTTTGCACCTTCTCTCCAAGTCTGCGTGGTTTCCTCTGGGTGCTCTGGTTTCCTCCCATAATCCAAAGATGTGTAATTTAAGTAGATTGGTCATGCTAAATTACCAACAGTATCCAAGGATGTGCTGTGGGAAATGAAGGCTTATAGAGATAGACGGGTGGGTGGGATGCTGTTTGGAGGGTTGGTGTGGACTCAATGGACCGAATGGCCTGCTTCCACACTGTAGGGATTCTACTTGATGATTCTATGTTAAGGAGTATGAATATTCTTTCTGTGCAGAATTTTGATTTGAATCATTACTGCCACCTATTTTGAGGAGCTTCAGGGCAGAGGAAATGACCTGGGAGTTGCAGTGGGAGAGGGACTCCGAGATTCTTGTAGAGAGAGGAGGAAAACTTCAAGGCAGGCATCCTTGCAAGAGGATTCGCAGTAGGGTTAAAATCAACGAGGTAAAAGCAATGACTGCAGATGCTGGAAACCAGATTCTGGATTAGTGGTGCTGGAAGAGCACAGCAGTTCGGGCCGCATCCAAGTAGCTTCGAAATTGACGTTTCGGGCAAAAGCCCTTCATCAGGAATAAAGGGCCTTTATTCCTGATGAAGGGCTTTTGCCCGAAACGTCGATTTCGAAGCTACTTGGATGCTGCCTGAACTGCTGTGCTCTTCCAGCACCACTAATCCAGAATCTGGTTTCCAGCATCTGCAGTCATTGTTTTTACCTATTTTGAGGTACAGTGAGAAGTGTTGTCTTTCTTGATATACAGGCAGTTCGTACAATACAAGTGTATCAACAGAGTGTAGAATACAGGGGAACCTCGATTATCCGAACGAGATGGGCAGGCGCTATTTTGTTTGGATAATTGATTATTCGGTCAATCGATTTAATGCCTTTCCTCTGGGGCTCGAGAGGTTTATATTAAGGCTGCTCCCCGTTTAGACTAAGCAGCAGCACAGTGCACGTGAGGCCCCGACCCATGCCCATCCCCCAGACTCCCACCCAACACCACCCCCTGCCCGCCCCTCAACACTGCCCTGAGCACCGTCCCACGACGGTTCCCAACACTGCTCGCCCATGCCCCAAACACCGCCCTCATCCTGCCCCCTCACCCATCCCCAACAACGCACACTCACCTGTCCCTAACACTGCCCCCCCCCCCCCCCCCATCCATTCCCCCTATCCCCCCCACATCCTCTTTTATTTCCCCCCTCTTCTTTCCACCCCCCCCCCCCCCCAGGTCAGCTGGACTGGACACCAAGTGTAAGACTACTACCTTTCTGGACTAAGTCTCCAAATAGCGCGCGTGCATGGACACGCACACACGCATACCCACCCTGTATGGGACAATGTCGGAGAGAATATGTGGGGAAAGGGTAGGGTCCACCCCTATGGAGAACTCCATGGAGAGAGGGAGAAAGGGCGGGAGGTCAGTCATTTGGAGACGGCGCCTTGGCTCTCATCTATGTTCTCGGCAGACATCATTTTTAATCAGTGTACTGTAAACAAAAGACACGATCAGGTTTGAAACAGCTCTTTCACGTAATTAGATTAGATTAGATTAGATTACTTAGTGTGGAAACAGGCCTTTCGGCCCAACAAGTCCACACCACCCCACCGAAGCGCAACCCACCCATACCCCTACATTTACCCCTTACCTAACACTATGGGCAATTTAGCATGGTCAATTCACCTGACCTGCACATCTTTTGGACTGTGGGAGGAAACCGGAGCACCCGGAGGAAACCCACACAGACATGGGGAGAACATGCAAACTCCACACAGTCAGTCGCCTGAGGCAGGAATTGAACCCAGGTCTCTGGCGCTGTGAGGCAGCAGTGCTAACCACTGTGCCACCATGCCGCCCTGAATGTTTCTGTCAGGACCTTGAGATCTCCTTCAGATAATCTGATATTTGGATAATCGAGGTTCCTCTGTACAATGTTACACCTGCCAAGAAGGTGCAGAGAGGGATCAACATTAACATTAAAGAGCTCCATTCAAAGGTCTGATAACGGCAGAGAAGAAGCTGTTCTTGAGTGTGTTTGTATGTGTATTATATTGTATTATATGTATTATATTGGTTGCTTTCCTAATGCAGTGGGAAGTATAGTTGAATTTAATATATGGGAGGCTGGTTTGCATGTTGGACTGGACTGTGTTCGCGACTCTCTAGTTTCTTTCAGTCTTGGAAGGAAATGTTGCCATAACATGCTGTGACACATCCAGATAGGATACTTTCTATAGTGCATCTAAACAAAATTTCTTTATGAACTTGCTGAATTTCCTTAGCCTCCTGAGGAAGTAGACGCATTGATGGGCTTTCTTGACCATAGTGTCAAGAGCGTGGATGGACCAGGACAGATTGTTGGTGATTGTCACTTCCAGGAACTTGACACTTTTGGCCATCTATACCTCAGCGCCATTGATGCTGACGGGAGCGTGCCCTCCACTCCACTTCCTGAAGTCAATGATCAGCTCTTTCATTTTGCTGACATTGATGGAGAAATTGTTGTCTTTACATCATGCTGTTAAATACTCTGTCTCCCTTCTGTACCCCGTCTCTTCCCTGTGCACCATCTTCTTGTCGTTTGAGATCTGACCTACAACGGTGGTGTCAGCAAACTTGTAAATGGAGTTGGTGCAGAATTTGCCTACACATTCTTGTGCATATAAGTAGTATAGTAGGGGGCTGAGCACACAGCCTTGCGAAGCACTCGTGTTGAGGATTATCGTGGAGGAGGTGTTGTCACCTACACTTATTGATGGCATTCTGTTAGTCAGTGAGTTGAGAATTATTACAGTATTATATGTCTGCTTTGTAAATGAAATTGAACTAAGGAAGAGTGAATAAACTCAGACCTGTTCCCAGATCAGAAAATAATTGTGGAATAGCAAAGCATTTCTGTTCCATACAACTGTAGATGTAGAGAACATAACCAAATAAATCTGACAAATGGTCGTGTCAGTTGCTGTTAGGCTTAAAATCTGAAACATGTATCTTTTAAAGGTTGGAGCACCAGGCAATTAGGCCATTGACAATGCAAACAGATCTGTATTCGAGCGTTATTGATTATAATAGCAATTGATGCAGGTTTGTTCAAGTCTTTGCTTAGTCCTCCATTGGAAGGAAGTTATGCAAAAGACGTCAATCAGTAAAAGGCTGAGAGTAGTCAAAAGTAGACTGTGTTTCCAGAAGTTGAGAGGTTTAGAAAGTTGGGCCATAAATTCACAATTTTGTAATTTAGGCACACTGGCAATCACACCTGACTACATTATAATCTTAGTTCAAACACAGACAAAAAATCTGAAGTCCAGAGATGAGATAGGAGTGTGAGCAAAACTGAAGTCAATGAGGGGGAAAGCTCTCTGCTATTATAGAGTTTTACCCAGCACAAAGGAAGGTGGTTAGGCTTGTTAGAGGTCAGTCATTTCTCTCCAGGGCATTACTGCAAGAGTTTCTCAGGGCAGATGCTTTCTAATCAACCTGTTCATTGATGCTATTACGTACCTCTGGAGCAGGTGGGAATTGAACCTGAGCCTTCTAGCCTGGAGGTCACCGCTGCACCACAAGAGCTCTCAGGGTAGTGTCTTTGGTCCAACCATGGTCAGCTGTTTCATCCATGACCTTCCCTCCATCATAAGATTAGAAGTGGGATGTTCACTGATGATTGCATAATATTCAACCCCATTCACAACGGTTTGGATTCAAAAGCTATGTCCAACTGCAACAAGATGAAATGTCCAGGTTTACACTGATAAGTGGCAAGGAACAATGGGACACACCAGTGCCAGGCAATGACCGTCTCCAACAAGAGGCAATCTAACCACCATCCTTATACATTCAATGGCATTACTAGTGCTGAACCCCTCTCACCCCATCCCACTCCTACTATAAAGATCCTAGGGGTCACCATAGACCAGAAACTGAATTGAACCAACCATATAAATATTGTGGCCACAGGAACAGGTCTCAGGCTACAAATCATATCACACACAACTTATCTCCTGACTCTTATCTGGTCAGAAGTGGATGAAATACTCTCCACTTTTCTGGATGAGAACAGCTCCAATAGCACTCAAAATTTACACCAAGTTGGATAAGGCAACTTGCTTGATTGCAACATTCACTGCACTATCACTGGCGTACTGTAATAGTGTGTATTATCAAAAATGGCAAAACAAAAATTCACCATCTCCTTAGACAGCACCATGCTTACCTTTTCAATCATGACTCCTTCCCACCCTCCGAGGACCCCATCTCCCACCTCCAATATACTCCATCCTGGTCTGCTATGCTTCTTCTACCTTTTTATCTCCAACTGCCACCATGACATTGACCGCCTCAACCTGTCCACCACTCTCTCTCACTCCAACCTCTTACCCTTGCAAGGCGCAGGCCTCTACTCCCTCTGCTCCAACTCCAACCTTATCATTAAACCAGCGGACAAGGAAGGTGCAGAGCTAGTTTGGCATACTCCACACCGTTGAAGCTGGGCGTCAACTCTGAGACCACCTCCTACTGCCCCCTAAACCACGACTTTGCCTTCCATCACCAAACCATCATCTCCCAGACCATCTTCACCTCAGGGGATCTCCCATCCACAGCCGCTAACCTCATAGTTCCCCAACCCCGCACTGTCTGCTTCTACCTCTTACCCAAAAACCAGAAACCTGACTGTCCTGATTGACCCATTGTCTCTGCCTGCTCCTGCCCCACTGAACCTATCCTCTCATCTCAACACCATCCTGTCCCCCTTGGTCCAGGAACTCTCCACATACATTTGGGACACCACCTACGCCCTCCACCTCCTGCATGACTTTTGCCTCATCTTCACCATGGACCTTCAGTCCTTTTGTTTCTTCCTTTCCCGCTAGCCCAACCAGAATCCCTCCACCGACAAGCTCATTCGATTGGCGGAACTGGTCCTCACCCTCAAAAACATCTCCTTCGAATCCTCCCACTTCCTGTAGACTGAAGGGGTAGCTATGGGCACCCGCATGGGCCCCAGCTGTGCCTGCCTCTTCCTAGTATATGTGGAATAGTACATCTTCCACATTTACACTAGCACTATTGTTCTTGATCTGGTCTCTACATTGGGGAGACAGGATGCCAACTCACAGAACATTTCGGGGAACATCTCTGGGCAGGCACCAAACAGCCCCACAGCCCCTGGCCAACCACTTCAACTCTCCCTCCCATTCTGCCATGGGAGAATTCAAGTATTGGGTCTCCTGCACCCTCAAATCCAAGCCACCTGACAACTGGAGGAAGCATGCCTCATCTTCTGCCTTGGGACCCTTCAGCCACATGGCATCAACAACGACTTCACTAGTTTCCTAATCTCCCCTCACCTCATCACAGATCCAGCCTTCTAACTCTGCACTGCCTTCTTGAACTGTCCTACCTGTCCATCTTCCTTCCCAGCTGTCCATTCCACCCTCCCCTCTGACCTAACATTACCACTTTCCTAGCTACCTTCCCCTCACCCTCCTCTTTTTCTCTCAGTACCCCCCACCCCCACATTCCTGATGTAGGGCTTATGCCCAAAACATCAACTCTGTTGCTGCTTGCATGCTGCGTGACCGACATTTTTCCAGCGCTACAATTTTCAACTTAGCACCTTCCAACCCCACACCCACTGTCATCTGGAAGAACAAGGGCTGCAGATGCATGCAAAGTCCACTATTAGCAAGCTCCCCTCCAAGCTCATCACTGTCCTGACTTGGAAATATATTATTATTTCTTAAATGTCACTGCTTTGAAATTGTGCCGCTCTCTCACCAACAGCACTGTGGATGTGTGTACACCAAAAGACCTACAATGGTTGAAGGAGGCAGCTCACCACATCCTTCCTGAGATCCATTTAGGGAGGTTGTGGTAATACTTGACTAGAAATCCAAAGGAACAGGCTAGTGTTCTGGGGACGTGTGTTCAAATCCTACTATCACAGATGGTGAAGTTTGAGTTTGTTTACTTAATTTGAATTAAAAGCAAGTCTAATAGTGACCATGTAACCATTGCTTATTTGTCAAGCATCTGGTTGGCGAATGTCCTTTAGGGAAAGAAATATCCCATTCTTACCTGGTCAGGCCTACATGTGACTTCAGACCCACAGCAATATGATCATCTCGTAACTGCCACCTGAAATGTGCTAGGAAGACACTTTGGTTAAAGGCAAGTAGGGATGGGTGACAAATTCTAGTCTTGTCAGTGATACTTATCCCAAAAACTAAGGATGGGCCACCAATTGTCTTTCGTGCCTCACTAACGAATATTAAAAATGTAAGAGATTTTAAACCGAATGCTTGGAGAAACTTCACACACAAGTGTGCTGGCTGGCATCTGTTAAGGCGCCTGTCACCTTTCAAGATTAAACTGGGTGCACAAATTGGCAAGTGAATGAGGAGATATGGAAACACGACAAAATGATTGGACTTGCTTATGAAGTTACTAAATGCCAACATAGGCTTGCTAAGTTAAAGGAATTTAAAGTGATTTTGAAAGGGTAAACAATGCTCGAATTGTGTGATGAATTTGAAGTAAGAGTGCACAGATTGATTCTTACAAGAATAATGAGGCTAGAAATATTTTCATGGAGTGTTATTAAACCTTGGAATGCATAACTATAACAGGCTATTGGACAGATACATTAACATCATTGAAAAGGAATTGGGTGAGGACTTGAAATGGATGGTTGAAAGGACCTGCAAAAGGCTGAGAAATAGAATTAGAATAGATTGCTTGAATTGAGAAACAAGCACCAGTAAATGAACTATGGATTGAATGATCTCTTTGTGCTGTGAATTGCTGGGATTGAGTTATTCTGATTAATGGTACACTTTATGTATTCTGATTGTTGCTTAATTGAAAGATTTCCTTTCCTGTGGTTTTTTTTTCTGTGTCCGCAGCAGACACCTGATATTATCTAGATTTTCTTACAAGTACTGAAGATGGGGACTGTGTGATAGATCTATTGATAGAATGCCAGGTAATACACAGCTAACGTACTACAAGTTGTTCGTTTATGTGAGGACCTGAAAGTAATGTCACCATGAACAAGTCTCAATGAATTTCACAGTATTTTCAACATGTGTGCTAGATTTCAAATGTTGTGTGTTGTGGAACCAATCACAAATGGCCACTGTGACTTTGTGTTTAGGGCAAATTAGGTGCTAGGTTTGAAAGCTTTAATAATGTGTGAAGGTATTTTGTTCACCTTTTGTTGTCTGTTTTATGGATTCCTAATTGCATTGGGATTTGCACTAAAGTTACCATGTTGTGGTTCTGTTCGCCGAGCTGGGAATTTTGTCTTGCAAACGTTTCGTCCCCTGTCTAGGTGACATCCTCAGTGCTTGGGAGCCTCCTGTGAAGCGCTTCTGTGCTATTTTCTCCGGCATTTATAGTGGCCTGTCTCTGCCGCTTCCGGTTGTCAGTTCGAGCTGTCCGCTGTAGTGGCCGGTATATTGGGTCCAGGTCTATGTGTTTGTTGATAGAGTCTGTGGATGAGTGCCATGCCTCTGGGAATTCCCTGGCTGTTCTCTGTTTGGCTTGCCCTATAATGATAGTGTTGTTCCAGTCGAATTCATGTTGCTTGTCGTCTGTGTGTGTGGCTACTAAGGATAGCTGGTCGTGTCGTTTCGTGGCTAGTTGGTGTTCATGTATACGGATCGTTAACTGTCTTCCTGTTTGTCCGATGTAGTGTTTTGTGCAGTCCTTGCATGGGATTTTGAACACTACATTAGTTTTGCTCATGTTGGGTATCGGGTCCTTCGTTCTGGTGAGTTGTTGTCTGAGCGTAGCTGTTGGTTTGTGTACAGCCAGACAACAACTCACCAGAACGAAGGACCCGATACCCAACATGAGCAAAACTAATGTAGTGTTCAAAATCCCATGCAAGGACTGCACAAAACACTACATCGGACAAACAGGAAGACAGTTAGCGATCCGTATACATGAACACCAACTAGCCACGAAACGACACGACCAGCTATCCTTAGTAGCCCCACACACAGACGACAAGCAACATGAATTCGACTGGAACAACACTATCATTATAGGGCAAGCCAAACAGAGAACAGCCAGGGAATTCCCAGAGGCATGGCACTCATCCACAGACTCTATCAACAAACGCATAGACCTGGACCCAATATACCGGCCACTACAGCGGACAGCTGGAACTGACAACCGGAAGCGGCAGAGACAGGCCACTATAAATGCCGGAGAAAACAGCACAGAAGCGCTTCACAGGAGGCTCCCAAGCACTGAGGATGTCACCTAGACAGGGGACGAAACGTTTGTAAGACAAATTCCCAGCTCGGCGAACAGAACCACAACAACGAGCACCCGAGCTACAAATCTTCTCCCAAACTTTGAACTAAAGTTACCATATTCCTACTGGACCAAGGATTACTCTAATGAGAAAGAGAGAAGACTGGTGCTGGTTTAACTTGAAGGTCAACCAATACAGGAAGTGAACTCATTCTGTTGTCATTACTCTGTCTTTCAAACCAGTCATCAAGCCAGCTGAGCTAACCCATCTTATGGGAGTTGCATTACATAACATTTGACACAAACTAATCTGCTCCCTGTGGGGAGCTGTCTCTAAGATCTATGATTGTAAAGTCGTGAATGTGAATTTTCTTTCCTGGTCATTTCACCAATTGGCATCTGTTTCTCATAGTCTGTAGTTAAACATCATGGCAGCAGATGGCATAATGTTGACACTATTCTGCCTTGCTGTACCTGCTGCCACAGTAACCTGGAATGTTGCTGTTGATAGCGCATAAGGAAATGCAGCACACGTTGACTAACTCTGACAATCTGACACTTATGGGAGGGTTTTTTGACCATTAGGTTCAGGAAGTTGAGGCAAGGAGAGGACAAAAGATGTTTTCTATTCACCCTGTTCATAGATGGTATTACACATTTCTGGAGCAGGTTCGAATTAAAACTGGCCCTCTTGCATGAGTTCTGGATACTACCACAATGCCAGAACAGCTTTCTTTCTTTCTTTAAAAAAAAATGGCAGGACAAGGTAAGGACAGCACTACTACATCACAAAAATCCCTAAAGAGAGGGAAAATACACACTTTTTTTTCGATCAACCTGTTCAGAAATACTATTGCGCACCTCTGGTGCAGGTAAGATTCAAACCCAAGTCGCCTAGCTCAGATACAGGAACTCTTATCGCTGCCACAAGAGTCAAAGACTTCTGCTAGGCCACAGCATATTGTTATCATGTGGTAATACCATCTTAGGCTCTGGGTGATTAATGAAGAGTGCTGCCAATAATCCATCATTCTCGATATTTTTAAACAACCTGTTCAGAGATGTTATTACATACCTATGGTGTAGGTGGATCTTAAACCCAGGACTCCTGGTCCAGAAGTAGGAGCACAAGAGCCCTAAAAAAGAAATGCTGTGGGTTTTGATCTCCTTTGGACACCAGGTAACTACTCAAGATCTGTTAACACAACTTCAACTGTGTGGAGCAGCTAGACTTAAGGGTGTTGTTCAGCCTGTGTACAAGCATTATTGATGAAACTCGCTTTCATGGTCTAGGTAATTGAGTGCTGAATGAGATTTGTTGCTGTTGCCTGAATGGTGGATGTAGAATATGAAGGTATGTTAGTATTTGTAACTTGACAGATAAGCAAGTGTATTTCAAATTTCATGAGTAGGCTCTGAAGCTCACATTATATACCTTTGCAATCTTGAAGACTGGTAGCTTATTACGTTACTAGGCCTTAATGATAGTAATTAAGCAAGAATGGTTAATTCTGAGTTGTGTTATTGTGTATTGCTAAGAATTAGTGAACTTCCTCCTGACCTCAGGAAGCCACAAGATCCAAGACTTTGCAGTTTTCATTCAAATATTTGAGCAGGAGCAAGATGTGGCATGCAGAGAACATCTGCTTACCAGTCTGTTCAATATGTGATGAAGCACAAACTTGTTTATGCCCAAAAACCTGTTGCAGCTTGTTTTCCAGATCAAATGATTCCATACGTGAGCCTCAGAACCTGTGGCTGTATGGATTGTTAAGTATATTGGAATGTACCTGCTTTTTCTTTAGAAAAGCATTTAAGTGGAAATCTGAAATAGCCAGAAGTGAATTAAATACACAGCATAGTTTATTGATCTGTCTTCATATATTGTTACAATGCAGATGCGTTTACCTAACTTGTGTGAACTTGTGATAAAGAAAATAGGTTAATGTATTTTGGAGACCTTTACAGCATTTGAAATTTTCCATTTTGAATCCAAAGTTTGTTTTAACTGGACAACTTCCTGTAACTTTTGCTTCTCTCTTCCCTCGTGTATTTTTAACATCCTGATCAACTAACAAACACAAAACAAATACTGACCAGCTAACAAACACAATATTTTTTAAAAATATTAATTTATGTGCTGTGAACTCACTGGCTGGACCAGCATTTATTATCCATCTTTAATTGCCCTTGTGAACCTGTCTCTTGAACCACTGCAGTCTGATTTCTTTTTACTGGTAAAGAACGAGTTTCACTATTTCCAATGACAGAACAGTGATCTAGTTCCAAGTCAAGATAGTGTGTGGTTTGAAGAGGAACCTGTGGTGTTCCCATATACCTGTTGCCCTTGCCCTACTAGGTGGGAAAGGTTGTGGGTATGGTGCTATTAAAAGAGCCTTAGTTAACTGTTGCAGGACACCCTGTAGATGGACTATATACTGCTGCCACTGTATGCTGAAGATAGCGAATGGAATGCTAATTGAAAGGGCTGTTTTGTTCTGGATAATTTTGTTGGTCCTTCACCCATCTGGACAAATGCAAAGTATTCTATCCTTTTTCCTAATTTGTGCCACCTAGAGGGTGGACAGGTGTTGGGGAGCCCAGAGGACAGTTAGTCATGACAGAATTCTCATTCCCTGATCTGTCCTTGCAACCACAGCCACTTCAGTTTCTGGTCAGTAGTAAACCCCAGGATATTGATGATGGGGAATTCAGCAATGCAATGGCATGGGGAGGTGATTTGAATGTTCTATCATTGGAGATGGTCATTGCCTGGCACTTGAGGCACTGATGTTATCTGCCACTTCTGTGTTACTGGCTCAAACCTCAATGCTGTCTAGGTCTTGATTAATATGGACATCCTAAGAAGGAAAAAACAGTAATACTTGTGAATGGCATATATTGGTCCAACACATCTTGTATTCCTCAAAATGAAGCTGTAGTATACCAGTAAGTTCAATTCCAAATATGACCTTTTTTTCTTTACTGTTTTCTTCCCTCTGGAGTTTGGTGCTTCAGTATCCGAGGAGTTATGAATGGTGCTGCATATTCTGCACCTATGAACAAGTGTACCCAGGTGCTGACCTTACAATGGAGGAAAGTTCATTGATGAAGCATTTTGAACTCTACCATGAGAAATTCCTACAGTGCTGCCCAGGAACTGATATAGTTGACCTCTGACAACCACAGCCATTTTTCTCTGTGCTAAATATAACTCCCCAGTCAGTTTTCCCCTGATTTCCGTTGACTTCTATTTTCCTAGGGCTTCTTGAAGCCTTACCATACATGCATTGCCTTGATGCCAAGAATAATGACTCTCACCTCACTTTTGAATTCAGCTCATTTGGTTGGACCAAGGTAGTAAGGTGACCAGAAGCAGATTGGTCGTGACAGAACCCAAACTGGCCATCAGTGAATAGGTTTTTGTGAAGTCAGAATTCACACAGCACCAGGTTGTAATCCAACTGGTTTATTTGAAATCACAAGCTTTTGGAGTGTAGCCCCTTTGTCAGATGAAGTGAGAGAGAAGCACACAGATGCAAAATCTGTAGGCAGAGAGATCAAGAGATCACACAAATATAGTGAGTGAAATATCGAATAATAAGCCTGTGCAGGTGACCAAAAGTGTGAGTATAGCTAATAACAAGTGAAGTGATGACCCATAATCTGATTAAATGAGGCAGAGAGGTAATTACAAAAAAATTAAAAGTAAGGTGGTACTGGAGACAAACCAAATGACTGGAGTAACATGATAGGTATAAGAATCATGAGCCGAGGATCTAACCAAAGTAATAAGTATTCCAGAGCTGTACAAACTAATTAAGATAGACATGCTGCCTGAACTGCTGTGCTCTTCCAGCACCACTAATCCAGAATCTGGTTTTCAGCATCTGCAGTCATTGTTTTTACCTAGATCATGACCAATTATCAAGGGGATGGTGTCAAAACAGGACAGTAAGGAAGAATTTACATCCAGGAACGTGTAGTGGGGTCACATGTCATGCGACATGAATCCAAGATCACAGTTGATGCCATCTTCATGGGTACGGAACTTGGCTAGCAGTTTCTGCTCGGTAATTCTGTGTTGTGTTTCTCAGAGGCCGCCTTGGCAAACGCTTACCTGAAGTTTGGAGGCTGAATGTCCTTGACTGTTGAAGCGTTCCCTGACTGGGAGCAAGCATTCCTGTCTGGCGATTGTTGCATGGTGTCCATTCATCTGTTGTCATAGGGTCTACCTGGTCTTACCACTGTACCATGTCTTGAGGCATCCTTGCCTGTAGAGTACGAGATAGACAGCATTGGCTGTGTCACATGAGTATCTGTACACAGTGGGTGGTGTTCCCACGTGCGGTGGTAGTGTCCATGTCAATGAACTTACGAAGTGAGAGCTGCTTCATAGCATAGTCAACAACCCTTTCTGCTAAAAATCAAAGAACTGTGGATGCTGGAAATTTGAAACAAAAACAGAAGTTGCTGAGAAACTCAGCCGGTTTGACAGCATCTATGGGAAGAAAGCAAAGTGAACATTGGGATGCTAAAAATCAAACAAAAACAGAAATTGCTGGAAAAACTCAGCAGATCTGGCAGGATCTCTGGAGAGAAAGCAGAGTTAATGTTTCTGAAGAAGGGTCACTGAACTCAAAATGTAAAGTCTGCTTTCTCTGTACAGACGCTGAACAATTTATGTTTTTGTTCTAGTTGAATGGCTTGACTATGGTCATGGTTAATTCTGTAGCACAAGATTTGCTATTGTAGGAGTGTTAGGCTTCTTAGACTTTGTGACATTCTGCATCTTTGGCCATTTTTCATATGACATGAAGTAAATTGAATTAACAGAAAAGTAGCATCTGTGATGCCATAAACATCAGGAAAAGGGAGGGTCGGATCTCCCACTTGGTATTTCTGGCTGAAGCTGGAAGCAAATGCTTCAGCCTTGTCTTTTGCATTGTGTTGGCCTCCTCATTGAGGATAGGGATATTTGGGGAGCCTTCATCTTCTGTTAATTATTTGTCTGCCACTATTCATAACTGATCTGGTTGGACTGCAGAATTTAGATCTGTTGGTTTTAGACTTGCTTAACTATGTCTATCACTTGCTGCTTCCACTGTTTGACGTGCAAGTAGTCCTGTGTTATAGCTTCACCAAGTTGACACCTCACTTTTGGTATGCCTGGGCTGCTGCTGGCATGTTTTCTTGCACTCTTCAATGAATGATATGCCAGGCTAAGAGATTAAAAATTGTGACTGAATACAATTCTGTTGCTGATGGTTACACTGTCTTATGAATAAAGTCAAAGTCATACAGCACAGAAACAGACCCTTCGGTCCAACCAGTCCATGCCAACCACAATCCCAAACTAAACTAGTCCTATCTGCCTGTGCTTGGCCCATATCCCTCCAAATATTTTTTATTCATGTACTTATCCAAATGTCTTAAGTGTTTTAACTGTACCTGTATCCAACCACTTTCTATGGCGTTCATTCTACATACGAAAAAGTTGTCCCTCATGTCTTTTTAAAATCTTCCTCCTCTCACCTTAAAAATATGCGTCCAGTCTTGAAATCCCCCACCCTATAGAAAAGATACTTGTCATTCACCCTGTCTTATACCCTTCATGATTTTATAAACCTCTGTAAGGTTACCCCTCAACCTCCTACACTGAATGAAAAAGTCCCAGCCTTTCCAACCCTCTATATAACTCAGACCCTCCATTCCCAGCAACATTCTGGTAAATCTTTTCTGAACCCTGTCCAGTTTAAGAATAAGAATGTCCAGTTATAAGTTGATAAATTATTCTGAATTCTCATCCATTTAATACATTGGTATGCACGTTTGTCTTTGTAAGACCTGTGCAATGGTCAGTCCTAGCAACACTGCTATGGTAAGTGAGCTCTGTTAATTGTACACAAGTGGAGGTGGTAAAATAAATCCCTGTCTCAACGTTATTAATCTGTGTATATTTCTGATGTGGCAAAGGCTCTGAGAGAAGGTCATTTTCACTTGATCCACCAAAGGGTTGCAAACATTGTTGTTTCCTTGTTGTTTCCTTGTTTTTGTGGGAGAGGAAAACACAGTAAAGAAGCACAGGAGTTTCACATATTGGGAGATATAGTATTTGATTCACTTTGCTAAGTTTAAAGAAACTAAAATCATTTACACATTGTAAATGCTTTTGTTATTTCACTGCACCTCACAATAGGACATCTTCCATTGATGGAAAATCTGAATGCGCAGGTAAGTCTTTACAGGCTGTACCTGCCTGTCGTAAAAGTATGCAACATGCTACAGTTATGCTTGTTTCACGAGCCACTAGCTTTCACAAACTGAGATCTTTATTGTCCCTAATGCTGCAAAAAAATATTAAAATGCTCCAGGGCCTGGTGATTGGAATGTTTGGAAGCTTTATCTTTAATTGGACACTAATCTCCACAGTGAAACAGAGTCAAACAGTGTAGTGCTGGAAAAGCACAGCCAGTCAGACAGCATCCAAGGAGCAGGAGAATCAGCGTTTCAAGCATAAGCTCTTTATCAGGAATGTGGAGGTGGCAGAGAGATAAATGGGACGGGGGTTTGGGCTGGGGGGGGAAGTTGACTGGGAATGCATTAGGTAGATGAAGGTGGGTGGGGGGTCAGGGTGGGCGTTGATTGTGATAGGTCAGAGAGGAAAGTGGAGCGGATAGGTGGGAAGGGAGATGGACAGGTAGGACAGTTCAAGAGTGCTGTGCCGAGTTAGAAGGGTCACAAGCAGAAGATGAGGCGTTCTTCCTCCAGGTGTTGGGTAGCTAGAGTTTGGCGGTGGAAGAGGCCAAGGATTTGTTGTCCTTGGCGAAGTGGGAGGAGGGGTTAAAGTAATTGGTCACAGGGCGGTGGGTTGATTGGTGTATGTGTGCCAGAGATGTTCTCTGAAACATTCTGCAATTTGGCGTCCTGTCTCCCCAGTGTAGAGGAGACCACATTGAGAGCAAGGGACATAGTAGATGACCTGTGGAGGAAAAATGCCTCTTCTTCCACCTTGGGACCCTCCAACCACACTGGACGATACCTGGAGGAAGAACTCCTCATCTTCCGCCTTGGGACCCTCCAATGACACGAGATTACTGTTGATTGCACCAGTTTCCTCATTTCCTTTGCCCCCACCTTATCCTAGATCCAAACCTGTAACTTGGCACCTCCCATTTGAACTGTCCTACCTGTCCCATCTCTCTTCCCACCTCTCCCCTCCACCCTCCTCTCCAACCTATCATCATCACCACTCCCCCACCTTCATCGACCTACTGCATTCCCAGCTATCTTCCCCCGAGCCCCATTCTCCTCTTCTCTTCCACCCCCCAATTTACCTCTCAGCCCCCTTTGCCCAACTGAAGAGCTGATGCTCGAAACATCGACTCTTCTGCTCCTCGGATGCTGCCTGACCGGCTGTGCTTTTCCAGCACCACACCTTTCAATTCTGATCTGCAGCATCTGCAGTCCTCACGTTCTACAGAGACACACAATCATTTCACCAATTATTCTTACAAAACTGAAAAACTGAATCACTGTTTTGTCTATGTAAGCTATGATTGAAGAAAATGACACATGTTCCGAAAACTGCACAGTGCACTGAAAAGTAGTCCTTATTGCTGAAGTCTGGTGCATTAAATTGTAGCCCTTAAACTTGCTGTAGCGCAGTGCATTAGGAAAGAGGCAGTAATTTTTCATTTTAAGTCATGTCATTTTGAAAAGCATTTGAAATGTTACTACAGAAACCGATCATTCATTTCTTTACCTGTATAATAGCTTCATTTACTTAACTAGAGTTACTTGTTGTCATCCCATTTGTCTGCTCTTCTGCCACCTCTTCTAGTAATTTTTTTTAGGATTTATCTAACAGTTTAGATTGTGTCCTGCAAGAAGTGCACCTGGGGGAATTTAGACTCAAGCTTGTCATTTTCTGTCAATATTATTTTTATAAGGAACAGTAACTGTATGCCCAGATTTCTCCTTTGAACATCCTTATCCACTGACATAGGGCTGGTTCATGTGCTCATCCTTCAAACTGCATTTTTAAATAGTATGAACATGCATTCCATATCCTGAAACTTAATTGGATTGACAGAAGTTTCTTAAAATTTACACCTTTGGCATGGAGTGCAGAGTCCTGACTTAGGAAATTAACCGTTTGGCATTGTACAAAGCGCAGTGTGTTTTGATGAGACTAGTCTTGACACACAAAACTTTCAGGTCCAAGTCCCTTCATTTGAAAAGGACACAGTGAAAAGTATTTCTTGATTAGCTTAATTCCTTCAAATTTGAAGCAAATAGATGGCTTTTAATTTGTTTTTGTAAGTTGTACTCTTTCAATTTTTACTTCTGCAATCAGCAAATACCATTGTTCTGTAGCATTGAGATGTCTAAATACTCCTTCAGTCAAAGTGATCATTTTTACTTTTTCCCCTTACCTATGCAAAATAATGTTTTTTTTTGCAGACAGTAGGCAGGTGTGTGTGTGTTTTTTTATAGATTGAAAGAAAGGCTCTTTCTGCCTGACAGATGAAACAGATTTCAGAACTTGCAGGACATGACACTACTTGCAAGCTATGCAGGAGAGGCAAGACCAGAGGCGCCAAAGAGCCTGTTAACGCGTTTGATTATGTTGCAACTTGCCTATGTCTATCGCCCACAGCGTGAGTCTGGGTGAGGGAAGCCACCCCTGTTCCAAAAATCAACCTGATCAGACCTGCCCTAGCTGAGAAACTTTGAAGTAAACAGGAAAATTACTCACCGCAGTCATGTGGTTTACTGGAAGATTGTAGCTTTTGATAATCCTGTAAACTTTCCAAAAGAAAACATGTCTTTGCCCAAAGTGACACTTTCCTGTGATTATGAATATTGCAGCCAAACTGGGGTCACCCTCCATAGGTGAGATTAAATGGATTTTTCAGATTTGGTAGTTAGAGACAGTCTGCAGGCAGGATCTGATCACCGGACGATCCTGCCTTAATTACAGGATTCCTACGAACCATGCCCTTTAAACTTTGGGAAGCACTCCCTAAGTCCTAAAGAATAAACGTTGACACATTTTCTTTTGATTCCAGATTTCTTTTGTATTTCTGGTTTGATCAAGGGTGTAATACCCAGTATTATACAGTTTAGATGTGTGCCAATATTCAAATGAGGCCAAGGAACCAGAAATACTGGAGTTACCATTGGATATTATATAGTTGTTTTTGCTTTATTGCACTTAAGTTGTTAGTTTTCATATTTAATTAGCCTCCACTTTTCCCATGTCATGTTCTATTTGCCAGTCAAATGGGCAGGTGACTCTGTTCCCACAACCTACTTAAATGCAACATTTATAATCGGTCAATGTGTTCTTCATTGAGGCAGCACAGCATCCCTTTTTATTTAAATTCTAGATTGGGACATAAATCTTAATCGGTGTGTCCCAAATAAAATGGCACTAGACTAACATACCAGGTTGCATGAGTCTGAATGAGTGCATTACTGTTCAATTGTCACTGTGGCTCAATGGTAATAATGTCACCCCGAGTCAGAAAGTTATGGATTCGCACCCATTCCAGTTACTTGAGCCCATAAGCTGGGCATGGATGCATGATCTGCCTCTGTGCTAAGTGAGTGCTACACTATAGCAGTTTTTAAGATTTGTTTCAAATCCCTGACACCCTCTCTCCCACCTATCTCTCTAATCTCTACCAACTGTCCAATCCATGAAGTATATGTATTCCTTCAATGTTGACCTCTTGTACATTATCAATTCTTTGATGAATATACTATATTACTTAGCCTGAGTAGCTGGAATTCCTTCCCTAAACTACTCCACTTGTCTGTCTGCCATTAAGGCATTCCTTAAAGCCTACTTGTTTGAACAAATATTCGGTCATCTACTGCAACAACTCCGCTCCTTATGCAGTTCAGTGTTAAATTATGTTTGCTAACACATCTGTGAAGCACCTTGGGATGGCTTGTGTTAAAGACGTTGTGTAAATGCAAGTTATTTTCTCAGATTTTTACTGAGTCATATTATCTGCACATTACCTGTTGTGTTTAATAGTAATTGCGTGATTATGTGTTACTCTGTGCTGGATGTCGGCACAATGCGGTCCTTTTCTGTGTTGAAGTTATATTAAATTTTTCAAGATGGTTTCAACATCTCCATTAAGATGCATTTTGAAGTGCAGAAACCAAAGTGATATGACACAATGGTTAGCACTGCTGCCTCATAGCAGTGGGGACCCAGGTTCGATTCCATCCTCTGGTGACCATCTGTGTGGAGTTTGCACATTGTCCCTGTGTCGTCTTGGGTTTCTCTGGGTGCTTTGGTTTCCTCCCACAATCCAAAGATGTGCACATTAGGTGGACTAGCCATGCTGAACTGTCCATAGTGTCCAGGGATTGCAGGCTAGGTGGGTTAGCCGTGGTAAATGCAGGGTTACAGGGATAGAGCAAAGGGGTAGGTCTCCGTGGGATGCTGTTCAGAGGGTCAGTATGGACTCTGGCCAAATAACCTGGTTCCGCACTGTAGGGAATCAATGATTCTATGACAGGCCAAGGTCCACAATACAAGACTCCATCATATGCATAAAACAAAAGAAGCACTCACCTTATCAGAAGGAAATAGAAAACATGTTTGCATTTATATAGCACCTTTCATGCCAACTAGACATCTTGACACTTTACAGTTAATTAAATGTTTTCTGGGGTTTAGATATTATTGTATTATAGGAAATGCAGCTAATTTTCACGTCACAAATTTCTACAAAAGACTATATGATGACCAGATTGAAGGATAAATATTGGCCAGGGCAGTGGGAAAACTTCTCTGCTCTTCTTTGAAACTGTGCCATTTTACATTCTTCTATATCTTTTTACATTAACTCAAACATGCAGTTCGGGCTTAACATCCCATCCAAAGGATAGCACGTCTGACAGTGCAGTGCTCTGACCCGTGTCTTGGAGTGTGATAGCAGCATTGACATCAGGAAGTGTACACCAAAGCTACTGGTAGCCAACTTCAGTGTGTTTAAAAAAAAAGGCAACTCTGTTGGTTTCAAAACTGGCTCAGCCAATGAAATGGTTGTAGTGTGAAGCATGATCTCATTGTGTCTGTGTTATGACTTTAACCAGGTATGTGTCTGGCTGTCAACAATTCGGTATTCACATCAACAATTCCAGGTAGTTGATTAAAAGAAAGAATTTGTATTTCTATATCTCTGTAATATCAGGAAAACCCCAAAGGCTCTTACTGCCAATTATTCTGAATAAGTATTGTATTGCCAACCATGACAGCCAAGGCTCCACAAACAATGAAATAAATAATCAATTGATCTGTTTCTCCAATCTACCCACATAACTGAACTGCCTCATCCTTGAAATCTTTCCTGCATAATTTGTCCACATAAACAAAGATGTTGGTTGAATCATGCTCTTCAATCAATTACTGTTGGTAAATTGGTTCATGGTCAGCTGGTGAAAGTAGTTTTTCTTGTCTACTAGTTGGAATCAAGAGAGAATTTAGAAACTTTCACTAGCACCACCTCCTGGACACTGTCTGCACTACATTTTAGAGAAATGGTTCCTATTGAATTAGTAAGCATTTATAGAAAGAAAATTCTAGGTTAAATATTGGTGAAACTATGAATAATGTGACGACAAGTAGTGTGCTAGGACCAGGTTTTCTTATAGAAGTTGATAACACATGATTTTTTCCTGTGGGAAACTGAAGACTGGAAACAGTGTAGTCTTCAAGTTTAATGAAGTTACTGGGTGGGGTATTAATCAAAGGGCACATGTCATTTAGTTATTTTTCAAAGTCATTTATGCACTCATTATATATTTTCACAAGTTTATCCAATCATAATTATAATGGAGAATTCCCTTGTAAACTTACCACATTGTGATTACATTCAAGTTCCAGTAAAGTTTTATTCCTTTTCATAAGGTAACTATATCAAAACTTTGAGCTGATCTCGGTGCTGTTATTTCACAACTTAACTCACATCATTTTTCTACTGTTCTACTCCTATAGTGTGGTATACTGATTTCTGGTGAAAACTTATCAAGTTTGACCATTGTTTCCTAAAAATGTTCACATGACAAACTGAGCCATCACTTTAAATAATAAGGTCACTTTCATTTTATCCACTTCCATTGTTCCTTTATACATTAATGCATTTACTTAAGTAATGAATTTTATTCTCACCTGTAGTTCCTAAATCCCTTTGTGCTTTACAAAGTATAGTATTCATATGCTACTTGATAAATCAAGGATCAACCTAAAATCAGCACTTTCAGATAGCTAACTTAAATGCTGTACGTTGCACAAGACAACATCCTACCGATTACTTGGTGTTTCAACTAGCATTCATTTATTTCGAGAATAATGAGGCCGGCCCATGAGTGAGATGTTTTGTCAATCCTTACTCTGCTTTACTTGGCCAGTTTGGAACCTAGATTCTGTCAGTGAGAAGTAAAGCACATTTTCTCTAACTCTGTGAGAGTAGTACATGTCTAACCAGAGACCAGTTCAGTATTTGTGCCTATTTTTGAAGTCTAAAATAATGTTGTTTGTTAACATCTCTCTCCATCTATCCTGTAATCTTGCTTGACTTACGTACATAAGAACGTAGGTCTGTCTGCTTCTTTATCTCATTTGAATAATACCCTTTATTTTATTACTGTAAAGAGTCTGCCCATGTTCTTTGTACGAAAGTATGTCGCTACACTTTTTTGCATGGTTTAATTTGCTGCTTATGTGCTCCCTCTGTCAACATATGAATGTACTTTTTTAAGTTCTGTACTATTCCTTCGTTGTTTGCAATTCTCGCAGGTATATCATCCATAAGATTTGAAACTATGTTGCTGCACACTAAGGCCTGTATCGTATATATTTTAAAAATCAGGAAAGGCAAATGTACTGATGCATGTGAAACACTATTACAAACCTCCTAGTCTGAAAAAATGCCATTAACTGTTTCTTTGCTTCCTATCCATTAGTCAGTTTGCTATTCATGTTGTTTACTGTCCCTTTTATTCCATAATTGTGACTTTCTTCATAAGTCTGTTATGTGGCCGTGTTGAATGGATTTTGGAACAATTAACATGGAGCCGCAATGAAATCCAAGAGTTCAATCGATCTGCAGTACTCATCATTACTACAGTCTATTTTGTATTTCACTAGGACCAAAACATTTACATTTTGATAAATAATGTCAGGCTTTGTAATTATGAAATTCAGGGCTTGCTGGGAAAGCTTGTCATCTCTGTTTTGATTCAGAGTAGTGTCTGCACAGATGGGAATTTCAGAAGTTCTGAAAAGCATTGATTAAAAATTAAACTCCAGATTTTGTCTGAGATCAAAGTGGGTGTGGCTGCATTACCAGTGGGTGGGTCTGTCAATTATTTTCTGACTTTTCCCCACAATATCTTTGCAAATAACTATGAAAACCTTGACCAAGTAAAGTAGGTTAGTGATGAAGAAGATTGCTTTTTAATCATGAACTTTAAGGTTCCGATAAAAAGTTATATTTTTAGTTATAAATAGGTGCAAAAGTTCTCCTATTCATCACTGGTGTGACAGAAAACAGTATCCAAGAAATTCCTATCATTTTCACTGTTACCATGTTAACCTATGTGAAAGGGAGAGAGTTAGAAGGACAAGTCAGAGGATATGATCCTTCTCGGCCTTCGTAGGTGTTTACTGATATAACCATCTGAGAGTGTAAAGAACAGTAGAATGGAAAGGGATAATCTGGAATACAACTTCAAACTAAATAATGTTTAATCAAGTACATACAGCCACAGTGAGAATAGGAATTCAGCACCACTGAATGAAACAGACTGATTGATTGCTTTGAACAGAGTGATTAACACCTAGTTGGTAAATGAATGGAAAATTCTGGAATTTTTGATTGAACATTTGAGTTGCTGCAAGAGGGGATATTTTCTCAGGTCAGCCCAAGTAAATGATCTAAGTTGAGCCAAATTATTTTCCTCGTGTGTTTAACTTGTGATAAGAATGGTTTTTTAAGGAAGCTCCTTTTCATCCAAGTGTGGAATCTATGTTCCAACCCTGCTGCAGAACAAGTGTGTGAATTGTACTCTATATAAAGTGGTGACAGTAGATTTTTGATTTGAAGGTATAGTACTCCCATTTTATTTCCTTCCCACATTCCACTTTGACTAACTATTTCCTTTGGCATTTGGTTGTTTAATATTTATACACTCAGGTTAATCAGAAATGATTTCTCCATGGCAGTTGAGTTAAATTTGGTACATTGTTGATCATAGAAAATTAATTGATCTGTGAAACTTGAAAAATCTTCCTAAAAATAGAGATGAACTTGTTTACTGAATATAAAACATGAACCTCCAGTATAGGTGGTTACCATTTTTCAATGTGGAAAAAACACAGGTAATTCATGAAATTAATGTGATTTAGGTTATTGAATGAACTGCGTGTGCAAAGATAGTTTTAAATGCTTTTAAAAATATCAGATTTTTCATCATCACATCTGACACACAATTCATAGTTATTTTGGCTATGAGATCATTGTAAAATGCTATTCACAATGTAATTTGGCGCTTTCGTAACCCTCTTCCACAATAAGTCATCTTCCTCTCCATCCATTAAGTTGGATATTCGACATTTGTTTCAAGCATTTTTATAAAATATATATTTATTAAGAAAAAATAGATTTTTAAATATTACAACAAATACAAAACAATGCAATTCAAAACAGTACAAAAATAGTACAAAACTAAACCCAAATAATAAAAAAAAAACCCAACCCACCCTCCTATATGAATGTATAAACATATATAGAGAAGTATTAAGTTAAAAACAACTAAACTGGCTATTTAACTAACTAAATAAATACCTAACAACAAACAAATAAATAGTAGTAACTCAGCCCAGCCAAACAAAACACTCCTACATTCACAGTTCCTCCTCCCTGGATATTGAACTCATGAAACACAATCATTAGAGCTATATAAAAGCTCTGTTAGTGTGGCAGATAAATCTGTGTCCAGGTATTTCAAAAAGGGTTGCCATGTCTTGTAAAAATTCTCAGTTTTGTGGTGTACCATATTTGTGAGAAAATCCAGGGAATATGCTCCGTCACAATCTTCCGCCAACCCAACAGGCCTGGGGTTTTTTTTGATATTCAACCTAGCAAGATATTTTTCCTTGCACAGAATGTAAGAATATTGAAAAGTTTTGCCTTATGCAAATCTGCAGGAAATACAATGGGTAGGCCCAAAAGGAGCGAAATAGGGTCCTTCTCACCCCTACACCTAAAATCCTCTCCATTGCACCCACCAGAGCGCTCCAATATGTTTGAAGCCTGTCACAAGACCAAAGACAATGTGTAAGAGTACCCGTACAGACCTTGCACTTGAGGCATACTGAAGATACCCCTGGTTTAAATTTTGACAAACGGTCTGGGGCTAAGTGGACCCTGTGGAGAATCTTCAACTGTAAAGCATGGGTCCTATTGCAAATTGATATCTTCCTTGCATTCTCCCAAATATCCTCCCATGCCTCTGAAGAAACTTCAACACCCAGCTCTCTTTCCCACATCTTGCAAAGTCAATCAGACTTATCTGAGGTGGCACCCCCCAATTGGTGATATAGAGTACTGACAGAGAGTGTACTCTTAGCCCTTAGTACCCCTCTTTCTAAGTCAGATTTGTAGGGATCAGTCAAAAGTATGGTTCTTTTTTTCACCAACGTAAAAAGTAATGGTGAAAGGGGACAGACCTGCCGGCTGCCCCTAGAAATATTAAAATTGCTTGATCGTACCCTGTTGGTAATGACCGCAGCGAGAGGTACACTGTAGAGAACTTTACGCATCTTATGAAAACTTCGCCCAGACCAAACTGGTCGAGAGTATAGAAAAGGTACGGCCACTCAACTCGGGCAAATGCCTTCTCTGGTTTCCAGCATCTGCGGTCATTGTTTTTACCTAGTTGATTTTAACACTACTGCGAATCCTCTTGCAGGGGTGCCTGCCTTGAAGTTTTCCTCCTCTCTCCACAAGAATCTCCACGCTTCAGGCTCTCTGTCTTTATTCCTGATGAAGGGTTTTTGCCCGAAACGTCGATTTTACTACTCCTCAGATGCTGCCTTGACTGCTGTTGGCATGCTTGAATTACATTAAGCAGCCTTCTAACGTTATTGGAGGATCTGCGACCCTTTATGAAGCCCATCGGATCCTCTTTAGAGGGTAACACAGTTTCCAGCCTTAATGCAAGAGCCTTTGAGAGGATCTTAAAGTCCACATTTAAGAGCGAGATGGGCTTATTTTTTTTTAAGGATAAGTGAAATATTGGCCTATCTCAGAGATAATGGAAGACAAACATGACTGTACGAATCATTAAACATATTCAGCATCGGGCCTGACTGTATACTTATAAATTCCTTATAGAATTCACTGGGAAGTCCATCAGGACCGGGCGCCTTTCCACTCTGGAACTGCCTCACAGCTTCCTGCACTTCTTGCTCTGATAATGGGGCATTGAGAAAGGATTGTTGTTCAGGAGTCACACCCGGAAGTTTCAGATCTCTAAAAATGGATTCCATTTTTGCCTGCCCCTCCTCACAATTCTCAGACTGATATAACTGAGAGTAGAATCTCTGGAACGCCTCATTAATCTTTTTAGAATCACATGTTCGGTTCCCAGACCCTTCCCTAATCGCTGTAATGGTTTGTGGGGCACTCCTCTTTCTGGCAAGGTATGCTAAGTATTTGCCTGGCTTGTCACCATGCTCGTATAACCTTTGCTTTGCAAAAGCCAGGTCCTCCTTTGCCGTCTGCGTGAGCATGCAATTTAGTGCAGACCGCAGTGCCATAATCCTCTGTAGTTTGACCAACGAGGGTCTGTCAAAATAGGCCTTCTCGGCTGCTTTCAACCGTGCTTCAAGGAGACGTTGCTGCTCACACTTCTGCCTCTTCCTACTTTTGGAATATGAAATAACTAACCCTCTGGCATAAGTTTTGGCAGTTTCCCAGAGAACAGATGAGCTATCAACCGAGCCTCTGTTGATGTCTAGGAATGCCCGAAATTCCCTAGAGAAATACTTCACAAACCTGCTGTCCATGAGAATAAAGGGGTCCATTTGCCAGTACCTTGAATCTACTGTAACATCCTTAATTTTAATCATGAGGTACACTGGAACATAATCAGAGATGGCAATATTACCAATCGTACAGGATGCCACCAGATCTAGGGTTACCGCAGGGGTCAGAAAAAAATCTATCCTCGTAACATCTGTGCGGATTGGAGAAAAACGTGAAATCCCAACCTGTAGGGTGGAGACACCTCCAGACGTCAACCAATCCTAATTCCCCACGCAAACCTAATAACGGTTTAGTTTGTGCAGAGGGTATCAAGGGACCTTTAGGCAACCTGTCTACTGTGGGGTCCATGAGGCAGTTAAAATCTCCCCCTATAATGTGCCGAGATTTATCAGTTTAGGAAAAGCATCTACCAAGAATTTAAGAGGATGAGCTGGGGGACAATAAACATTTAAAATGCCATATTCTTCCCCATTTATCAAGGCTTTAAGAATTACAAACCTCCCGTATGTGTCTTTAACACATTCCAACAATTTAAATGAGAGATTTTTCCTAACCAATATAGCCACTCCCCTACTTCTGGTATTAAATGATGGGAAATAAACTCGGTCAAAGCCATTCAGCTATGATTTCAGATGCTCTTTGTCATCTAAATGTGTCTCCTGCAACAAAGCAGTATCCACCTTCTCCTTTCTAAGACTCAAGAGTACCTTCTTCCTCTTAATTTGGTGTGTGACTTCCCTTGATATTCCAGGTACACCATTTCATCAAATCATTAGCCATAATCTTCTGCGATTACATTTAAATTCCAGAGAGGAGGAACCCAAACCACAAATTGCTGAGTCTTAGTGTCACATCGTCCACCAAATATAAAAACTACATAAACTAAAACCACTACGTTTAACAAACATACAAAATTATTAAAAATAAAAAACAACAAAAACCAGAAAACAAACCAACATACAAAGCACCAATAGTGCTGAGTAGGGGAACTCACCCCCTGCCCGGAAGGGGCAACTACCCATCCCAAACTGCCTATAAATAGGCATCTAACCATCTCAACCACCTTCACTTCTCCCAGCTAGAGCTGCATTGCAAGCACAAGCTAAAAAGAATAAACACCCCATAGAATATCAATATGAATTTTAAAAAATTGTTTTTTTTCAAAAAATGGGGGAGTAAATACCCCACCCATCCTTTGATATGTCCTAACTTAGAAATTTAAAATGTACATCTTAACAACCGCCAGACATAGTTTGAACCAAATTATTAATAGAGAAAAAAAAGGGGAAAAACAAAGCTCCAACCGGATTTCCTCCATTCCTTTTACAGAATGATAAACGCATACCCAAGCAACAATATTTATACAATTGTTTAAATTAGGTTGATTTGTCCACAAAGTCTCTTGCCTTCTCTGTGTCAAAGAGATGCATGGATCCATCTAAGGTGATCCAAAGCACTGCTGGATATCTCAGGGAGTACTGAATCCCAAGCTCCTTCAATCTTCTCTTGACACCATCATGCAATTTTCGTTTCTGGATCACTGCTGCTGAAAAGTCCTGCAAAAACATGATCTTAGACCCCTTGTAAATTAGGGCCTTTGGATCCTTCCCCTGGAGTCTGGAAGCCTCCATGACACTCTCCTTATCCTGTTCATGATGGAACTGCACCAAGAAAGGACGAGAGCGTTGACCCAGACTCGACCTCCATGTTGCGACCCGGTGAGCCCTCTCTATCTTCAATGCTCTCATGCCAGTCTCCAAGTCAAGGAATTTCGGAAGCCAATCTTCAACAAATTCTGCAGGCCGCTCACCTACCTTACCCTCAGGCAGACCGATGATCCGAATGTTTTTTTCTCCTGCCCCTGTTTTCAAGATCATCCACTTGGTCACGCAAATTACGAACCTGTGTCTTCAGAGCTTGGATCTCTTCCTTGAATGAACTGGCATCAGCTTCCACAGCTGTAACCCTGTGCTCCACCTCATCCGTCCTCTTCTCCAGGTCTCCCAGCTGCTGCTCATGCTTCAGCATGAGAGAGACTGGAGCCAGCTTCTCTTCAATCTGTTTCACCAACCTCTCGCGAGATTTCGAGAGCTGGCTCACCAGGTCCTGGAGAGTAATCGGCTCTGAGGCTGCTGCAGGCCCGGCCTCGGATGCTCCTCCTCCCTTTTTAGGCATTACTGGACAGCTGAAAATACAGGTAAGTCCATTTTTAAATGCTTCTTGGGGCTCCACAATCTTTCCAACGCCCCAAGAAATCCTGATGACCTGGGTTGGGTGGGTTAAAGGACCATCCTGCTGCTGCGATGCAAAGCTCTGCAGTGTGATCTTTTCAGATCGCCGCCATCTTAGATCCTCTGTTTCGAACAACTTGATAAAACTTTGTACACTAATAGAATGTCATGACTTAATAATGAAAAACAATGCATCAAACAGAGGAATACCAATTTACACTTTGTGAAGTTTTTTTTATCCTCTCTCAACCATCCATCTATTTGTGTGAATATCATCTATGAACGGATCTTTCAAAAGATTTAGCTAGGAATTTAGTATTCCAAAAACTTTAACTTATGCAAGAAATGCTAGGGAATTAAAAACCTATTCTAACTGTTGGTAATAAGTAAATAAACCTCTTACTAATGACTCTTCTCAAGCTGGCCTGACCCAAAACTGCGAGGCATGATGGGTGTAAATACCTGAAACCTCTTCAGGTGAAACATCGCTACAGTGTGCTCTATAAACAGTAACAAGCTCATCTGATTCAGATTTGTCTTCCTGTTTAAGCTGTTTTTGCCCCCTCACTCCTCTTTTTCCTTCTCACTGGTGTCTCTAATCTCTGTGTCCCTATCTTTGTCTCTCATCACCTCTGAATTTGTTTTTCACGTGTGTGCTTTCCTTTTCTCTCTCAAGAACCCCTGCTCCCAACACAGATGCACACAGCCATCCTTCCGAGTCACAGAAGTTGAATCCAACTCTACTACACATTTAGGCTGTGCATTCCAGACCTAACCACTTACTGTGACAATGTGTGTCCTCAGGTCACATTTTCATCCATTCATAATTACTTTAAACTGCACCCTCTTGCTCCCAATCCTTTCATAAGGAGGAACATTTTCGCTTTGTTTACTCTGTCCAGATCTAATGTGATTTTGAATACACTAAGTGCCTCAAATCAATGTTGAGTCACAGTTGGATCTTTTGCTTTTCTAGGGCAAAAAATACCTAATGATAAGTTGAAATACTGTACTATATATATGTAGCTTTGTGTATTTTTAGCTAAAATAATGTTTAAATAAGACCAACCACAAAATATACTCATTAAATGAAAGGAAAACACTTCAGGGCTATGGGGTAAGAGTAGGAGAATAAGAATACATGTAGTTAGGTAGCCATTCAGTAGACCAGATGGCTTCCTTCTGTGCTGTTTAATTTGATTATTCCCTGATATTCTAATTATTCTATGATCTAAGTCAGATTCACAGTGATGAGCTGCACTGTTAGTATTCATCTCTGATATTAGCACCTTAATCCCATGTGCCTTGCTGAGTTAGTGTAAATCCTTCCCATTCACACTAGCAAATGCTCTGTAAGGGAGTCAGTCCAAGCTCTTTCCAGGTGCAAAATATCTGGCCAATACAGATTAGATTGATGCTGAAAAAGCACAGAAGGTCAGGCAGCATCCGAGGAGCAGGAAAATCGACATTTTGGACAAAAACCCTTCATTCGCGATGAAGGGCTCCTGCTTGAATGTCGACTTTTCTGCTCCGCTGATGCTGTCTGACCTGCTGTGCTTTTCCAGCACCACTAATCTTGACTCTGATCTGTAGTCCTCACTTTCGCCTGGCCATTACAGATGTCAACTATCCTTGAGCCAGTCCCAATGTTCCAAGATTCTAAGGTTCTTCCTTCTACACCATCCTGATTTATTCTTTTCTTCCTGTGTCAAGACTCGTGTGACGCTGAGAGTAATGTTGAGATTAAGTCGTAGAGTCCTATCTTAAAGATTTAACAGCAATCTAGGTACATTCAATATATTGAATCAGTTGTATGACACTTTTATCTTTTACTCTATATTCTCTGTTCTATGATCCTTGCCTGATGAAGGAGCAGTGCTCCAAAAGCTTGCACTTTCAAATAAACCTGTTGGAATATAACCTGGTGGTGTGATTTTTAAGTGTATATAGAACATCCTTGATTACCTGAATGAGACGGGCAGATAATATTGTTTGGATTGCCGATTGTTCAGATAATGGGTGTCATTTTTACGGGACCATGAGATCTTGTTCAGATAACTGACATTTGGATAACAGAGGTTATTCTGCATACCATTAGGTTATAGGACCAATACTGTTGCAGTATTCTAGGTGTGGTCTGACTAGTCCCTTGTGTGGTTTTATCAAGTCTTCCATCTTTATTTCAAAGGAAATGCAGGAGTATGAGATAAAGGCTGACAGTCCACTTGCCTTTCCAGTGCCCACTGAACTTGGATGCTAGCTCTCTATGTCTGCTGCACAAGGATCCCCAATTCTCTGTGCTGTAACTTTCAGCTCTTCTATTCTTCCTGCCAATCTATGAAACCTCATATTTTCCCACATTGTATTACACCGACCAAGTTTTTGCCCACTTATTTTGTCAGTCTCCCTCTGTGCCCTCACCTCTTGTCTTTCCCTCCTACTTTTGGGTTTTGATAGTGTGTTCACTTCACCTATTAGACCATGAGACGTAGGCTCAGAAGTTGTCCATTTTGTTCTTCAAGTTCATCTCACCATTCAGTGAGTCAATAACTTAAAAGACTAAGACACAGGAGCAGACGTTAGGCCATTCAGCCCATTGTGGCTGTTCCATTATTCAATCCTGGCTGATAGGTATCTCAACCCCATTCTCCCACTTTCTCCCCATAACCCTTGATTCAGTAGTCCTCAGTTTCGGATGGTGCCTTTATTCCATTAACCCTTCGTTCCCCCATTGATTAAAAATCTGTTTTTCTCAGCCTTGAATATACTTAAAGACCCAGCCTATCAATGACTACCACAGATTGACTATCCTCTGAGAGAAAAGAATTCCTCCTCATTTTTGTCTGAATGGCAAATCCCTTACTCTGCGATATGTCCTCTGGTCTAAAATGCTTCCTTCGGGGGGGGGGGGGGGAAACTCTCAGCATCTACTCTGTCAACACTCCTAGGAATCAAAAAGTTTGTCTCTTATTCCTTTTGAACTCAATCTCTCCTTATAAGCAAATTCATTCATAACTAGAAACAACCTAGTGAACCTTCTCTGGATGGCATCCAATGTTGGTATGTCTCCCCTTGAAAAAGGTGACAGAAACTGTTTACAGTACTCCAGCTGTGGTCTGCCTAGAGCCTTGTAGAGTTTTAGCAGGACCTTCTTATTTTTATACTCCATACTTATTGAAATATAGGGCCAGTCTCTTTGTCTTCCCTATTACCTGCTGAGCTTGGATGCTAGCTTTTTGGAGATTAATGTAAAGGACCCCCAAATCTCCCTATATTGACACTTTTGGCTGACTTTCCCAAGAAAAAGTAGGCAATTTGGCCTATTAAGTCTGTTCTGCCACTCGGTGAGATATTAGTTGATCTGATCATGCTCAATTTCACTTTCCTGCTTTTTCTCTATAACCCTTAATTCCCTTACTGATGAAAAACTTCTCCATCTCAGCCGTCAATTGTTCTGTGCTTCCTGACAAAGTGCAAAACCTCACGTTTTTTTCGCATTATACTTCATATGCCAAGTTTTTACCCAATTACTCAAGCTGTGTTTACATCCCTCTATAGACTTATCATTAATCTCTCCTTGCTTTCCTGCGAACCTTTGTGTCATTCACAAACTTGGCGATAGTCCAAACATTTCCATCATCCAAGTCAAGAAAATATACTGTAGCCCCAGTACTGATCAGTGTGGCACTCCACATATGCAAACTGAAATCTTTAAAAGTAAGGGTCGCCAATTTATGACAGAGCATAGGAAGAATTTCTTCTCTGTGGGAACTCTTTACCACAGGGGACTGTAGAGGCGGTGTCATTAGGTATATTTAAGGTGAGTTACTTGCTGCAGGATTCCTAGTCTCTGACCTGTTCTTATAGCCACAGTGAATTGGCTAATCCAATTCCATTAAAGGCTAGTGGTCACCATAGGATTTTGATGGTGGAAATTCGGTGAGGGGGCTTTCCAGTGTTGGCCTTTTTCACTGCCTGGTGGTCACCCATTTGCTATCTCCCTGCATACTCTTCCGCCTGTCAGGTGACCACATCCCAAGTGCACTATCCACATAGATCTCAGCCTCTCTGTGATACTTCAGTGATGTCAGCTACTGCTCATATTGCAAAAGCCAGAGCTCAAGTTGCTGAACTGACAACAGTTGTTGCTCAAGAGGTTTTCCAAAATAGTGAGGTTCCCACATAGCTGAGGATGGGCTTTCTCTAGCTCCATCCTTAGTCTGCAGCATTCCTCCCACTCCTTCAAACTCCCAAATCTGTGCGTGTACAAGCCCCTCCCCGTCCTTTCCCTTTGCCTGTTCCCATTTCACCAGCTCACTCTTCTATACCTCTGCACTCTTCACACCTGCCCCCATTGAGTACCACTATGCTCTCCCTTAACCCCTCTCTCTGTCCCATAAGACCATTAGAATCGGAGCAGAAATTAAGCCATTCAGCCAAGTCCTCTCAAAATAAATGCCATCATTACGTTTGCCTTCCTAACTACTGAATGGACCTGCAAGTTTACCTTGAGAGAAACCAGGACTAGAACTCCCAAGTCTCTTTGCAGTTCAGACTTCTGAATTTTCTCCTCATTTAGAAAATAATCCATGTCTCTCTCCTTTCTACCAAAGTGCATCAACCTCACACTTTCCCATTTTGCGATCCTTCTGCCTATCTTTGTGTCATTTGCAAACTTAGACAGAATGCCCTCAGTCCCTTCATCCACATCATTAGTATATTAAGTGAAAAGTTGTGGTCCCAACACTAAGCCTTGTGCAACACCACTTGTGTCCAGCTGCCATTTGAGAAGGGCCCTTTTAACCCCACTCTCTGCCAAACTGCCAAGCTTCTATCCAAGCTAGCAGCTTGCCTCTGACACCTTACATTACTCAGCCTCCTGTTTGGCACCTTTTTAAAGGCCTCTTTAAAGGCGGCCTTGAAGTCCAGGTCGATCATATCCATTGGCTCATCTTTGGTCTAACCTGCTCATTACTTCGTCAAAGAATTCTAACAGATTTCTCAGGCATGACCTCCCCTTGATGAAACCATGCTGAACTTTGCCCTGTTTAGCCATACCTACCCCCTGCTGTTTGTGTCCTCCCTCGCCATTTTCTCTGCCATTCTAACACACTCAAATCTACTGTATTTTGCTGTGGGAGAGTTTGGATGGTTTCAGCATTCTTCATTAAGTTTGGGAGCGTGGCTGGAACATAGCCAAACCTCAGGGTGAGGCACTGCCTGAAGCATCAGATTTGTATTGGCTAATGCGTAGTTCCAAACATCCTAGGCAAAGCAAAGAAATTGTTAACTCTTTGTTACGCTGAGTCCCCTTGTTTAGTGGTGTGAGCATGGAAACCTTTCTAGGGGATTGTCAGTACTTTCAAATTTTAATGTTCTGTTTTAGTTTTGTGAAACTGTAAGCCCCTGCAAGTGGATCCTGATTTTTTTTTTCCCCCCTACCCCATACCTAACTTATATTCATAACTTAATGTTTGCATAAAGAACAAAATTGCACACAGTTTGTCTCAAGCACAAACTTGTTGATTAACATAAATCCCCAAGGCCCTGATGCAAAACTAGTTTAAATCAAACCGTACCTTTATTGGCTTGTCTGATTAAAATATCTCCATGATGTAGCCCAGTCTCCCACCCAAAACACTCAGTCATCATGACTTATTTAAGATAAATCTTCTACCAAAAAAAATCAAAATCTCATGTTCTGCCCTTACTCAATTCAAACCTAAACCCATGAATTTGGGACAAACACAAAGTATTGGAAAAACTCAACAGGTCTGACAACATCTGAACAAAGAGAAACAGAGTTGAAAAGTTTGAGGCTGGCTTAACTTTTATTTAAAACTAAAGAAAAAAATATCAGACTTGAAATTTCTGTCCCCCCAGATGCTGCCAGACCTGGGTTTCTCAAGCATTTTCTGTTTAAGATGCCCTGTATCTACAGTCTGTCTTCTGCTTTTATTTAACTGGATCTGTAAATCTGTGAACCAAGTCCACCATTCTTGACCTGACTGACTGCTGATTGTCTCTCTTCCCACCACCTCCCACCACCTCCCCAATTCAAAACACACTTAGCCAGTCCACTGTTGATTGTAGGCCTGATTCTGACTGATCGATCCTGATCTTTCAGCGAACTGCAGTGCCAAACCCTTTGCTTCTGCTCCAAAGAGCCTTACTCAGTGTTGATGTTATTTTACTAATGAAAACAATGAATCCTATTAA
Source organism: Chiloscyllium punctatum (assembly GCF_047496795.1). Taxonomy (NCBI): domain Eukaryota; kingdom Metazoa; phylum Chordata; class Chondrichthyes; order Orectolobiformes; family Hemiscylliidae; genus Chiloscyllium; species Chiloscyllium punctatum. The sequence continues at coordinate 27,353,927 of NC_092744.1, read as the reverse complement.
GGTGAAATATCCTGGTGTATCTGGTTCATTGTATTACAGTGCAATCCCATATCCCAGCATCCAATTGCATAACGAGCTCTGGCACCCCATGGTCCTGTACACTCCAGCACGCTGCGATGGTGCACCTCTACTTTGCTTTGCCAAATGTCTCCAACATATTCTGTGAAAAAGTAACGCTATCTTGAAGATATTGAATTTGAGTAGCATTCTGAAATGCTCAGAATCAAAGAATTGTCACAGTACAGTAGGAGGCCATTCAGTCCATCATGTTTGTTCTGTCTCATTATTTCTTTTCAAATAACCATTTAATTCCCTTTTGAAAACTTCAGTTGAACCTGCTTCCATTATACTGTCAAGCAAATCATTCCAGTTACTAGCTACACAGTGTGTGAAAAAGATTTTCCTTCTATTGTGTTTACTTTTTTTCCACATTACAATAATACTGTGCCCTCTCATTCTCGACCTATTCACAAGTGGGAACAGTTTTCCCTATTTACTCTTCCAAGTCATCATGTGATTTTGAATCAAGGCTACTCTTCAAGGAGAATAGCCCTAGCTTCTTCAATCTGTCCAGGTAACCGAAGCTCCTCACTCCTGGACCCCATTCTCATTAACCTGTTGTACACTTTTTTCCCAGTGCCTCATATTCGGGCTGTAGTATAGCACTGAAAGTGGACACAGTAATCCAGCTGAGACCAAATTAATGTTCTTTGTAAGTTCAACATAACTTCTTTGCTCTTGTACTTACCCTGTTAATGAAACCAAAAGTATACCTTACATAACTGTTGGTCCAACCTGTCCTGTTACCATTAATAATTTGTGAATATATACACCCAAGTCCCTGTGCTCCTGTGTCCCCTTTAGAATTCTAACCTTTATTTCTGTTATCACTCCCTGTTCTTCAAAACTGTACTACTTTACATTTCATTGCATTGAACTTCCATGTGCCATCTTTCTGTCCATTGCACTGCCTAAATCCTTTTGTAGTGTTGCTTTGTTGTCCTCACAGTTCAAAATAGTTTGCAGACTCATCACTACATATCACCCCTCATTGCCGACACTCCTTTTGCTAAGGTGCTATGAAATAATTTAGTGAACAAAATTAGAGCATATGGGATAGTGACTAATATACTGGCATAGATTGATGATTGGTTAATCGAAAGAAAAATGGATTGAAATAAATTCTAGTAAAGAACTACAGAGATTAAGACTTAGGCCCCAGCTGTTCATAATCTACATTAATGATTTGGAAGTGGGTATTAAATGTAAAATTTCCACAAATTTGCTGGTGATATAAAACTACTTAGTGTGAATTATGAGGATGCTGCCAAGAAATTTCAAGGACAGGCTGAGAGAACAGACAATAACATGGCAGATGTTGTAAGATGTCCATAAGTGTGAAGCTATTCACTTTGGCAAGAGAAATGGAGATTTAGAATATTTGGTAAATGTTTGAGGCTTGAGCAGCGTTGATGTCCAAAGGGACCTTATGCTTGTTTGAAATTTAGCATACAGATGCAGCAAGCAGTTAAGGAAAATGGTGCTGATCTTTATCACAAGATGATTTGAATACAGGTGCAAAAAGTCATAGAAGTGTTATAGTGTAGAAAGTGACCATTCAGCCCATCGTGCCTGCTATAAGTCCATTTCCAATAGGTCTGTAGCCTTGCAAGTTCCAGCACTTCAAGTGCAGATCCCCTTTCTTTTCAAATACGCTGAGGGTTTCTGTCTCTAGCACCAAACCATCAGTGAATTTCGGATACTACTACCCTCTCGGTGAAAGCTTTTTTTTTCTCTCATTCCTTTTACCAATCACCTTACATTTGTGACACCTGACAATTAACCTCTCCACTATGGGTAACAGGTCTTCCTTACACACTCTAATCAAGCCCCTCATGATTTCAGACATCTCAATTAAGTCACCCCTCAGCCTCCTCTGTTAAAAGGAAGACCGCCCTACCCTAGTCAACATAGGGCGGCACGGTGGCACAGTGGTTAGCACTGCTGCCTCACAGCGCCAGAGACCTGGGTTCAATTCCCGCCTCAGGCGACTGACTGTGTGGAGTTTGCACATTCTCCCCGTGTCTGCGTGGGTTTCCTCCGGGTGCTCCGGTTTCCTCCCACAGTCCAAAGATGTGCAGGTCAGGTGAATTGGCCATGCTAAATTGCCCGTAGTGTTAGGTAAGGGGTATGGGTGGGTTGCGCTTCGGCGGGGCGGTGTGGACTTGTTGGGCCGAAGGGCCTGTTTCCACACTATAAGTAATCTAATCTAATCTAAACATTTTCTGGCAACTATATATCCACTGCAATCTCTCTAGAGCAATTTTATTCTTCCTGTAATGTAGTGGCAAGAATTGTAAACAAATTCCAGGTTTAACCTAACTAGCCTTATATGTAATTCCAGTGTTATGTCACTGATTTTATATTCAGTACTTAACCCAGTGAAGGAAAGCATCCTTTGTGCTTTCTCTGCCACTTCCTCTACCTTTTTCTGTCACCTTCATGAACCTGTGGATGTGAACTTCAAGGTTTCTCAATTCCTCAACCTTGTTCAATACCCTTCTGATTTATTGGGTATTTTGCTTTATTTACCCTCCCCACATACATAACTTAGTATTTGTCTGAATTTATCACCTTTCAACCCCCTAAAGCAAACCGTGAATATCACCCTACAATGGACAGCCATTCTCTCCACTGTCAACTACCTGGCTCATTTTTGTCACTTGCAAATTTCCCAAAGATGCCTTCCACATAAAAGTCCAAAATTATAATATACCACAAACAGCAAGAGATTCAAACTGAGTCCAGTGGAGTGCTACTGGAAATCGCTTCCCAGTTGCAAAAACATCTGTTGACCATTGTTTTCTGTCACTGCACCCATTTTTGATTCCAGCTTGCTACATTGGAGTTGTCGATAGTATGGAGGGCTGTTGTGGGTTGCAAAGGGATATTTACAGGATATCAGGTAACTGACAGATGGAATTCAACCTGGAAAAATGTGACGTTGTTCACTTTGAAAGGTTGAATTTGAATGCAGAATAGAATTAAAGGCAGGGTTCTTGGCAATGTGGAGGAACAGAAAGATCTTTGGGTCCATGTCCATGGATCCTTCGAAATTGCCAACCAGTTTGATAGAGTTGTCAAGAAGGCATATGGTAGTTTGACTTTCATTAGCAGAGGGAATGAGTTTAAGAGCCACAAGGGTATGCTGCAGCTCTATAGAGCCCTGATTAGACCACACTTGGAATATTGTGTTCAGTTCTGGTTGCCTCATTATAGAAAAGATGGGGAAGCTTTAGAGAGAGAGTGCAGAGGAGATTTACCAGGATGTTACCTGGACTGGAGGGCATGTCTAATGAAGAAAGGTTGAGGGAGTTACGGTTTTTTTTCATTGGAGCAAAGAAGGATGAGAGGTGACTTGATAGAGGTATATAAGATGTTGAGAGACATAGAGTGGATAGCCAGAGACTTTTTCCTCATGGTGGAAATGTCTATCATGAGGAGGTCATAATTTTAAAGTAATTGGAGGAAGGTTCAGATAGATTTGTTACAGAGAGTAGTGGGTGCATGGAATGCCTAATCTAATCTAATCTAATCTAATCTAATCTAATCTAATCTAATCTAATCTAATCTAATCTAATCTAATCTAATCTAATCTAATCTAATCTAATCTAATCTAATCATCAGGTGAATTGGCTATGCTAAATTGCCCGTAGTGTTAGGTAAGGGGTAGATGTAGATGTAGGGGTATGGGTGGGTTACGCTTCGGCGGGGCGGTGTGGACTTGTTGGGCCGAAGGGCCTGTTTCCACACTGTAAGTAATCTAATCTAGTGGTGGTAGAGTCAGATACACTAGGGACATTTAAGCAACTCTTGGATAGGCACGTGGAAGATAGTACAATAAAAGGTATGTAGGTTAGTTTGATCTTTGGCCCAACACAAAGGGCTGAAGGTTCTGTACTGTGCTGTACTGTTCTATGTTCTATTCACTTATGTCTTGTGTTTTCATTTTACCAACCAGTCTGCCATGTGAGACCTTGTTAAATGCCTAAAAAACAAGTACTACATTACTCTCATCAATCATCCTTGTTAATTTATCAAAAAATTCAAACAAATTAGTAAGGTATGACCATTCTTTAACAAAAAGAAGCCTTGTGTCAGTTGCATAGAACATTAGTGAAACCACACCTAGAATATTGTGTGCGGCTCTGGTCTACATGCCTAAGATAGGATGTACTTGCTATAAAGGGGGTGCAGTGGAGATTCTTCAAACAGATTGTTGGGAATGGAGAGAACACAATGAAGGGAGATTGAGGAGAGTTAGTTTGTATTATCTACAAATGAAAAGGATGACCTGCAATCTCATTGGAACATACAAAATTCTTCAAGGACTAGATAGGGTAGTTGCAGAAAAGAAGTTTCTTCTGGCTAGAACCAATGACACATTATCAAAACAAGGCTAACTATATAGGACTGAGATGAGAAGGTGTTTCTTCACTCTGAGGGTAGTGGATGTTTGGAATTCTCTCCCAGAAAAGAGCAGAAGTTAAGTCATTGAATATGTTGAAGATAGGGATCAATTAATTTTCTAGATACGAATGACATCAAGGAATATGCAAATGGTGTTGAAGTAGATAATCTGAATTGATCCAATCGAATGTGAGCAGGTTTGAAGGTTGAATGTCATTTTCTGCTCCTTTTGTTCCTCCAATGATAGAAAGTTTTACACCATGCTGTTTCTGGATCTTTTCTGCATCTACCCTGTCTAGCCCTTGAAGAATTTTGTAAGTTCCAATGCGATGGTGGCTCATTCTTCTAACCTCAGATCATACAAACCCTCTCTTCTCCTGTACGTGTCTGAAAATGTGAACTCTAGCTTCTCTCCTGTTCTGCATCACTGCAGCCACAGCAAAGAAAATTACCACATACTATTTGTGTTTGTGCATTTGTGGCTGTTTTAACTAGGGCGAAATTTTTCACAGATTGGCACGTTTCTGCCTAACTTAGCTGAAATGTATACATCAGACTGGCCTCTGCAGTCTGCTTTCATCAGTGATCAAACACATTTGAAATCTTCTTCTGTTGGACTTAATGATGGATTCTGCTGAGTATTCCGAAACGTTTGGGGTAGTTATTAACAACTTGATGTGTTCTGATTAGATTCACAAAGGTGAAACGGAAGTGAACCTTATTCTGGTTGATTCTGTAACATGGCACAGCTAAACAGTAGATCATTTATCTTAGGCAAAAAGGTTTTTAAAAATCTGAATCAAAGAACAAGAACAACGAAAATTGCAGCAGAAGAACAGGCCCTTCAGCCTTCCAAGCCTGAGCCAGTTAGTTCTGTCCCATCTGCTCACGTCCTGAGTTTGTGAAAGGGATAAAGCAAGCCTTTCTAATCTGGTTAGCAGCCTATGTAACTTTGGTTTTCTGCTGTAGACTGTTGGTAAGTGGGATCATTTTGCTGTGTGCAGCTGTTTGAGAGTGCAGTATTACCAGTGTTTAACAATTCTTGCCCTGAGGGTTTGGAGAATTACTGTGGCATCTGCATTAATTCTTTTGTGGTTGGTTTAATGGACATATCCTGTCGCGTGGATACTGACAAGTTAGCCGTGTCGAAGACCCACCTGTCTGATGTCAGCACCTGGGAGTGTCAGAGAACGTTGCAGCTTTGAAGTAATTTATCGAGAGACTGACAGCTGGCAGCAGCTGGGAGTTCAGTGGAAAGAGCTAAATGCTCCGAGGGCGTCTGATCCAACATCAGCACAATTGTCCAGGATTTTTTTTTTGAGAGACACACCTTGACTGGCGGCATATTGCGAAAGAAGGCAGGTGTTAGCTGACAGGACTTGGCACACACACACATGCGCACACAGAATACTTGCAAAGGAGTGCATTTTCTAAAATCAAACAGGGTGTGGGGGTTGGGGGTGGTCTGCTGAAGTAGAGTGGCGGTGTGGAGGGTTACCCTTAAATTAATGTTTGAAAACTTAACAAGGAAAAGAAAGTTGTGAGCATTGAGAAATGTTTGGAACAATTGAAGTGCAATAACTGTGAAATAAAGGGTAAGCAGTAAAAAAAAACTTGCATTTATATAGCATGTTTCACTGTCAATGAAGTAGTTTGTGAAATATAATTACTGTTGTAAAATAGCAATGTCACAAATAATTAATGCACAACAAAAATTCCAGATGGCTGAGTAGTTTGGTTTTGTGACACTTATTGCCAAATTAATATCAGTCAGGACACTAAAAATAAATTCTCTGCACTAGTTTACAATAGTGTCACATGATCTTTTATGTCAACCTTAGCGAACAGACATGGCATCAATTAAATGTTTCATCAACAAGACAGTATCTCCAACAGTGGTGCACCCCTTCAATATTTAGAGGGTCAGCCAAGATTTTGTGCTCCTATCAATGAAGTCGGGCTTAAACCCACACGATTAAGACCTGAAGGCAAGTGTTTGATCCACTGAATCGCAGCCAACACATGGAGCATTCAGCAGTTCTGAATCTTGTACTTGGGCTATGGGTCATCCTGGGGTCAGAAGGTTTTGCTGCATTTGGTAGGGCTAGTTCAGTCTTGTACCATCCTGCTGTTCGCAATGGAGCCAGTTGGGGACAGACAGGAAAGATTTCCCCAACTACTGGATGTCCCAGCCCAGAGAAGGATACTGCATAAAGTTTTGTAATACTGATTTAAAAATTGTTTACCTAAAAATCATAATTCTATTGACTATTACTTTCTTCTGTAAAATGCAGGTGTATGCTGGTGAGCTTAAAACTGACCCTTTTTACTACCTATTTTGAAGTAAAAGCAGAGAGATATTTAATGAGGGTCACTGTTGTCTAGAAATTCTTTTGAAGGAAAGCACTAGCTTAGATTGCAGTTTAGTTTAAACTTGGATTGAGCAGATCCATTTCCTACTGAAGGCCTTATAGCAAGCTCCACATTAATGTAACTGGCTCAAAGTGCAAATGGACCTGCTCCATTCTCTCCAGACACAGTATCATAGGATGGTTAAGAACAGCAGGAAGCTAAAACTTCATTTTCCAATTATCTGAAGTTTATATTCTCTGGTACTTATACCAGTTTTCCCTGGCTGCTCTGCCCAGACAGCACAGGAATTTAAATACCTCAATTAAACCGCCTGTGAACCTATTTTGGCACTACACACACAACTTTTCCAAACTATCGATATAACTGAAGTTCCTCACCACTGGACCCATTTTTGTGAATCTTTTCCGCATCAATTTTAATGTTTTACATCCTTCCTAAAGTGTGGTGTCCAGAACTGGATGCAATATTCAGTGCAGGCTAAACCAGCATTTTACATAAGTTTATTATAGCATCCTTGCTTTTGTACATTGTGCCCTCCTTATGAAGCCTAGAATTCTGTATGCTTTAGTAATTGCACTTTTGCCTTGTTCTGCAACCTTCAGTCTTTCATGCAAATATGTGCGTGCATGCATACACATCCCTCTGCTTCTGCAGGAAACAGCAAATGAGGATAAAAGGTTCTTTTTCTAGTTGGTGACAAGTGGGGTTCCACAGAGATCAGTGCTGCAACCGCAACTGAGAGTTGGAAGAAGACTGAATGTACTGTTGCCAAATTTGTAGACAACACAAAATTAGGTGGAAAGGCTGATTGCAAGAGGGATGCAAACAGTTTGCAGAGAGCTATTGATTGGTTAAGTGGACAAGAAGTTGGCAGATAGAATATATTGTGGGAAAATATGAGGTTGTTCATTTTGGAAGAGACCAAAGAAACAGTATTATTTCAATAAGACCATAAAATAATTGGAGCAGAATTAGGCCATTCAGCTTAGAGTTTCCTCTGCCATTCAATCATGGTTGATAAGTTTCTCAGCCCCATTCTCCTGTCTTCTCCCTGTAACCCTTGATCCCTTTGCTAATCGAACCAAATCAAGTCATATCTGTCTTAAATTCATCCAATGACTTGATCTCTATAGCCCTCTTACAGCACAGCGCAGATTACCCACCCTCTGACTGAAGAAATTTCTCCTCATCTCAGTTCTAAAGGGTTGTCCCTTCACTCAGCTTCCCCCTATTCCTCTAAGTGCCATTGAGTTCTCAACTGTTTCTCATATGGCAACCATTCATTCCCAGGATTATTCATGTAAACCATCTCTGGACCCACCAATGCCAGCATGTCCTTCCTTGTATACAAAATGCAAAAGGCTAGTGCACACGTATAGCAGGTTATCAAAAAGACTAATGGTATGTAGGCTGTTATTTCAAGGCATTTGAAGTATAAGACGAGGGAAGTGTTGCAGCGAGAGTACAAGGCCCTGGTGAGACCACATCTGGAGCAGTTTTGGTCCCCTTATTTAAGAAAAGATTATATTTCATTGAAGACAGTTCGCTAGGTTTGGAAAATTGTCTTATGAGGTTAAGACTTTACTCACTGGAGTTTAGAAGAATGCAAAGTGATTTCATTGGTATGCATTCTTATGGGGCTTGACAGGAAAAATGCTGTGCAGATATTTTTCCCTTGTGGGAGAGTCCAGGACCAGAGGACATAGCCTTAGGATAAAAGGTGCTAATTTAAGACTGAGAGGAAGAGGAATTTCTTCTCAGCATTGCGAGTCCTTGGAACTTCTTACCACCAAGAGCTGTTGGGCGCAGAGGTCTTGTGTATATTTAAGGGTGAAATAGATAAGATACTTGATCACTTGGTTAATCAAGGGTTGTGGGGAAAGGGCAAGAAAGTGGGCATAGGGTGCTGTGATCCAAGTGAACAATGTATCAAGTTCAATGAGCCGAATGACCGCCACCTATTCCCATTTCTTATGATCTTATGCACGCCTTTGTTTTAACCATCGCTGAGAAGCGCAATGAAGTTAGAATCTTTCACTCATCAGCACTACAATGTTTGTATATCCTTTGTATTATTTCTCTGCCTTCTTTCTCGCAACCATATTAATTTTGCTTCCAACCATGAGTTGACAGTAACAGTTGCTTGCCTCTGCTGTATGTGGTGGGGTTGCAACTTGACAACCCACAGCAAGACGTTCATGGCACCACTTATGTGAATACTGCCCTGTTAGATCATCATGAAATCTCTCCTGATTCCTGTAAACTAGAAGGATGGGCTTAAATTAAAATTCTGAATTTGTGCAGATCTTTTGCATGTGTAGTGACAGAAGAGTCAGTTCCACTTAATGCTACTTTGTAAGAACTTTTTGTCAGCTGCACAACACCTGAAGGCAAGGAGCGATTGCATGATATTGCTCACCTGTTTGTTGAGGTAAAGACAGATTTACAGTGACAGGGGTCATGCTCTCCTCGGGTTTATCTCTGACCCACATCTTGCCTTTTAATGCATATTGTATTCAAACAGTGGGGGACATACCTCTTCTCAAAAGCACACACACTTTGTTTTAAATCACTGTTCTCTGCTTTCTGGAGATGCTGACTTGTAGAATGCTTCATCATTGACATTGAGTGAGAGTATACAGGCCAGTACTGAGAAGGTACATTGTAGCTGCTCCATATTTTGTTCTTTTTTAAACTCCATGCATGCCAACAATCTAGCAAGGCTAAGCGAATAAGTAGCAATAAATAGTCATCTTTTTTCCCTAAATTTTAGGGCACTTAAGGTACCTTAACATCCTGAGATGTTCCTTTGATAGCCATCAAATATCTTTAATTGTTGCTAAAAAATTCAATATCTGGATGAAAGGTTTACCAGTGTGACCTCCTTTAGCAGAGTATTATTTATTCAAGTGATTAATGAAAGTAAAAGTGATCTTTTCCTTAAACCTCACAGTTGATATGGATTTGATTAGAATAAGCCACTCTTAGGTTCGATAACTTTTTAAGTTGTTTTTTAAATCTTTCATGCAAATCTAATTTACTGAAGAGCCAACTCCAATAAGGACTAATGGCTGTGAGTTTATGTGGGGTACAAATTCCTTAGGCTGGCCTGTATATTCCGTCAGCATCTCACTACACAAGTGAAATGATCCCAGTAGGTAGGGTTGTATCATTCTGATCAGAGAGAATGAAATCTTGCACAAGTAAAACTTAGGTAATCTGAGGAACGAAAATACAGATGCAGGCAGTGAAACCAAATATGTTAATGCTTCTCAAGGAGAAGCTAGAAAGATTTTTGTAAGATTTGGCTTATTAGAAATGTACTTTTGGAGTATTGTGGGCAGTTCTGGTTGCTACACTACAGGAAGGATGTGAAGCTTTTGGAGAGAGTGCTGAAGAGGTTTACTAGGGTGTTGCCTGGATTGAAGTGTATTAGCTGTAAGGAGAGGTTAAACAAGCTTGGATGTTTTCCTTAGGGTATCCGAGGCTGAGGGGAAACCTGATAAAGTATATAAATGATAGGCATGGATGGGGTGGATAGACAGAATCTTTTCCCAGAGTAGAAATGTGAAATGCTCGGGAGCATAGATTTAGTGTGAAGGGGAAAATTTAATGGAGCAGTTAAAGGCAGATTTGTTTTTAATGGGCTGGTAGGCTAGGGGAGATTGTAGAAGTAGAAATGATAGCAACGTTTGAGACATTTAGGCAAACACATGAACAGGAAATAGAGGGATACAGCCATGTGCAGGCAGATGAGATTAGTTTAGAATGATCTGGTCAGCTCAGTCATGGTGGGCTGAAGGGCCTGTTCCTGCGCTGTACGTTCTGTATACCAGGGAGGGTTTGATATGCTAAAGGTTTCTTGTCTAAAATTTACTGAGTTACAGAATCTGTCATAATGAACTTAGTTTACTGACATTTGGCCAGTCTATATCTGTACTTATCATTAAATATGTTAGTCAGTTGAGATAATGGTATTTATAAATGTCAGTTGAAACTGTCCTCCGTGTTTCCTGAATTCATTGCTTGAGGGTGCAATTGAGGTGAATTGTAGTTGGGGCCTTTTCAATTGAAAAACTTCTGAATTTAAAAGCTTCCTATATTTTCTTGAACTCTTAAGATATGACATTCTTCTTGTGTGGACCCAGCAGTACTGCACATTCCACATGTGCATGTCACCACCCCACAGTTCCAAACACAATTACTTATTTCCCTGGACTTGGAAGTTGCAGGCCAGTAAGTGAGTAATTGGACAATTCTGGCTGAGCTTGTTTGGAAAAAGCAGTATTGGTTCCACCGAGCCTGTTAGTCATTTGATCTTGTTCCTTCATAATACCAATGGAGGCTAACGAATTAGGATAAATCCATATTCATGTCATGAAAACAGTCCATCTCTCAGAAGAGGAAGTGCTGGAAGTCTTCAAAAAGAAACATAAAGGTAGATGAATCTCTGGGACCTGATGAAGTGTATCCCAGGACATTGCAGGAAGCTAGGGAAGAAATTGCAGAACCCCTAGCAGAGATATTTCTATCACCTACAGCAATGAGTGAAGTGTCAGAGGACTGGAGGGTGGCTAATGTTCCTTTATGAAAGATTATAATATGGTTGAACTATAGACCTGTGAATCTGACATCAGTATTGGATAAACTGTTGCAGGAGATTCTGAGAGGATTTGCAAACATTTGGAGAAGGAAGGACTGATTAGGAATAGTCAGTATGACTTTGTGCATAGGAAATGGTGTCTCATTAACTTGATTGAGTTTTTTGAGGACATAACCGAAAAGAGTAGTAGATATTGTCTACATGGACTTTAATAAAGCCTTTTGTCAATATTCTGCATGGTAGACAAATAAGTAAAGTTAGATCACAAAGGCTTCAGAGATGGCTTGTCAATTGAATACAAAATTGGCTTGATAGTAGGCGGTGGAGGAAGGTTGGTTATCCGGATGGAAGTCTGTAACCAGTGGTGTTCCACAGGGTTGAGTGCTGGGTCCAATTTTGTCAGTCACAAGAAAGATATAGATGAGAACTTAGGAGGTACGTTTGCAGATGACACCAGAAATGTTGGTGTGGTCGCCAGTGAAGAAGGCTATCTAAGATTACAAATGGATCTTGACCAGTTGGACCAGTGGGCTGAGGAGTGACAGATGCAGTTTAATTTGGATAAATGCAAGGTATTGCATTTTGGTAAAGGAAACAAGGGCAGGATTGATACAATTAATGGTAGGGCCGTGGGTAACGTTGTTGAATAGAGACAGCTAGGGTTCGGGTACATAGTTCTTTTTGAAATTTGCATCACAGACAGTGTGGTTAAGACATTGTTTAGAACGTTTGTGTTCATTGCTTAGACCATTGAGTATGAGAGTTGGGATGTTATGTTGAAGTTGTACAGGGTGTTGATGTGACCGCTTTTGGAATGCTGTGTACAGTTCTGGTTGCTATGTTACAGCAAGGATATTTTAAAATTGAAGACTGTTCAGAAAGGTTTTACCAGGATGTTGCTGGGAATGGAGCGTTTGAGTAATATGGATAGTTTGGGACTTTTTCTCAGTGGAGCATAGGACATTGAGGGATAACCTTATAGAGGTTTGTAAAATTGAGGCATATAGATAAGGTGAATAGCAAAGGTCTCTTCCCTGGCGTGACAAGTTCAAAACTAGAGGGCATATTTTTAAGGTGAGAAGAAAGATTTGAAAAGGACCTGAGGGGCAACTCTTTCACACATAGTGTGGTTCATATGTGGAATGAACTGCCAGAGGAAGTGGAAGTGGCAGGTACAGTCAGAACATTCAAAAGACATTTTGAAAGGTGCATGAATGTGAAAGGTTTGGAGGGATATGGGCCAAACGCAGGCAAGTGAGACCAATTTAATTTGGAAAACTTGGTCAACATGGATGAGTTGGACCATGCTATAGGACTCTAATACCACCTCCTTGATTATTTCAGTGATGCATGTGAGCTTTCAATGAAACACACCAATAATATGCAATGAGTTTCAACTCCAGTACAACTTCACTACATTATAAACTTCCATATGAACTGCAGCTATAGGAATTGACTATTAGTATCGTGTCCACTTGCAAGATTCAGTTCATCTATATTTAATAATTTACTTAGAGTCTCAGAGATGTACAGCGCGGAAACACATACTTCGGTTCAACGTGTCCATGCCGACCAGATATCCTCACCTAATCTAGTCCCATTTGCCAGCACATGGCCCGTATCCCTCTAAATCCTTCCTAATAATATACCCTTTCAGATGCCTTTTAAATGCTGCAATTGTACCAGCCGCCTCCATTTCCTCTGGCAGCTCATTCAATATACACACTACCCTCTGCGTGAAAGAGTTGCTCCTCCAGTCCCATTTGTATCTTTCCCCTCTCACCTTAAACCTATGCCCTCTAGTTCTGGACTCCCTCACCCCAGGGAAAAGACTTTGTCTGTTTATCCTATCCATGCCCCCCTCAATTTTATCAACCTCTATAAGGTCACTCCGCAGCCTCTGACACTGCAGGGAAAACAGCCCCAGCCTATTCAACCTCCCCCTACAGCTCAAATCTTCCAACTGTGGCAACATTCTCGTTGATCTTTTCTGAACCCTTTCAAGTTTCACAACCTCCTTCCAATATTCCAACAGTGGCCTAACCAATGTCCTGTACAGCCGCAACGTGACCTCCCAACTCCAGTACTCTATATTCTGACCAATACGTACAACTTGTAAGATTTCTAATATAATTTGCTAATCCATAATCCTGTTCTTCACACTTGTGATGTTTTAAGACTGGCAGCTAAAATGCAATGAGGGGCCAATCAAAAACTGTGAATTAAATCAACTGTTGCTATATAAATGTCAAGCTCAATACTGTTTCTCCTGTTCCTACTAGTATTCTCCAGAACTCAAGAAATTATACTGTCAGATTGCCAAGACATGTCCAATCCAGATCAAAGTGATGACACAACCACCACAAGGTGCTGTGATTCGGGCCATGCCAGTGTACAAGAAGGCAGAGCATGTTACTGAAGTGGTGAAACGATGCCCAAATCATGAGCTGAGTCGAGAGTTCAATGATGGTAAGGCTACCTGACTGTTTCTTTAAATATCAGAATCTTAAAGGAGCAGGGCTTCTGGGGTAAGAAGGGGATGTGGAGAGACATATGGGAGCTGAATGACCAACATTTTGCATTTATTTGTATGTTCTTGCGCCAGAAACCTCTCATCACTTTAAGACACCTAACTGATATAGGACTCTTTCTCTACTCAAAATACATTAACACATAGACAATGCCCTGTTAAGGCTGAAGTGATTTAGGTTTTCATGTACAGTTTTAGAATAATACACTTTCAATCCCTTCCTAAATGTCTGTGTTGCCTTCTTTTACTCTGTAGACTGCCCACATGTGACATACAGCCTGTAGTATTGCTCAGAGAGCAACACCTGGTTAATCCCTAAAGTTGGAGAAAATGAGGACCGCAGATGCTGGAGGTCAGAGTTGATGAGTGTGGTGCTGGAAAAGCACAGCCGGTCAGGCAGCATCCAAGGAGCTGGAGAATCCACATTTCGAGCATTAGCTGATCATCAGGAGTCGCTGGTGAAGAGCTTATGCTCGAAATGTAGACTCCCCTGCTCCTCGGATGCTGCCTGACTGGCTGTGCTTTTCCAGTACCACACCCTTTGACTTTAATCCCTAAAGCTGTCTACTCTAAGGTTTTTTCAATGATAGGTAAGGCTGAGTAGCTCATTAACAGAATGCTGCATCAAAACTAAAATAACCAAAAAATTCTTTATGATCTGTCACACTTTTTGACCAATCTTCAAATTGTTAGGTTTTGGTGTCATTGAAATGTCATACTGTACTCATTTTCTGTGTGCAGTCAGATACTATATAATTGGTGCACATTCATGAACAGTGCGATGAATCTTTAGACTAATATTGGCTAGAGCTTTTTACTTCTGAGCTTTCAAGCTCACGTTCTCCCACCTATTTAAAGTTAATTGAGGGTTTCTATTCATAGGATGGCACAGAAAGCTAAAAATAATCCAAGGCATCATACCATAATTAAATCCAGTCTTCAGCTCCTTAAATTTTCCTGAACGTAGTTGTCAGGTTTGACCTGTAGCTGAACACTTCTTCAGTACTCCAGTTTTTAGTATTTGTTAAACCAAATTGAAATAAATGTGAGGTCTGATACTTTTGGTCCATCGTTAAAAATGATTGGTAGGTTGATATCCATAAGTAGGATACAGCCAATGTAATTCTGATTTGGTGGGTTTTATCAGTTTGTTCACATTGAGAAGAAGGTCAAGATTGTATTTCAAACAAGCTGACTTTATTTCAAGACCGGGTTGTTCAATGATGTGCAGCGTGCAACCTCACCCCATACATCAGCAACAGGTAACACATTGAACTGCAACCTATATGCATATAATACAGGCCATAGTATGTGCGCAAGTAAGGGTTGCAGATCATCACATTGCTGTGTCAGATGCTGTTACTTGCACAGTTGGGGAGGAGATTTTGCTGCAGTGATATTGTCATAACACAAATAATCAAGAAAACCAGGTGCTCAGAAATTGCTGGAAAAATGCAGCAATTCTGACAGCATCTAGAGAAAAAGCAGAATTAATGTTTAAGGTCCAGTGACCACCACTAGATCTGAGGTAAAAACAATGACTGCAGATGCTGGAAACCAGATTTTGGATTAGTGGTGCTGGAAGAGCACAGCAGTTCATGCAGCATTGGAGAGCAGCAAAATCGATGTTTCGGACAAAAGCCCTTCATCAGGAATAAAGGCAGAGAGCCTGAAGCGTGGAGAGATAAGCTAGAGGAGAGTGGGGGTGGGGAGAAAGTAGCATGGAGTACAATAGGTGAGTGGGGGAGGGGATTAAGGTGATAGGTCAGGGAGGAGGGTGGAGTGGATAGGTGGAAAAGAAGATAGGCAGGTTGGACAAGTCATGGGGACGGTGCTGAGCTGGAAGTTTGGAACTGGGGTGAGGTGGGGGAAGGGGAAATGAGGAAACTGTTGAAGTCCACATTAATGCCCTGGGGTTGGAGTGTTCCGAGGCGGAAGACGAGGCATTCTTCCTCCAGGCGTCTGGTGGTGAGGAACTCCTCCAATCAACCACACTGCCCTGTGGCCCAGCATTTCAACTCCCCCTCCCATTCTGCTGAGGACATGGAGGTCCTGGGCCTCCTTCACCGCCGCTCCCTCATCTTCCGCCTCAGAACACTTCAACCCCAGGGCATCAATGTGGACTTCAACAGTTTCCTCATTTCCCCTTCCCCCACCTCACCCTAGTTCCAAACTTCCAGCTCAGCACTGTCCCCAGGACTTGTCCTACCTGCCTATCTTCTTTTCCACCTATCCACTCCACCCTCCTCCTTGACCTATCACCTTAATCCCCTCCCCCCACTCACCTATTGTACTCCATGCTACTTTCTCCCCACCCCCACCCTCCTCTAGCTTATCTCTCCACACTTCAGGCTGTCTGCTTTTGCCCGAAACGTCAATTTTGCTGCTCCTCCAATGCTGCCTGAACTGCTGTGCTCTTCCAGCACCACTAATCTAAAACCTCTAGATCTGATTTTGGTCAGCAAAATGTTTGTGTATATGTTGAAGGTGAGAAGGGGGAATGGGGGGAGGCTGAAGTGTAAATGATAGATAGTATTCTGCTCGAATGAGTCCTTCACTATAATTTGTTTGATTTCCTGATGTAATAGCTGAGTATTGGGGGAAATATCATTGTCTTTGATTTTGTGAATGAATAATGCACTCCCTTTTAACTCGACATTGTTCCTGTAGGTCAAGTGGCCCCACCAAGCCACCTAATCCGAGTGGAGGGAAGCAGCCATGCCCAGTATGTTGAGGACCCAATTACTGGGAGGCAAAGTGTCATGGTGCCCTATGAACCACCACAGGTAAGGTATATCCCCTGGATCTCTACGTTGCTAATCCGTTTTGAAGTAAGGAACATGTTTGTGAGTGGAAAGTAGTCTGCCCACTGATTATTTCACTGTCTGTGGGATTGTGTTGCTTACATGGTTTTAATGATTATAGCTGTGCATATTGAGCACCTTTTTTATACTTTACCCAGTGAGTTGTCTGCCGTTTTAACACTCCACCCCATTGAATCATCAATCCTTTTGCACTTTGTCTCAGTGAATCATCAACCCCTTTTTATGCTCTGTCTCAGTGAGTCATCTTGCCCCTTTTACACTCTGCCCTGATGAGTCATCTGCACTTTTTGCATTCTACCCTGGTGAGTCATCTGGTCCTTGTATACTCTGCCCCAGTGAGCTGTCTGCCCATTTTATTAGATTTGATTCCCTACAGTGTGGAAACAGGCCCTTCAGCCCAACAAGTCCATACTGACCCTCCAAAGACTAACCCCCCGAGACCATTTCCCTACCCTAATGCACATAACACTATGGGAAAATGAGCATCGCCAGGTCACTTGACCTGCGCGTTGTGGGAGAAAACCGGAGCACCCAAAGGAAACCCATGCAGACACAGGGAGAATGTGCAACCTCCACACAGACAGTTGCCCGAGGAGATAATTGAACCCTGGCGCTGTGAGGCTGCCGTGCTAACCACTTAGCCACCATGCTGCCCACTGATATGGAAAAGAAAATTCAAGAAATAAGAATCAGCAACTGATTCAATATCACTGTTTTGACCTATTGACAAGGTTAGAATTGTTGTCAATGTTTTCAGTGTCACCCCAGCAAGTCAATTAACTTGGTGTGTAGTGGAGCTACAAAATTCATGCAATTGCCTCAGTATCAGCATATTTTTGACGTAATGCATAACTGTACAGAAGAACTTCAGTTTATGTTTTGTTCCATTCACCAATTTTTAAACCAGGTTGGCACTGAATTCACCACAATCCTGTATAACTTCATGTGTAACAGCAGCTGTGTTGGAGGAATGAACCGGCGTCCTATCCTCATCATTGTCACCTTGGAAAACAGGGAGTAAGTAGCATGGGCTCCTTATAGATTGGGGTTTGAGTTTACATAAACACATTTACCAAGTGAATTTCATAATACTCTCTGACTCTCCCACTTGCACTAGAGTAGTGTCTTTTTTCTTTATTCTGATACTAAAATACATCTCAAAGCTATCTGGATAAGGATAGTGTAAAATGGGTATGGCCTCGTTGTTGCCACTTCAACATTTGTAGAAGTGCATAAATTATTGTCTTGTCTCACAGGTTACAGAAGTTAGTTGATGCAGACAAACCTCCCAAAAAGAGAGAATTTGTACAGGTTGCTTATAAACTTTGGCAAGGACAATGTGAATTTATATAGTACCTTTCTCATTCTCTCATGGTTTCTGAACCCATGTTATTGGTAATTTTCTGTACCATGCTGTATTCAGTCCAATTGCATCTTGAAGGTTTTAAAACATCCTCAGGTTTTTTGCAGAATATTATTCGATGTAAATGAGATACAAGAGTATAAATAATGAATGTCATTCCAACATCTTTGGTTCCTGTACACAATTAATTTGTATGTTACAAAGTGTTTTGGATCCAATTTATAAATTTGGTGATGAGTAATGAGTCCGACTTGATTAGGAAGCTTAAGGGGAAGAAACTCCATGAGGTGAGTAGTTGTAATAAGGTAGAATTCACCCTGCAGTTTGAGAGGGAGAAGCTGGAATTGGATGTAACAGTATTACATTTGAGTGATGGTAACTACAAAGACATGAGGGAGGAGCTGGCCAGAGTTGATTTGAAGATGAGCCAAGCAGGGAGGACAGTGGAGCAGCAATGGCAAGAATTTCTTGGGGGGTAATTCAGGAGGCACAGCAGAAATCCATCCAAAGAAGAAGAAACATATGAAGGGCAAGATGAGGAGCAGTTGAGGACTCTTGGTCTGCACTCAATGGAGTTTAGAAGGGTGGGGGGTGTGGAAAATCAGATTGAAACTTCCAGAAAACTGAGAGGTCTGGATAAAGTGGATGTGGAGAAGATGTTCCCACTAGTGGGACAGACTAGGACCCAAGGACATAGCCTCAGAGTGAAGGGGCAATCTTTTAGAACTGAGATGAGGAATTTCTTCAGCTGAAGTGTGGTTAATCTGTGAAACTCATTACTGCAGAGGAGGCTAACACATCAAATGTATTAAAGGCAGAGTTACATCGGTTCTTGATTGGAAAGGCGATCAAAGATTACATGGAGAAGGCATGTCAGCCATGATTAAATGGCAGAGCAGATTCTATAAGCCAAATGGCCTAATTCTGTTCCTATAGTTGTGGTGTCTCAGTTTTAATGTAATGGCATGTGTTAATGTCACATTCTCTTGTGTCTAGTGGTCAGGTTCTTGGCCGTCGCTGCTTCGAAGCTCGTATTTGCGCTTGTCCTGGCCGTGACCGCAAAGCAGATGAAGATAGCATTCGCAAACAGCAAGTGACTGAAGGAACAAAAGGTGTCGACACTAGCAAGCGACGTAAGTAACTACTGGGGCCCCTTCTAAAGTTGGTCTGCCCTTTAGATTTGGACTGGCACAAAACCATCATAATTTATATCGGTAGATATTCCAATGCTGTGCATGAGTTTGAGTTTTGTTACCCACTGTTCCCAATGCTGTACTGACCCAGCCCATTCAATTATATTAGCCCTCACCAACTCCACACAGACATGTCAACCTGTGTGTGCGCACGTGTGCGTGCCATAGTTGTGGTGTTCTTTGCACGTTTTCATTTCGATATACTGAGGAGCTGTGGACACTGATCACAAAAGACAGGACAGAGGCACAAATGAAAGGTTGCTTCTTAAAAAAAAGTGGGATTTTAATTTCATTGTAATTACACAGTTCTCCCTTGGTAGTTGATTGTGACAGCAAGGTGGCATATCAGGACTAGGTCCTCCTGTCAAATTGGTGTATGGCAGTATTTCACATCACTGCTAAGGACAGTGCTCTCCCAACCAAAACTTTTCTGCAGTTGTTGTTTGTTAACAGAGGTAAGCAAATGCTGTGTGCAATCTGTCTTTCCCTTGCTTCAGCTTTTTTCAATAGATTTCTACTGCTCTGCTCCATATCAAAGTCAAACACTGGAATTTCTTCAGGGTTGCTCCATATCTGCACTGTAACCTTGGAGGGCAACAAAACCCTATTAATATGCATTAGCAGGGTTTCGTCTATGCCTTTGCCACAGTAGAACTCAGAGGGAAGCTAAACAAGGTGCTTTTAGTATTAATGTTGTTCCAGTTTATGTGAATGAATGATATTAATGCTGACATTCACTTGTATTTGGCACTCGAGCTGTTAAGAAAGTTAGCCTGCTTCGAGAAGATTTATAGCTCAGGTTGAGGTTCTGGATGTAGGTTTGCTCGATGAGCTAGAATGTTTGTTTTCAAAGGTTTCGTCACCAATCTAGTTAACATCATCAGTGAGCCTCCGGATGAAGCACTGGTGGCATGGCCTGCTTTCTATTTGAGTTTGGGTTTCTTTGGGTAGGTGATGTCATTTCCTGTGGTGATGTCATTTCCTGTTATTTTTCTCAGGAGTGGTAAATGGGATCCAAATCAATGTGTTTATTGATAGAGTCCCGCTTGGAATGCAATGCCTCTCGGAATTCTCGTGCGTGTCTCAGTTTGGCTTGTCCTAGGCTCAATGTGTTGTCCCAGTCAAAGTGGTGTCCTTCCTCATCAGTATGTAAGGATACCAGTGAGAGTGGGTCATGTCTTTTTGTGTTCATGTATCCCAGTGACTAGTTTTCTGCCTGTTTATCCAATATAGTGTTTGTTCCAGTTCTTGCAAGGTATTTTGTAAATGACATCAGTTAAGAAAGTTCTTTTGAATGTTTTCTTATAGTCCGTCATGTGAATCAGGGGATCCAGGTAGCCTCAATCAGTAATAAGAAACGACGACCAGGCGATGAGGAACTGTTTTATTTGCCAGTAAGTTTCCAAATTTTTACTTGAATTTCTCCTCTAGAATTTATGATCTAACTGGTAATTGGTGTATTTCCAATTTAAAGAAGTACTATTTCAGCCAACTTTTTTTTTGAACAGCATCCCATGGATCTGTATTTGTCAGTTTTTTTGCAGCAGTTCTAAAATGTTAATTGTCATATTGTATTATCTTGTCTTAGAACTGGTGCTGGAATTTCAGTGCCCAATGCATTATGGTACTATTCAGCTGTGATTATTTACTGAAGTGGCATGGTGTTGAAACCTCATTTCTCTCTGTTCATGCACACACACTCCAATTTTCACTGTTCCTATCTCTCTCTCAGTTCAACATGTCTTGGTTTAGACATCATGAATTTCAGTTGTTAGGGAATTCAAGCTGAAAGGTCCATCAATTTACATCCATCTATTTCGAAATTCTGTTATTGTAATCCTGATGCATCAGCTCCCACAGTAAACAAACAGAATGAAGCCTGTAAACTTTGACACTGACTATCGGTTATCTCCTCCTACCTGCTGCTTGATATATTCATTTAATGGTGTCAGTCTTTTCTAACTCTGAGTTGTGCTTAAACACCTCAAAGCCTCCCAAATCTGTTCACATTTTGCTACGTCAACTGTGGGATAACTTTAGTTGCCATATTCTTAAGTTGTAGAACTTTTGTCCAAAACCATTCCCTCTTTCTGTCCCTCTCAAGCTTCACAACCAAATCGTTAGATCAATCCACCATTCATCAATTACCCAATCTCAATCTTTTTCCTGAGACCTGCACATTTTCACTACAGAAAGTACTGCATACATGTAACTGCCTCTTGTTCTTCCTCTGTATCTGACTAATTACACTTTTTTTGATGTTCAGATAAGAGGACGAGAGACTTATGAAGTATTGCTGAAAATTAAAGAGTCACTGGAGCTGATGCAATTATTGCCACAACACACGATTGAGAACTACAGGCAACAACAGCAGCACCTGCTGCAGAAACAGTAAGTTATCGATGCAGATACACTGAACCTAATGGCCTCTCTCTATGCCTTAATTTTTTACTTTTTATGGTTTAAAGCTTCAACACAACCTCAGTTGTGGAGAGGATAACATCGGACAGCAGGTGATCATGGCAGTGATCCATTAGAGCGACCCAACTGCTGTGTAGCCAATTGGCTGAGCCCCACAAGTCGTCAGCCACATTAAACTCTCTGCCAGTTTTCATGGGATGTGGACATCATTGGTTAGGCCAGAATTAATTGCCAAACTCTAATTGGCCTTGTGAAAGTGATAACAAGCCTTGAATCACTTCAAACTATCTGGTAGAGGGAGACCAGATCTCTTTCAGGAAGGGAGTTCCAAAATTTTGACTCCGTGAAGGAACCGAGACTTTGTTCAATAAGAATAATGTGTTGAGTCATTATGTTTTCCACTACCACACAATGTGATGAAGGACCATATAGAATAGGAAGTAATTAGCTAGGATTCCATTCAATGGCACTAGTCAAGACCGAATGGAGCATGGAATAATAAATAAGTATAATTTTTTCCTTCATAATCCCTGTTATGTTCCTGCATTACCCCTCTCATGTTTGAGCTTGGGCTTGTTCAGTCTTTACCAATGTAGCTAATCCCTATCTTGATGTATAGGAAAGTTTCATAACTATCCATAGTGACTACACTTCACACTTCTAGCTAATGGAGACTCGTTCAATATTTTTTTAAAATGGAGATCTCCACAAGATTAAGTGGAAATAGTTTATGCTACACCTTTATATTTAAACCAATCCTCCTGCTAAAGAGAGAGAGTATCGTTGCGATTTGAAATACATTGTACTGGAAGGATTTGTTAAAATGATGAAACATATGAAATGGCTTTCTTAATGCTCAAAAAAGTCACCAACAATGGCAGATTCTCAGCTGTCACACCACTGGATCCTTCTGTTTCCCTTCAAGGAACAGCTTGAAAGGAAAAAGAAATAATTTCTATTACGTGCAAAAATAGTTTGGCTAATTAGAACAGTGTCTTGTTTTAGGCACTTAATTAGTAGAAAGACCATTAGACTCGATGAGGGGACAGTGCAGATTCACCTTAATGATGGTTATGAGGTTAGAAACAATGATTATGAGATGAGGCCCTCTCCATGCTTTGATCATGATAACATCATCTAAAATTGCCAAATGCCACAACAATCCAGTAGAAAGTTTTTTCTGCACTTTAATGAACAAAATCTTATATTTAATCTTTCTACAAGTATTTCATCCATGCAGCACTACTTTGTTTTGTGTATCTTAGAAATGCAGAAACAAAAATCCAGAACTCAGTCATTTACACTAGCTCTCTTTTTCATTTTTCCTTTTCCCATCATACCTTTTGCAAAAAAGCTCTGCAGTTGAGCTGCTTTCCTATATTTTCATTCAGTAACTCAAGTGTGGGATAGTGAAATCTGAGGTGCTTTTACCTTTCTGAGCTTGAGTCTGCACCTGGCTTACCAAGTTTATGGGAGAATGAAGCAATCTTGAAATATTGCATTTATCTTTAAAATTTCATGATTGTGTTTATCAATTTGAATTCATAATAGGAGAAATCCTAAAATGTATTGTAATGCAGCACCATAACTCCAGCTTCCAAAATCTGTTTGCTTTTCTTTGCAGTTTTAAATTGTTATTGGAAGTTTCCTTGGATCTTTTATGCCTTTCACACTTTTTTTTTCATCTCTGCTCCATGGTCATGACATTTCATTTGTCTGTCATTATTTATTTTAATGTTGCTTATGTGTGTAACTGGCTGTTTTGCTTCCATTCTTTTGATTTGGAAATGCTAATAGAAGCTGTTCCTCTTGTTTCACTTTCGTTTTATTGTGGTGGGTGGCTTGAGGATGGCTAGTGGTATAGCACCCAGTATTCTGAATGATGAGTAGGCAGAGCCTCATATCCTAAGAATTTATTTATAACCAGCGTTATGGAGTAGGCCAGACCCCCTCAAAATATTTTGAAAAGGTAGCCCAGACCTAACTTTTCTAGTTGTTTAAGGTGCATATTCCAGGCATGATGCAGCTGGTCAAACCACTCAGTTTTAAACAACACAATTTATTTACAGACTACCAATGAAACACAAAAAAGAACAGAGTATAGAATAACGTAACCTATCTGAAAACCCTACTGACTCTATCACAACATAATGTTCCAATTTCCTACAATATCCCCATAAATACACTCCCTGACAAAAAGGTAAATTCAAAGTCAGGTTCTTACAATGGAGATATTAGAAAGCAAATCAGCATGCAACCTCTTTTCACTGTAGCTGTTTTTTTGGGTCCCAAGCTAAAAGCTAAACCAAACTAGAAAAATCCCTGAACTGGGAGAACTGCCGGTCGCCTTTCATTGTATGAATGTTTTTTAAAAAAATGAAAAGCCCTTTTTCTTGATTGTTGCCTGTTAGCTGTAATCAAAGTGACATCATCCCAGACAAACTAGAATCTCTGTCTTTTATGATCTCCTTTGGAATTAAAAAACCAAGGACAACATGACCTTGTTAAAGGAGTAGCATCATCGCACCAAACATCTTCCTGAAAAGTGACAGCAAAGCAAAACATGTTCCAAGTATAAGGCAGGTCGATCAACATCTGAAAAACATAGGGTCACGGAGTAATAAAGGTATGCAGCATGGAAACTAATTCTTCAGTCCAACTTGTCCATGCTGACCAGATGTTCTAAATAAATCTTGTCCTTTTGCCAGCATTTAGCCCCTTATCCCTCTAAACACTTCTTATTCATATACCCATCCAAATACCTGTTAAATGTTGTAATTGTACCAGCCTCCACCACTTCCACTCGTAGCTCATTCCATGCATACACCTCTTATGAAAAGGTTGCCCCTTATGTCCCTTTTAAATCTTTCCCATCTCACCTTAAACCTTTGCCGTCTAGCTTTGGACTCCACCACCCTGCAAAAAGACCTTGTCTATTTCTCCTATCCATGTCCCTCTTGATTTTGTAAACCTCTATAAGGTCACCTCTCACCCTCTGATGCTTCAGGGAAAATAACTCCAACCTATTCAGCCTCTCCCTATAACTCAAATCCTCCAGCCCTGGCAACATTGTTGTAAAATGTTTCTGAATCCTTTAGAGTTTCACAAAATCCTTCCCATAAAAGGAAACCAGATTTGCACATGGTATTCCAAAAGTGGCATAACTAATGTCCTGTATAGTTGCAGCATGACTTCCCAATTCCTATACAATGCACTGACCAATAAAGGCAAGCATACCAAATGCCGCCTTCACTCTCCTATCTACCTGTGACTCCACTTTCAAGGACCTATGAACCTGGATTCCAAGGTCTCCAACACTCCTCTGGACCTTACCATTAAGTGCATAAGTCCTGCCCTGATTTGGCTTTCCAAAATGCAGCACATCACATTTATCTAAATTAAACTCCGTCTGCCACTCCTCAGTCCATTGATCCATCTGACCAAGATTCTGTTGTACTCTGAGGTAACCTCCACTACACCTCCAATTTTGGTGTCGTCTGCAAACTTACTGACTATACCTCCTATGTTCATATCCAAATCATTTATATAATTGACAAAAAGCAGTGGACCCAGTGCCGGTCCTTCTGGCACACCGCTGGCCACAGGCTGCCAGTCTGAAAAGCAAACTCCACCACCACCCTCTACCTTTTACCTTTGAGCTAGTTCTCCCTGTATTCCAAGTGATCTAGCCTTGGAAACCAGTCTACCATGAGGAACCATGTCAAACACCTTACTTACGTCCATGTAGATCATGTGTTGGTACCTAACCTCATCTATCAGCATACCTTTGCTTTCAAATTCTCCTCCATTTGCCATATGCTTCCTTCTTGTAGTCTATTTCTCCAGAAGACGGCCTGTCCCCTAAAAGTGAATACATTCAAAAGAGAAAGAATGGGCCTTGAGAGGGATCTGTGAGCTGTCCCCTTGCTATTCACAGTCCCAGTACAGTTTCATACAGGCTGGGAACTTTCACTGTCAGTTGCTGTGAAATGAGCAGTATGTGAGGTGCCAGATACACCAGCAACTCAAAAACCAGGCTTTTAAAAGAACCTGAAGGTACAATTAATGTGATTGGAATTATTTGGTGGCTTTGAGTTGTTTCCTTCTGGTCCACAGAATTGGGTGAAGATTTAGTCATTCCAGAAAACTGGCAGTCATGTATCGTTACCCCAGTGCTCTATCGAAAAGAGTTCACTAAACAAGTCTCAACCACCTTTCCTTTCATAATTACTCAATATTGTAATTCACATTCCGTAATCCATCAGGTGCATTGATCTGATTCATTATGGTAGCGACTAAATTAATTTTACACAGAGACGTCACCATTTGCAGATGTATTGCAGGATCCACTTAATGGATCCTGTTTAATATTTGAATTGTTTTTAGAAACAAATGTCAGAGGCTGAGTGACAAGCCCTTCTTTAAAGCCCAGCCCCTGATCTCATGCTGGTGATTACTTTATCTTTTAACTACTGCAGTCTGTGAGCTCGGGTTGCTCCATGGTGCTAGTAAGTGGATAGCTCCTATCATCATTTCGTTCCCTGAGCCTGCCAGTCACATGACCTTGTGTTAATTTGTACGCATTTTTAAGCATGGGACTGTTCACTTGCCTAGTTCAATGAGATTCTCATCATTTTAATCACTTTAAATGGAGTCTTTCTGTTTGACTGCATTTGAGGCCCTTGACTGTCAAACTTGCAAGTACAAGTTGTACATAAACAAAAGATTTACCTGGTGCTCACTTCCAGAACTTTATAGATAACCATGATCTAACGGTCTTGGCATTGGGGGACTGATACCAAGTGATTAAGTTGACAGCATCTTATGGGCCACAAACAAGTGAAATGAGGGATTTGCACAGTGATATCAGTGGCTGAATTAGATTTCAGAAGCATAAATCCCCTTTAACTCCTGCTACCAGTTTGATTGTCTGTTTGATCATGCCCTTTCAATATGAGCTCAGTAATTTTGAATCCAGATAAATATATTCAAAACCACAGTCTCTTCCACAGAAATTGTCATGATCATGAAGACAGAAAAGTCTAAGACGAGGAGTTAAATCTGTCAATCCTTATTGTATTTTTTCTCTCTTTTTTTTTCTCTCTCTCTCTCTCTCCCTCCCTCTCTCTCTTTCTCTGTCTTTTTCTCCGGTTCCTTTCTCTAGTCTGCTGAACGCCTGCTTTCAAAACGAACGCCTGGAGTCAAATTGTGGCAAAAGACTGTTAATGAAGGAGAAAACATCCGATTGTGTACAGACTGAGAACACCTTACATAACCTGGGAAGAGGGGGGTGGAGCGAAGAGAGCACAACTCAAACCTTCCATTATTTATAAAATGGGAAACCCCCAAGAACCGAATTGGTAGTTTTCAAAATGGATGCATGTTCCACTTCAAGTGGCACAACAACCTGGTGTTCGTTGGATTTATGAAGTGGCCTGCATTTCTCAAATGCTACAAGAGGAGATCACCTGGCATTTACTGATGCCTTTCAGTTAGCGCTTGTTACTGATTTAACGATTTCATATCTTTGTTACAGGCAGTTTGTAAGCAATTATTTCTATAGCACTCCATCTGATGTGGCATTAAGTTCCATTCCAGTGAGCGCATTGCACACCATGACCACTTCCCCAGTAGAACATGTATGATCACTAAGCATTGATTCTCAATTAGCAAGGGCATGAGTATGAATCCCACTAGCACGCTGTGAAATCAAACTCATTCAATCTGTAATCTGGCTGGCATCAAACAATAGCCAGGGAAGCTGCTATTTAAGTTTCTGCTCCTACATATTATGGTCTTAATTGTATTTATTATTTGTTCAAGGGTACATGTCTAACTATCATTTTAATCCCATTGTGCAACAAGGGATGGTTGGTGCATGTTACTTTGTCACCATGTTAGGGGATTCTTGAGGTGAAAATATTTTGCACTTTGATGTACTAAAGCTGCCTGAAATATGCCATGATCCTAACCTGTCATGTTTCATTGCGAGGTGGAGTATTCCCTCAACCAGAGAAGCTAACAGTGTCAATTGCAGAATGCTATTTTAAAATACATCGACATCACTGAATTCGCAGTCTTGCGTCATCCTGTGCTTTCTGTGAACCTTTTCCATGATGTTCATGTTCACATTTCTATTGGAGATGCCACATTGTTGGAAAGATGGAATTGCAGTGTGACAAGTCTATGTAAACATTCTGAATATGGACATGAGAATTAATACTCAAAATATAAATGTGTGGCCTTACCAAAGTTTTACACAACTGCAACATGACTTTCCAGCTTTTATACTCTGTGCCTTGACCAGCAAAGGCAAGCATGCTGTATGCTGTCTTTACCACCTCATCCACTTGTGTTGCCATTTTCAGGGAGCTATGAACTTGTATGCCAAGATCCCTCTGTATTTCATGCTTCAAAGAAGCCTGCCACTTACTGTATCCTATCCTTTTGCATTTGATCTCTCGAAAACATCACCACACTTGTCCAGATTAAATTTGATCTGTTATTTCTCCAATTGATCTACATCTTGCTGTATCCTTTAAAAGTCTGCCTTATGATTTGCAACACCACCAAATTCTGTTGTCTGTAAAATTGCTGATTAGTTCACCTACATTTTCATCCAAATCATTTAAAAATATGATAAACAACAAGGTCCTAGCACCGATCCTTGCGGAACACCACTCATTATTGATTTCCAGTCAGATAAGCACTCCTCCACAACTAACCTTTGTCTTCTATGACCATGCCAATTTTGTATTCAATTTATCAACTCAGTCTGGATCCTACGTGACTTAATTTTCTGTAAGAGCTAACCATGAGGGACCTTGACATATCCTTTAGTAAAGTCTATATAGACAACATCCACTACTGTGTCCTCATCAATAATCTATGTCACTTCCTCAACAAACTCAATTAAATTTGAGACAGGATCTCCTCCCACCTAAAGCTGTGCTGACTGTTCCTAATAATTTTTTTTTTCCAAGTGCAAGTAAATCTTGTCCCTAAGAATCTTCTCCAGAAACTTCCTAAACACTGATATAAGGTTCACCAGTCTATAATTTCCAGTCTATATTTTCACCAGTCTATAATTATGCCTTTTGCCTTTTTCTGAACAAAAGAGCAACATTAACTATTTTCCAGTCTGAGACCTTGCCTGTGCTAAAGAAGTTTCAAAGATCTGTGTCAAGGCCCCAGGACTCCCCTCCCTCCGTATTCTGGGATTGATTCCATCTGTCCCTGCAGACTTATCTACTTTAATGTTTTTCAAGACATTCAACATCACCACCTTCTCAACATACTCTAGAATACCCCTAATCTTATCATCATTCATGTTCTTGGTGAACAGTGATGCAAAGGATTTAAGATTTCACCTATTTCCTTCAGTGCACCTACCCTTTCTCTCGTTAACCTTTGCTTCTGATATACATATGAAATATCTTAGCATTCTCTTTAATCCCAAGGGCATTTCATGGACCCTTATAGTCCTCCTAATCTTTTTAAGTACTTTCCTGTTTCTTTTATATTCTTCAAGTGCATTGTCTGCTTTCAGTTTCTAAAACCTTACATATACGTCCCTTTTCCTTTTGACTAAACTCAATAATTCTTGCTATCCTTCTCTTTCCTCGTGACAGGAACATGCTGGTCCTGAACTCTGATCAATAGGCCTTTAAAAGACTCCAACATGTCAAATGTGGATTTACTTCAACTAGTCACCCCTCATCTAATTTCTTCTGTTTCTGTCTAATACTGTCATAATTAGTCTTCCCCCAGTTCTGCACTTTCACCCGAGGACCAGTCTTATCCTTATCCATAACTATCACTAAACTTATGGAATTATGTTCATTGTTCCCAAAATACACCCTCACTGAAACTTCAATCACCTGGTCAGCCTTATTCCCCAACGTAAGGTCTAGTATGTCCCCTTCCCTATTTGGACTATTTAAATAATGTTTCAAGAAATCCTCCTGGATACAGCTAACAAATTCTGCCTTGTCTCAGGCCCAGTCAATATTCAGGAAGTTAAAATCACCACAATAACACTGTTATTTTTGCATATTTCCATGATCTAGAATTATATCGAATCCCTACAGTGTGGAAACAGGCACTTCGGCCCAACAAGTCCACACTGACCCTTCAAAGAGTAATGCACCTAATGTACGCAGCCCTGAATGCTGTGGGCAATTTAGTATGGCCAATTCACCTAACCTGCACATCTTTGGATTGTGGGAGGAAACCGGAGCTCCCAGAGAAAACCCACGCAGACACTGGGAGAATATGCAAACTCCACACAGACTGAGGCTGGAATTGAACCCAGGTCCCTGGCACTGAGAGGCAGCAGTGCTAACCACTGAGCCACCTGCTTGTATATGTGTTCCTGTATCTCTTGCTGGTTATCAGGACACCTATATGGTAACTCTTCAAGTTATGATCATCATTTGTTTTCTCATCTTTCAGTTGCCAGTCTAGAAATGAGTGAATTTGCTGACTGAGGTTTGAACTCTTGACCTGTGACTCACTAGACCAGTACCATAATCACTCTGCATGGTACACTGTCTGCAATTCAAGTTTTAAGAATTTAATAATTGAGCTCGGTCAAAAAATAAGTGTTTTCCTTCATGGGAAGAAGGAACAGAAGAACCCAGACAAATCTTATAGGTTTCTGGCCCTGTTTTCAGACTTGTTGAATTATTTAAAATACAGTCAGAAGAGAAAACACAAAACTTGAAGCATCTAGCATTTTGATATTGGATTTCTGCCCCACAGTTAAAGAACATGTTATTGGGATGCAACACAGGGAAAGGCACCAAATGCACCTCAACCTTTTTGTGCTTTGTAATTCTTCAAGAAACTGCCTTTTCTTTGCCCATTTTGGTGAGAAAGGGAGCTGATATTTGCACGTTGTTTGCAGGGCAACAGAAGAGAATGATTTTTTTCAGTTAAGCTTGATAATAAAATAAAATCCGAAGATTATACCAGATTGAAGTATGCACAGTGTGCTGCAGTCTGTAACTCAGTCAAATCAAGGGAAGATGTATTGGGTTTTTTTCTGAGCTTTTTCCTGTCACTTATGCTGAATTATAATATAAAATCCTCTGATCTAATACAGTAAATTTTGAAATCCTGACTATTGAAGTAACTTTTCAATTGTATTGAAATTTTTAAAAGTTGATATTCCCATTTTATAAATGTCATGATGTTAAAATTCAGCAACCCTTCGAGAATGCCATATATAATCTATTATAATCATAGAGTGGGCCTGTATTTTGGAATCACAGCATTGTTGAATTGGCTTACTAGTTTGACTTGTGCTATCAAGTGGGCCCGCTGTCTGTAAATAAAACAAAAGGAAAATGGTAAAATTAGGTAGATCCCTCTCAATTTAGGATGACAGTTGGACATCAGGGAATTGGAAAGTATGGTGTTCGGTTATACTGAACCACACAGATCTGTGTGTGTGTCATACAATAGTTAATTATATTGACCCACACAGATGCACAAAGTATTATACTGAGTCATATTGATTTCTGCACATCCAGGTATACATTGTATCATCATGAGTTGGATTAAAATGCACAGATCCAGTTATACGCAGTATCACACTGAAATGTTTCTAACCTAACCATCCAGTCCTGCGAAAACTGGTCACTTGGACAGGCACCTGTAAAATCATACACCAATATGAATTACTTGTCTTGGAAAAATGGAGAAGGGGTAAAATTGAGGAGTCAAGGGTAGAACCTTTGTTGTTAAATTTTTGATTTTTAAAAAAAATATGACTGTGTCCTCCAGTAGCTTGTTAGCAATATTGTTCTCTTCATCAGTGGTGAGAGATCCAAGTGTTGGGGACCTTAGTACTGGAGACTGGGACCACTTGCACTGAACTGAACTACTTGGCACATTTGTGATTCTTGCCTGATGAAATACTCAAGCAGATTGTCCTCCGTGTTTACTGAAGAGCAGAAATGTAAGAGTTTGTAATCACACTTCACCCTTGGAGCGTGGTTCTGCCATTGACATAATTCCATCTTGTTATCTGAGAGTCATTTTGCGATGGGTTACTATTTCTGTCTCATCATGTTATGTGAAATGAGGTGACATGAGCTGGCCTTGTGTCAGAAATTCTAGTTTTATTGTACATATTGATTTTATTTTGTCTCAATTTATGCATAATATAGATGATGATCTCAAGCAGTTGGCTGCATTCTTTATTGGCTTTTAATTTCTCAGCTCTCCCCACCCCTGATCTCACCTGATCTAGTCTGTTATTGCTCTGAAATATATCATTCAGTGATATCTTCACATTAGGATGAAACAGGTTCATTGTAATCATTTATTGTTAGTACTGATTTGCTTCAGAGGCTGTGATCTTCACAATATATTTTTTCCTACAGTGTCCAATATTAAGGAATCTCCAGAGACGTGATGAGATATTAATTTGATTATTTCAGGTTCAAAGTGCAGGATTCTCCCCATTAAAAGGACAATCAATCCATTCGACTGTAGTGAGAGTTTAGCTCCTTAGGGAGCATTCGGGAGCACAGCACGAGTTTGAGATTTTTGTTTGCTGTCTATCTGAGGATGGGTGTACAAGAACACAATAATTCTATGATCCAGATTTCATTAATTTTTTTTGGCTTATTGATTTGATAATAGGAAGAGCCTTTTGCTGTATCCTATGCGTTTTCTGAACTAATACTCACTGAATAGTCAGTGCTGTCTTCTGAGATCAGTACCCTCAGGAGTGTCTTGATATTTGCAAGGGATCCCCCACAGAGAGGTCTGACCAGCACCAGTTAAAGATGCAAGCATTTGAAGGCTGCGTTGAATATTGTCTAATTCTATCCATTAAACATTTCAATTCAAGAGCACCATAAGCAAATAAACTTTCTGCAGGATCTGATCCAGAACCCATCTTTGCTGTGTGCAGAGCTTCCTCATGTGGATGAAAGCCAATGGAGAGTTGTCCTACAGTGCTCATGCATCCATTTTCATTTCCTGGGTTAGAAGGAAATGAAATAAAAGTAAAGAGGGTTTAGCCACAGAACTTTAAAAAATGAGGCTAATAAATCTTGCAGCCATCAGCATATCATTTTCTTCCTGAAGTTTCCCACCAACAAATGTAATGGTAGAATTATGCACAGTGCTATTTGCAAAATTCTCAGTCATTGCACTGAAAGCAGAGTTGCTCCAGAGAAACTTTGTCTGAACTTCTGCATTGGTCATGTGCAATCTTTTTCATTTTCCTGGTTGGGACAGCTAAGGAATCAAAACTATGAAAGATTGTATCACTGGGCTACTGCTGGACAGAAAAGGGTCCTCTATAAAGATGTTTTGTTTTTTTTCTATCTGGTCTTTTTGACTATGGTTTTCAGTAGGGGGTAATTGTGTACATTCTGGATTGATGCTGATATTTGTACTGATCTCTTCAATAAATCTAGCAACTGGAGTATGTGTAATGTGTCTCTTTGGTGTTTTTTGGGGCAGCTCCACATTTCTGAGGAGCTAGTATTTTGTGGAGAATGTATAAATGGGAGCAGTGATTCATCTGGAAAGGAAACCAGTAAACATTGTGGGAAATGATGAAATAGAACTCTCAATATGATTGCGAGGTCAGGAAATTCACTAAAATTTGTAATGTAGAAACACTCAGTGCATTTATGTATATATTTCAGCCATCAGAAGAAATCTCTTCTGAAGCTGTTGACTAATTGTTAGAATGCATTCCCCCCAGCAAAGTCTGGTTCATTGTCCCTTCATCTGTGTCTATGTGACTTGGGGTCAAGGATATTACAACAGAATCCTACTCCATATAATAAAAGTTTGAATGTCGCAAGAGTTTCTGGATTCAGTTAAAGATTAGAAACCTCCATTAGAGCTTCTGTCCGAGTTAGAGGCTTTCAAGTTTTCACCTCTGTCCTTGGCATGTTTGCTGTAGCCATGAGGGAAGCCCTGCAGTGCTAGAGATGCTGTCTTTATTGAGACATTGTACCATGGTTCACCATTGGGTGGTGATGCCATAGCACTTAGAGGAGGAGCATGGGTATACAGCCCTTGGATCCGATATTTATATCCCAGGCAACGTCACTAAAATTGACTCAATTGATCTCAGCCCTGAAAGTTTCCAAAATGGTTGCCATGTTTGCTGACATCTGATTTAATTTTTTATGAGCATTTGAGACACTAATAAAATGCACAGTTTTCTTTATGCATTTACAAGCTCACCTTCAAATATGGCAACAATACTATACACGGGTAGAGAAGGTGCATTTGAATTCTCCTCAGAAAGATGATCTTGGGCTGTGCATTGTGCTGACAGAGTGGACCACTCTCAAGGTGGATTGAGAAGTGAATCAGTTGTCAGAGGCTTAGGATTAGTGTTAAAACTCTGAAGGGAAAGAGTAAAGGAATAGTTCCATTACAGTTGGATTTTAGAATGCAGAAAATGTTCTTACATGGACCTGGTAAAGTTAAATCAGTCCTGGTATTTAAGAGTAGTGGATTGAAATGATGAATATTAGTAGTTTTTCCGTTGAATCATGAATTGGAATCATGATGAATTGCTCCAGTGGGAGTAAGGACCAACATGGAGATAATGAGCCAAGTAAAACGCCTTATTGCTATCATTTTGCTAATGATGCATTTGAACTTGCTAATATGATGGTGATATGTATAATAATAGCATTTTGGGGAATTGGTGAATGTTATTTTCAAACAAGGTTTACATTTTACCATTTCTGTTTCAGGCCCTCGATGCAATCACAGCAGTCCTTTGGGCCCTCTCCCTCTCCAGTGAATAAAATGGCCACCATGGGGAACAAGTTGCCATCTGTCAGCCAGCTCATCAGTCCGCAGCGCAATGCACTCCCACAAGCCCCCATGCCCCCAGGAAGTATGGGTAAGATCCAGTTTTGTTCTCTTTTATGTGAAGAAACTACTGATTCCTTTCTTGCATCCTAGGCACGTGTGTGTGATGAATGATGCTTCTCGCTAAACACTCGCAGCCTTTCTTTCTTCATTTGCAATACTTGATCATTAGGCAGGACTTTTGTTCCCTTGATTACCAATATCTATCTATTTCTACCCTAAAATATCCAAAGAATCTGCTTTCATTGCCTTGTTAGGAAGAGAGTTCCAAAGATTCTTGACCTTCTGAGAAACAAAAAAAATCTCCTCACCTCTGTCTTAAATGGACAACTCCATATTTTTAAATGGTCCTGAACTAAGTTGTTTCCTGAAGGACAGGGATCTGAACTAATTTGCTAGTCGTTGCTCCAGGCCACATTTTTTGTATAAAGCACAGTGTGTAATGTTGAGGCTGTAATGGATAGAGAGTGGGTGGGTTATCTCGAGCATAAAGCTGCATAAAGCTACTTAGAAGCTTGATGAGGGCTGTTTCTGATCAGTTATTTTGTTTCCTCAGTTCCTCAGATGATGAATGTTCCAATGCAGATGAATGGAGACATGAATGGGTTGAGTCCCACGCAGGGATTGCCTTCACCAATGGCTTCGACTTCACATTGCACACCGCCTCCGCCTTACCCGTCTGACAACAGCATCTCCAGGTCAGAGGTGGTGATTAGATTACTCACTTTCTTTGTAAAATTAGTTTGCATAAAGTGGACCATTTTCATAGAGCCATGAAGCATTCCCTGTTTATGAAATTTCAGACCATCAATCTGTTGACTAATTGAATTAATCCCACAGTAAAATCTGAAAACTGATTTACTTTATGCTATGATCAGCTCAGGTTTATGTCATAAACAACAATATATTGAGTTTTCACTGGCAGCGAGCCTTTATTTTCTTCAAGAAGCCTACGATCTTAAGTTTTCAAGGTATTCAAACTGGAGACCACACACCATATGTGGTCACTGAGCCAAGATAAACCAGTTCAACACTGACCAGGGTTAAATTCAGTCACTTGAAAGGTTTAAAATTGGTAAGGTGCTGGTATTGGACAGGCTGTCTGCACTTAGTTGACAAGGCACCAGGACCAAATGAGATGCATCCAAGAATATTGAGAGATGTGAAAGTGGAAATTGCCAGGGCACTGGCCGCAATGTTTTAGTTTTGTTTAGACTCAGTGGTGCCAGATGATTGGAGCGTTGCAAACATTATGCCTTTGGCGAAAAAGTGTAAGGATGAGCCTGGCGATGATAGACCACCTGGTTTAACTTTGGTTGGGAAACTTATAGAAACAATAATTTATGAAAAAATTAATAGTCACAATGATAAATGCAGGTAATTGAGGAGAGCCAGCGTGGATTTTTTAAGGAAGAATGTATCTTAGCTAACTTTCTAGAGTTCTTACGATGTAGTAACGGAGAGGGTTGATAGGGGTAACTGTGTTGATGTAGTGTACATGAACTTCCAGAGAGCATTTGGTATGTTGCCATGCAACAGACTTGAGCAAATGGAATAAAAGGACATTAGCAACATAGATTTACTGAGTGACCAGAAACCGAGTAATGGTTATTGGATGTTATTCAGACTAGGGTAAGCTTTGTATTTGAATTTCCCGGGAATCAATGTTGAGATCTTTACTTTTCATGATCTGTATTGATGACCTAAACCTACAGGACACAATTTCAAAGCAAACAGATTTTGGAATTACTGTAAATGTTGGAATCGTTATAAACTGTGAGGAGGATGGTGTCAACTTCCAAAGGATGTAGATACATTGGATTGGGCAGAGAGGTGGCAGATGAAGTTCAATGCAGAGAAGTAAAAGGTGATAAGCAAGTCTTGGACAAACAGTACAAAATAAAGGATACATTTCTGTAGGGAGTGCAGGAGCAGAGGGACCTGAATGTTAATGAACTGAAGTTGTTAAATGTAGCATGACCGTTTGAGAGAATAGTTAATTTCCTGTATTTCCTAAATGGGACCATAGATTATAAGAGCACCAAGGGTATGTTGAACTTGTATAAGGCAGTAATTCAGCCTCAAGTGGAGTACTGCGTTCTGTTCTGTACACCGCATTTCAGGAAGAATATGAAGGCATGACAGAAGATGTTTAAGAATGGATTCAGATATAAGAAACTTAAGTCATGAAGATAGATGATCAAGTTATTAGGCTCTGAAATAAACTGCTGGAGAAAATATGGTTATTTGCAAAGAGTAATGGGACGAAAACAGTATGAAACCCATTTCTTCACCATTGATTGGCTTTCCTTGAATTCTGAGCCCGACCTAGAGTTATAGTGAGACACAACATGGAAATAGATCCTTCAGTCCAACTTGTCCATGCCAACCAGATATCCTAAACCATCTCATTTGGTCCATATCCCTCTAAACCCTCTCTATTCATATACCCATCCAGCTGCCTTTTAAATGTTGTAATTGTATCCACTTCCATTTCCTCTAGCAGCTCATTCCGTTCATGCATCATCTCCTGCGTGAAAAAGTTGCCCCTTAGGTTGCTTTTAAACCTTACCCCCTCACATTAAAACTATGCCCTCTAGTTTGGGCTTCCCTACCCAGGGGAGAAAAAAAAAAGCCTTGACTATTCACTCCATCCATCACCTCATGATGTTATAAACCTCTGTAGGATCACCCCTCAACCTTTGATGCTCCATCTGTTCTCACTGGTCTTGCCCCAGTATTGAATGAATCACAAGTCAGCAAGATATGTCTTTAAGGCATAAACAAGTCTTTTCCTATTTAAGTCTCCATAGATCGCATCCATCCCTACCATAAATGCACAAATCAACCCCTCAATTTCACATTCTAAAGATATTTATCTTATGAAATAATATTCTTTGAGCTATTTTGATTTAATTTTCCCAATTATTCCTATTCCTTTAAAGTTGCAGCCTGTTCATGACTAACACCAGTGTGGGTGAATTGAGTCTAAAGAGAAATTTCACTGTAAATGAACCAATTTCAAATTCTCCAAGTCGTGAAAAATCCTTGACTACTTACAGGGATCTGTACAGTTTCAACTGCACATGTTTGTTCTTTGCAGGAAGGTTTTGAGGGAAGGGTGCAAGAATGGTTGGAACAGATTAGGAAGCTGCAGAGTTACTGGGTTGGACAGAGTTACTTTATAGTCCCAATTACTCCTTCACTGAGGGAAAGGAAGAATGTAGCAATTCCCCCCCCCCCCCGCCACGCGCGCATACCTTGGCAAACTGGAGCTGCTGCTAGAAATGAGAATCTCTTCTGCATCAACTGTGATTGTCCCAGCGTTGAGTAGCACGCTGCTTCCTTGCCTTTGAATTGAAAGATTGTGGATTCAAGCTCCACTCCAAGACAAAGAATGGACGGCAGATTTCCTTCCCACATAAGTAAACCAGAAAGGGTTTTTACAAGAGTTGACAGTGGTTACATGGTCATCGTTAAGTTTTTTTTTCATTCTAGATTGTTATTGAATTCAAATTTTGCCATCTACAACTGAATCCATGTCCCAGAATGTTAGGGCCTGGTGCATTGACATAACCACTGCACCACCACATCCCCCAGTAATTCAGAGACCCAGCTCCAGGACATCTCTGCAGGAGTTGCTCAGGGTCATTTTCTAGGCCCAAATGTCTTCAGCTGCTTCATCACTGACCTTCTCTCCATCATAAGATCAGAAGTGCTTTCACTAATCAGGACTATTCATAACACCTCAGGTACTGGAGGTCCACGTCTAAATGCAGCAAACCACAGACCATATTCTTGCTTAGAATCATGATTGGCAAGTTACACTTGTGCCACAAAAGTTTCTGATAGTGACCATCTCCAACAAGAGAGAATCTAACTATCACCTGTTCACATTCAAAGGCATTGCCTTACTAAGTCCCATACCATCAATATCTGGGAGGCTACCATTGACCAGAACTAGCCATTTAAATACTATGGCTACAAGAAAAGGTCAGAGGTTGTGAGTACTGTGATACATAACTCCCTCCCTGACTCCCCAAAGCCTGTCCAGCATCTAGATGGCACAGGGTGGCTCAGTGGTTAGCACTGCTGCCTTGCAGCGCCAGGGACCTCAGTTCAATTCCAGCCTCAGGGGCTTGTGCAAACTCCACGCAGACATTCTCCCCATGTCTGCCTGGGTTTCCTCCGGGTGCTCCAGTTTCCTCCCATAATCCAAAGATGTGCAGGTCAGGTGAATTGGTTATGCTAAATTGCCCATAATGACAGGTGCATTAGTAGGGAGTAGGAGAATTGGTCTGGGTGGGCTACTCTTCACAGGGTCGGTGTGGACTTGTTGGGCCAAAGGGCCTGTTTCCGCACTGTAGGGAATCTAATCTAATCGGGTCCGGAGTGTGATAGAATACGTCCCATTACCTTGGATGGGTACAACTCCAATAGCACTCATGAACTTTTGTCATCCAGTACAAGGTAATCCCCTGGGAAACAAGGAAAATAGGAGAAGCCTGGACACTATACTTCTGTTCTTTCCCACTGAGTGAAGGAATTTCTCATCTTAGTCCAGGATGGCCCACTACTTGGAAGTCCCTTTGTTCTGGACCCTGGTTTGATTTGCACTTGATCTAACACCTTCAATTCTTGTACTCTTCACCACTGACCTGCAGGGGCAGCAGTGTGTACTATCTTCAAAAATCATTGCTACAAATCAAGGCTCCTCTAACAGCACCTTCCAAACTCTCAACCTTTACCAGAACGGCAAGGTCAGCCAATACATGGGTACACCAGCGCCTGCAAATTACTTTCCAAATCTCGTATCATGCGGACGTGGAACTATATGACTTTCCTTTCACTTCACTGGGTCAAAATTCTGGAAACCCCCTGCTCCCTGACATCACTGTGGGTATCCCTACTCCCCAAACAATTCAGCTATTCAAGAAGACAGCCCACCACCACCACAGGCGAATTAGTGATAGGCAGTAAATTCGAACCAAGTCACAAATGCCCACATCTAGTTAAATAATTTTTTAAAAAACTTTTTACTGACAATCCCAATGTATTACTGCTATATTATCATAGGTGTTGTTTTGCAGAGATGTTAAACCTCAGTTGAGTATACCACATTCCAGGGCACTATTTTGGGCTTGAGCAGTGGAGTGCTTCCTGGTGTCTTGGCTAATTTTTAACTCAATCAGTATGACAGATGATCTGATTATTCACACTTTTTGTGTGGGTTTACAGAAATTGTTTTATTGCTGATTTGTTTGTCATAATTGCATTAAATTTTCTGTTACTCAGTGTGCATTTGCTAGTTGTTTGAGAAAGTTGTGATCTTGAGCAAAATACAGCACTGATTGTTCATCCCCTCTGTTTGCAGCTTTCTGACGAGAGCCGGCTGTGCGTCGTGTTTGGAGTATTTCACCACCCAGGGATTGATGAACGTTTACCAGATCGAGCATTTTACCATGGATGTAAGTCGTTTCCACTTCTCACTCAGGTCCCTGATCCCTGCATATTTCCCTCATCTCTTTAGTAAAACCTTCACATAGATGGAAACACTAAAACATGTTCAATATGGGTTTCTACACAGTCCTCGGTGCCATGAAATTTGGATGAAAAGATAATACAGATATTTAATTAAGCCTTAAAGTCACACTCACTCCCCTATATGTGCAACTTGAGGAAGGTGAATACAGATCATGCATGTGATTGCTTAGGGACCTTCTCTCATCTAACCTCTTTAAATGAATGGACAATAATTATGTTCACTGAATCTCTCTCACACTTACCAAAACTGGACCAGAAACAGGAAAATCTGTCCTTCTGCTTTTAGTTCCCCTTGGAAGAGGTAGAAAATGACTAATATTTGTCTTTTAATTTATTCCATGGTTGTAAAGGCTTTGTCCCAATGATTAAAGCAGGTGTTTCTGAGAGAATGGAAATGGAAAATGATGGAAATACTAAGGAAAAATATCAGAAGGATTAGGTGTTTCCCGGTCCCTTAAGTTAATTGCTAGGTGTGTGGTTTGTGATACAGTGCTTATTGTAAAGGAGAGGTCAATGCTCAAGACTCATCATGAAAAGTTGTGAAACTAAATTTAATTAGTGAGATCATTTGTGGTGTTAATAAAGGTGAGTATAAAGATGTTGGGTTCTCGTGAAAACCCAACTAATTCACTATCCTTTTAAGGAAAGGAGGACAGTCCTGAATGGTATGGTTTTGTTCAGGATATCTAGAGTTAAATGATGAACAGCATCATTAAATTCAATAAAAGAATGTTTTTTTTCTCAAAGTCTGAAGTTTTGCATTGTTTTTTAAAGGAATAATTTAATAAATTTGTTCTCCCAGTTGAAAGCAATAAATGGAAAGTCTTGGAGGTCATTCTGCCAAGTTTCCAGTCCGTGCTTTTGAAGTTCTGTTTCAGCAGTGTGAACACATAAAAATGATCAGTGATTTGCTGGCTCTGTGACCAAAATCCTTTTTTAAAATTTTTTTTGTCAGGATCTCATCAGCCTCAAGATTCCTGAGCAATACCGACATGCCATCTGGAAAGGAATACTGGACCACAGACAGTCCCTTGACTTCTCAACTCCTCCTCAACTACTGCGAAATACAAGCAGTGCCTCTACTGCCAGTATGGGCTCCCAGAATGAGACACGCGGTGAACGGGTAATTGATGCTGTCCGTTTCACCCTGCGCCAGACCATCTCCTTCCCTCCTCGCGATGATTGGAATGATTTTGGGTTTGACGTGGATGGACGCCGCAGCAAGCAGCGGATCAAGGAGGAAGGGGAATGAAGTGGTCTGGAGCAACAACCACATCAAACCACAAAAGACAATGTTCCAAACATATCTACTGATGACAACAATACGAGGGGACACTGTCAGAACAAAGTATCTATACTTTGAGTATTCTTACTCGTATTCAAATTGGTTGCACTTATCCAACTTTAATTTGTCTTTATTTTACTTTTTTTGTTGTCTTAAGCCCAACTGCCCATATATGGTAGCTGTATCAAAGCTTATAGGGTGCTTGAGGGGCTATGTGGGATTTGTAACTGCCATATTTATACATCTCTTCCTGTTTAGAGAGGGTCATTCTAATCAATGGTATTGTTCGTGCATCAAAACTACAACTACATAAAGGTGTGCAAGTAAGTACAGAGTGAACGTGCAAGTGAGGAAGGCAGATTGAATGGAGTTGCTGGGCCTCCATCCTCACTCTATCCTTGGTTATCTTGCACTTCAAAAATGACGCTTAA
This sequence comes from Chiloscyllium punctatum, assembly GCF_047496795.1. Lineage (NCBI taxonomy): Eukaryota > Metazoa > Chordata > Chondrichthyes > Orectolobiformes > Hemiscylliidae > Chiloscyllium > Chiloscyllium punctatum. The sequence goes on along the minus strand of NC_092744.1, from coordinate 27,312,025 downwards.
TATTTCACTGCCTGGGCTGAGGCCAGAAGTGCTGTAAAAGTACTTACAGGCACTAGAACAGTGGCTGGCAACCTCTATGAGGAGAGGAGCAATTAGTGCTATTGTTTGGTGCTGTCACTGTCAAAAAAAAAACAATGTACAACCATCCAGTCCACCACATGAATTCAATTCCTAGAAATGGGTCCAAGAGCCCTTACTGAGATTCAGTACTGCAAAAATAGTTTTGTGTCTTTGGCATTTTCCTGTTCCTGTTCACCTGCAATGTATCAAGGTGGCTGAATGGTATGTCTCTTCCAATAGTGAATTATGATTATGACTGGGCTTATTGTCAACTCACTTAGAACTCCAAATGTGATCTCCTGGTGCTGATATGTCCTGGATCATTGAAACCACATGTCACCTACTGAATGAATGCAACTGACAGTTAGCTAGAGTTGGGATATGAACCCTTTCACTTACAAGCTGTGATGTGTTAGCTTGTGAACGCAGCCTTGACTGACAATTATATTCTGAGATTTGCTTTAAATTTAAAGGGGCAAAGGGGAAAAAAAGCTTCATGGCGATCACTGGTACCAAATTTTATAATGTTCCAGAATTTTATATTGCGATCCACCTCAACTTTGTGCATTTCATTTGCAGGATGTTACATGGTGTGAAAGTACTGATCCTGGTGGTGCTTGCCAGTTCTGCGGGACTGCTAGATTTGGTTAGGTTTCATCTCCTCCTCAGGATAGGGAGAGACCATTCAGCAATCTCAGTTACATGGGGCACTGCCTTCAGTCTGGAGCAGAAGCAATTTTTGGGTTTATCCCTAATTAGGTTCACAATTGTAAAAGAATTCCCTTCTCTTCAGACTTTCCAGTTTTCACTAATAACAATAGGATCCTTGTAAAAAAAATTCAAAAATTTTACAGGAAAGATGTGTACTGCCTTGTGACACAGATGAGATGTTTAGGATCTTTGTAATATGCACCATTCTTACTGTCTCACTGATATCTGTTGCTTAAAGGTCAGTGTAGCGTTCATTTCATATATATGATACTGAGACACCTGATTGTTAAAATTATACTATTACATTTAGTAATTAAGAGCTGTCCAGTAAACTGATCTGCATAGTAGCAGCGTGATAAATGGGCTCTATGATTCATGATAGCCAGAGCTCCGAATGGAAAAGCAGGCTGTGACTATCAGTTTGTACCATTGTCACCCAGTTAAAGAAGCCGCACAAACCAGCCCAGACAGCTTTGTTTGGTGGAAGGGGGTGGGGGAAAGTGGGAGGAATTTAAATTTGACTGCAAGCACCACTTGTACCATGACTTTAACACGCTGCAGCATTCTGTTTCTCTACTTGAATCTGTTTCTGGGGTAGCCTTTGTGTTACTGTATCCGTTTCATATATGAGTCCTAGATTTCAATATTTTGTTTTATATTCATCTCTTGGTATTTTGCTACAGTGACTGAGGCTGTCCTGCAGGTGAACTCCAAACAGCTTGGTGCTAATGGCTGAGGTGATTCAGGTCATTGAAATTCCTCGCAAACTGTGAATTAGGGTTTAGTAGCCGCAATCAGAAATGTAGAGACACTTTTACTTCTTTTTATCCCTTTCTTTGCATCCTTCAATTTTATTGCACTTCAAAAACAATTTTGAAATGTCGGGGTAATCCTTGCAGAGTTGTTCCTGTACAGAAACCCATGTTTGTCCTCTCTTCTTTCTTATCCCTCCAATTCACAATGATCAAATAACCCAGCAGTGCTCATCCTCTGACCTTACTCTTCCAGACCAGTCTGATCTGCTGGAATTGTTTGAGCCTGACACAGGATTGGAAGGAGAAGAGAAATTAATGTCACAGATAACAAGCCAATGAGTGTGCCTGCCCCACAGTGACTTTCACAACTCCCTTTCCGATATGATCACAAAAACAGAGCACTACTGGAGATGTCTATAGGTTTTCCCAAAAATAGTTTTGGACTGTATTTTGAGAGAAAAAGAACAAAAAAAGTCTCTACAAAAACAAATGTGGCTTTGATTGTGCAGGTGTTAAAAAGGCTGGTGTCTAAAATTTTAAATGGGAGTTTGTCTGTAGTAGGATAACAGTCATAAAATAGTTGGTCAGTTTTCATTTCATGTTGCTGTATATATATATATTGGAGCATTTTGTCAATCTTTTTTAGAAATAAATATATATGTAATGTTTAAGGTGGTATAAATCATGTAACTTTGTCAAACTGTGCACTCACCAACACTGGCCAGGATCAGCACTCACTCAATTATTACAATTCATGGCTGAATAAATGCAGGGCCCAGTGTCACATTAGCACTGTACAGATCAGCACAGTATGCTTGCAAAATGATAACATCCAGGGCTTATATATGAGGGTGTCGATTTTTGTTTGGTATTTCACTGAATAAACTGTATTTGTGACCACAGTAATCAGATGGGAGTGGGTAGCAGATCAGGATGCTGGCAGATTTGTACTATTTGGAATCAATACTTGTGTTTCAGTTAAGTGTAAATCTGCTGCGTGTTGAATTTGATGCACTGTAGAGTTCCTTCTGTATAAACTACCACCACATTCCTTTTTTTTTCCAGTATTAAGCATCCAATTAAAAGTTTCTCAAGAGTCCTGGTTCCCTTGAGTATCATTTGAATTTTGATCTAATAAAATTGTCATTCACCCAAAAGCTTCCTAATTGTGAACATCAGTATGTGAGACTGTGCAAGGTGTGCTCCCTAATTGTTGGGGCAAGAGTGCCTTGTTAGTTATAAAAACTGTGTTGTTTGACTTTGAGCTGTTTGATTCTGACACTATACAGTACATAGCAGTGTGTCCCAGTTCACAGCTCGTGAGAACCTCCTTTTCTAGTCAATTACATAATTATAATTAGTGTAGAACTTAGTCAGGACTGGCAGAAGTACCATCCTTCTGAAAAGATTACAACTAAAGCAGCCCAGAATTTGCCAACTAAAACAAGCTGGGAAGAGTGGTAAACAATGAGGATGATACGAATTACCTACAGCAGGACAGAATTGGCAGGCAACTGGCAGCTAGAGTATAATACTGAGAAGTATGAAGTGATGCATGTTTGGTAGAAGGGTTAGATAGAGGGAATATGGATTTAATAGCCCAGTTCTAAAGAGTATGTAGGGACAGAGGGACCTGCTAGTACATAGGGGAGGTGATGTCTGAGTGGTATTATCACTTAGGTCTCTTGATTAACAGACCAGTAATATTCTGGGGACCCAAATTCAGATCCCACCACAGCAGATGGTAGATTTTGAATGTGATGACCATGAATCCATTGTCGATTAGGGAAGGAAAACCCATCCTCACCTGGTCTGCCCTACATGTGACTCCAAACCCACAGCAAAGTGGTTGACTCTTAACTGCCCTCTGGATAATATATGCTGACCCTAGCTAGGGATGCCCTCATCTCAAAAATAAATAAATAATTCCATCGATCATTGAAGATGGTAAGATGTATCAAGAATTTGCATATGGGATCTTGGGTTTCATAAATTACTGTACACTGAGCACAAAAGCAGGGAGGTTATGCTTGATTCAGCCCAGCTATAGTATTGAGCCCAGTTTCTGAGAAGGGTCAGCTTGTAGAAATTAAAGGACTCTTTTGACATAACAAACTTGTAGGACTTAAAAGTGGGTACTGACAGATTGGACCACAGTGTGCACTACACATGTGCAACATTTTAAGATCTGAAATAAAGGACAAACAAACTAAAAGGGTAGGTTAGTAGAGTTGAGCTTGTTCTTGGAGCAAAGGAGATTGTGGAAAGGTTGGACTGAGGTGTAAGATTAAGATATATTTGCATAGACGGTCAAGGCAAAACTCTCGCCATTATTTGTTGGTACAAAGACTGGGAAATACCAAGTTAAGCTTTTGAGTGAGAGGTATAGGGAAATTTTTTAAAGCTAGGAATGGTAATGGCTTGGAATTTTCTGTCCATGATGATAGTTGACATGGAGTCAAGTGGGACAGTGTATGAATATTATTGATATTTATGAATAGTATGAATTGCTATGCACGCAGACCTTGCTTTATGCAATTGGCCATGAAAATCTTGTGTAGTAACCTTTAATATGGCCTTTGATGAAATTCCTTCTGAAAATTCAATTTCAGCACATCCACAAGCTCAACTTCATCCAGTCGCTTGTTACTTCTTCAAAGAACTCTAATGAATTAGTTCAACATGATTTCCCTCCTTGTTGCCCTGATCGCATTAAGATATCATGGTGATTGACCAAAATGGTGGACTGAGAGTAGCATGGATGTTGCAGCTGTGCCTGACATTCAGGCTTACTTCTAGATTTCTCAGTTATTACAAAAGAGATTTAGTTACGTACATGAATAAGTAGTGTTTGCAGGCAGATAGGACTAGTTCTAATTTGGGACTATAGTCTGCATGGAGGAAAGAGTCTGTTTCTGTACTGTTATGACTCCAAACCCATGACAATGATACAGGACAAAAAGCTGGGTAAACATGGTGGAGTCATTCTTGTTTCAGGTGGTGAGTTTAATGGCTCATGCATGCTAAAGAACTAAAGCACATATGACCAGGACAAGCCAGCTTCAATAACCCATTCATTTTTTCAAACATTCATGAAATAACTCTACAGAGGCCAGTGTCCTGTCACCAACTCATGCTTGCTTTACAAGTGGAGAGTCCTTGGCATTGCTAACTTCCTCAGAGTAAGCTCTGAGTGAACAGAACCTCTGATACACCTATTTCTTTGTCGGCCAGGGTAACAGCCCCAATCAGGGAGCTCATTCTGTGAGGTTGACCTGGCTGACCGCATTTCAATCATTACATTCCTCTTCCTCCTGGAATGTTTTAGCACCAGGTCAGGTTCCTCCACTCTTGTGTCTGAAAATGGCAGAATATAATGCACAGTAGCTCATCTCTTGCTGAAGCATCGCTGAAGAAATCCATTCTCCTCTTCAGGCAGCAAAGGCATCAAGACAGCAACATGCACCGTGTCCATCTAACATTCTGAGGTATCTTCAGGGCTTGGTGGAGAGGGATAACCTGCAGGTTCCAGAACAGTTGAAAGAGCTGTTGAGGAACCAAGCATGTTTTGCTCTCGTGCCATTTGTGAGTTTGCAGCTTTCAGCTTTCAAATGGTCCATGTACTCCTTCAGAACCGTCACACCTATATATTCTTTATACATCACTGGACCTGACCTTGCATTGACCATGTGTCTTACCTCTGCAGGGCCATTCCCATGGTTCCTACACCAAATTTCATCCCCTGAAATAAACAGCACTCTCATTAGCATTCCTGATGTTGTTTCACCCTCCCTCAAAGGAAGATTGCCTTTAACCTAATGCAGTGTGTTCTACCTATTGGCAAATCCTCTTGAGCTATCCCTATCTCTGAAGCTGTAGGCTATTTCCCTAAGTCTCCCTTCAAAGTTTGGACTGCTGTTTCTGCCAGACCATTGAATAATGGATGATAGGGGGCAATCCTTATATGTTGAGTATCATTCAAATTTAAGAAATACTCAAATTCCTTGCTGGTAAGCAATGGCCTGTTACCTGTGCCCAACACAGGAGTCTGTGTATTGCAAAAGATGTGTGCAGTTTTTCTAGCATCATCCTGTGTTTGACAAAATGAACTCTATGCACTGTGCACCCAGCCACTTTGGGCATTCACAATGACTAAGGGCATTGACCCCATGAAAGGATGAGCATAGTCGACATGTAACCGAGTCCAGGGTTTACCCAGCCATTCCCACAACTGTGGTGGAGCTGTTGGCAGTCATATTTGTCTCCAAGGCATCTATTCATGGCCAACAGACACACCTTCTTACCAGCATTTTCATTTTTCAAACCCCTGGATGACCCTAGTGGAGTTCAGCCAGTATCTGAAGGCAATCACTCTTGCACCCCATAATAATATGCTGTCCTGTACTGTGATCTGATCTCTCCAGGTCCAGAAGGGTTTCAATTCTGCTTTCTGCCATCGCCGCCAGCTGTTTTAGTTTTGCCAGGACTGCCTCTTTGTGTCCAAACCTGATATTTTCAGCTGTAACTGGAAGTCTGAAAACTTAAAACCATTACGGACTCTTCCAATGAACAATACCACTAGTGGTGTATTTGCCAGTGGGAGGCAGTTCAATACATCCATATTTTCTATTTGGCCTCCTGGACAGTGTTCCAACTTATGATGATACGCACTGAGAACAAATGGTTCAGCTCTGACAAGGAGTTATCACGACTCAATGATCTCCGATGTTGTCTGACCCACTGTGATCTCCAGCATTTGTTGTTTACAAGACACATTCCAGTATCTTCAATAATTTGCTCCTTCCTTATAATGATACGCATTTAGCTTTAGAGCCCACCGCTGAATTTGGCCTGAAATTAGGGTCTTGTCCTCTTTAAGTAGACCTCGCTAGGGTTTGTGGTCCACTATTATTACAAATTTACGTCTTTAAAGGTATTGGTGGAACTTTGACACCAAATATGACCACCAAGCCTTCCTTCTGTGGGCATATTTGGCATTAGCCAAAGTCCTGGAAACATATGCTATTTGGCATTCCTCTCCACTGGGCAACCTATGATTTAATATGACCCCAATGCTGTATAGGGAGACATTGCATGTCAACACCAGACCTTGTTTGAAGTCATAGTATGCCAACACCTTAGAGGATGATAACTATTTCTTCACTTCCCTGAAAGCAATGGCTTGGCTACATGACCATTTCAAGGCTGACCCTTTTTAAAGAGTTGATGCAAAGGTGCTGGGCTGGAAATGATCTGTAATAATTTACGCTGAAGGAAAGACTGAAGCTCAGATGTGGGAGCTGAGGCACTTTTGATCATTATCATTTTAACTTCCAACAAGTGTAACCTGGTCTTGTTGACTCTGTAGCTTGAGTTTGTCACTTGAGGTGCTTGGACCCACATTTTTCCTTTCTAAGGCTTACCCATGCCTGGGAAAAACATCAATGGACATAAATGGCAACCTGGGGTACACCTTGTAAATGACCTCCCATTGTCTGCTGAAAAATGGCACAGGCTGTCATACCCCTACAATTAATAGCCATAGGGTCTGTAGTAATAATAATAGTGTACTTCTGGGAATCCTTGTCTAACCGCCATTGCAAGTAAGCATGGCTCATGTCCAGCTTCGTGAAGGACAACCCATCTGCCAGCTTTGCGTATAAATCCTCCTTGCAGAATGATGGAATTGCTTCCTGGTCAACATGCAAGGCGGCCTTGCTCCTTTGACAGGCCCTAGAATCTCCTGAAAAACTTTCAGGTATTTAATTATGACTTCACTCAGGTGGCCATTTTCTGTTGAAAAACGTTGAGCTAATCAGGTTGAATTTTTCTCAACCAATCTTGCTCCATCATGCTCAAGTCCATTATAATCACACCAGAATCAAAGTAGTACCTTAATCTGTAAAGGTTGCCCGGTACAGGTTTTCAGTCTAGCCGAGGTCTTGTGCAAACTTAAGGGTTGGACTTCACAATGAATTTTGTTAAAAACTGGTTCTGCAATTACTGTAACAGCCATGCTGGTATCAACCTCCATTACAACTGGGTGATCATTTAACCAGACAATTATTTTGATTACTTCTGATTTGAACTTTGCTAAACAATTTAACTGTTCTAAACCAGATCTCGGTGGAAATTTCAGGGTGTGCATTCTCCTGCATACTGACCTGTGAGTTCTCTTATTCAATTTAGGTCAAATGGGACTCTTTTGCTGTCCCAATTCCACCTACTGGCAGAAATTACAATGGCTTGCTGGCCCAGATTCTGAGGAAAATTTTAACCATTTGGCTGAGGCTTGATTTTGTTTTGGGGTTTGGCTGTGGACTGACCTGGAGTCCCTCTGTTCAGGATTTGTCCCAAGTGACACTATGCAATTAGGTTCGCTCACGTGGTGTTTCCCTAAGCTCAGTCAGACTGGCGACAGTATCATTTGCATTGGAATATCTTGCACTCGCTGCATTTTCTGGGGATTAAAGCTGGTTGTCGTGCCTGTTTGAAGTCCAGTTGGCCTTCCTTCAACTAGTGGGTGCTTTTGCACGGATACATCATTACTCTTAACAGGTCACTCAGCATTTCATGAACAGTTAAATCGAAGTCACATGCCTCTGCCAGCCATCTTAACCCTGTCAAAAATTCCTATATGGATTCCCTGGCTTTTCAATTGCTGAGTAAAACCAAAAGCATCTCAGAATTAGAGGAGGCTTAACATCATAATATTCCTTACCTGTAACCATCAATTCTTGAAAGGTTTTAGTATCTGCTGCCTCGGGAAAAGTTAGATTCCTAATAACCAAAAAAGCTGCAGGTCCACCACCTGGCAGGAGACTCGTTGCTTTTCATCTCCCTGATGTCATTTGCCTGAAAAAAATAACTAATTCTTTCCACATACTGGGCCCAGTCTTTGATGACAGGATCAAACAAGTCAAGCTTCCCAGATAATGGCATGGTGCCAGAAATGCTTAACCCAAGTCAAGTAATATGATAAAGGCTACCAGAAACATGTCAGCAGAGGCAGAGATCAGATCACTATAGCAAACCAACCGGTACATAATACTGCTTTTTAATTTCATCACAGGCTGAGGGTATTGCTTGCTAGCCCAACAATTTTTGCCCATCTTCATTTGCCTTTGAGGTGGTGGTAAGCTGCTGCCTTGAACTGTTGTCCATTAACTATAGGTAGAATCTAACCACTGTAAGAGCAAATTGCTGCAGATGCTGGAATCTGTACTGAATGTGCTAGACTGAAAACATTAGCTTGTTCTCTCTCCATGGTTACTGTCTTCCTGCTAGAGTCTAACCACTGTTCGGGAGAGGGTTCCAGGATTTTAATCCAGCATTGATGAAGGAATGGCAATACGTTTTGAAGTCTGGATAGTGAGTGGCCTTGGAGGGAGACTTGCAAATGACACTGTTCTCATGTATCTGCTGCACTTGTCATTTTGGATGGTAGTGGTCTTGGGTTTGAAAGGTGCTAATTAAGTGAACCTATAGATGGGACACAGTCATGGTACTGAGTGTTGGTGTTGGAGAGACTAATGTTTATGGATGTAGTGCAAATCATGTTTTGTGCTGGATGGTCTCAAGTTTTTCAAGAGTATTGTAGCTGCACTCAGCCAGGCAAGTATTCCATTACACTCCTGACTTGTGCTTTGTGGGTAGTTGAGAGGGTAGATGTTTGTTGTGCAATTCAGTTGGACACAGCACACTGAATTTTAACATTTTATTTGCAGGATCACGTTTTCTCACCTTTCTCATGGTGTTGAAAAAACTGGAATTCAGTAAAAGTTGCATCAAAGTATAATAACACAATGAACATTCCTCAGTACCCTCCCAGCTGCTAAAGCATCTTAGAATAAAAACTAAATGAATGAGAACAAATTAGACACGCAAAGTGAATGGGCAAGCAGCAAGAAGGATTGGTACAGAGAGGGGACAAGGTGGAGCAATTCAGACAGACAGCAAAAGGGGTGAAGGTCAAGGATCAGTTACAGAAGATGTAGGGCACTGAATAGGCCATTTGCCCAATCAGTCCCTGCCCGTGTTCATGCTCCACTTGAGCCTCCTCCCATTGTTCCTCTTGTATCAGCGTAACTTTCAATCCCACGCTTCTTTTTCTCATGTTTATTTACTGCTCCTTAAGCACTTCTGTGCTCCTTGCCTTAACCAATGTCTGTGGTAGTAAGTTCCAGCATAACCCATCTGCTTTGCAAATCTAACATTTCATCAGAAACTCTATTTGTGCAGTTTTGCTTTTTCAATGTCCTCATTAACCTGCATCACTACAATTATTTACAAATTCATACTTTCAAATCCATTTGACTCTGGATTCCAAATAATAAATCCTTATTATTAAAATGTAACACTTCATAAAGGCCTGTTCATATAGTTTTATCAATTATAGCCATTTCTGCAAGTTAATAATGTCTTCAAATTAATCTAAAAATTGAGAAAGTCAGTATTGAAGTGTCACTGCAAATTTGGAAATTGTGTTTTTGATCATAAAGCTCAAATTGTTCCTCCAATTTGAGAACAATACAGTTCCCAGTAATACTGATCCTTGAATCCCACTTCCCACCTTCTGTCACTGAATAATACATCAGAAGACAGTGTCACAGATTCCATTTTTCAAGTAAAGTTGGTGAACGGATTTCTGCAAAGTGTGGGTCATGATGTACAAATATTTAACCATCTGGACTATCTACTGTCACCAATGTCACAGCAGCAACTTCAAAGGGAGGTGCTGTTTAAACATAGCAACAAAAGGTTGTTCAAACTTATTTCAGTGAACACCCACAATAATGATAACACTTGAGGGAATCTCAAGAACAGAATTTGCACACATTTCACAGATTAATGTAGATTCATTTTGCAAAAATAATTTTCAATAGTATCTACAAAATAATTATTTTATAAATAATATTTTCTTAACCACAAGATAATGTATTACTTCCCATTGAAGAATGAACACAATCACCCTCAGGAAGCCAGACCACAATTTCTATACAATTTTTAAATAGTGAAATTTCTATTTTTAAGATGAGGCCCATTAGTGTTGAGCAGTAGCAAGTTTTTGATTTCAGGTGCACAGGCATCCCAAACACTCCCTGGACAGGTAAAACATGGGGTTTAATCAGATTAGACCTCCCTCTACACTGCCCCCAGTAAACACTCTCAAGATAGGTGAAGCCTGGGTTGATATATAGCGTAAATCTTCCTCTATACTGAGCCCATCAGCCCCACCCCCCCACCCCACCCCCCGATAGGTACAGCACAGGGTTAGATACAAAGTAAGGTTTCCTCTACATTGTCCCCATTAAACATTCCCAGGACAGTTCCAGCTGAGGATTAGCCACAGAGTAAAGCTACCCACCCCACCCCCGCACCAAACTGTTTCAGGCCCAGTCTCAAAAGATATATTGTTTTCAAGTGAATTTTTAATTACTTTCCTACAATAACCCAACCATCGGCTCCCAGTGGTGAGTGTGGTGTGGTGTAGTTGTTAAATTAGAGCTCAGGCCCAAAAGGAAGGAACTCAGAATGGCGAACTCTGCTTTTTGTGGGGACCTTTATATCACAGTGGACACTGCTTCTGACAAACTATGAGGATTCCTCGACATTAGATCTAAATGTATGTGGTCCATTTGCCCGGCACGTGTTTGATTGATAGGCTGTGCTCACCAGGGTCCTCTGGGTGCCTTTGTTTACATTATGATAATGCAGCTCTCTTGTAATAACACAACTATTGCTAATGAAAAAACGTGAAAGCACCTAGCTGAGCACGTGCATTCCTATTCTCATGGGGTGGGATTAACAAATTGATACAATGCCTCACCATTTTTGGGGGTAGAGACAGCACAATACTCTGATGACATTTCACGTGCCTCTCTAACACTGGCAGTCACCCCTAACACTGGCAATGTGTGAATATTGGGAGGGGTGGCTTACTACTAAACTAATTGGTCACCACTAACCCATTAGTAGTCAGAGCTTTTCCTTTCTCTTGGACCCTCTCTGATCTTCCATTGGTGAGGTGGACAGTATAAACTGGTTGGCGGCTGTGTGTCTCAGAGGCAGATTTAGCCTCCTTGTCCCTTCAAAGTAAACTCATGCCATGTTTTCAACCATGGCCACAAGTTTCTGCCATCAGCTGGACTGAGATGGAAAGGCATAGTATAGAGCGCCAGGGGCAGACAGAGAGGTTGTCTTTCTAACCTTGTCCTTGCCTCTTGACAATGACTGGCAGCTGAATCCCGAAGCAGCAGCCACCAGGCGCTGCTCAGAAACCCAAAGGTTTGAGCCGGTAGGGTCAGCAACTCTTGGTGATTACTCATTCCTGGTGGTGTTAACCTCTTCTACCAGTCACTGAAGTCCTGAGGGAGGCCATCTCACATGCACAGAGGTGGTTTTTCCACAAGAGCCTATTGTCCACCACATCAGAGGATAGACAATATGGCGCCACACTGAGTCTGCAGCTCACTTACAGATCCTGAGTGGTTGAGGACAACAGGTCTCCTTCACTAAAGGGTCAACAAGCTGACAGATTTGTGGTGAATTTTACCAGTACCAGCATTTCATTTCCAGATTTTCAGCCACGGGAATGCACTCCAGTAATTCCCCTTTACAGCTGCAGGGTGGTGCTATCAGGATGGTTCACCCCCACAATCCCAGAGCAACACTACACAGTCTCATTGCCAGTGTATTCAGAGGCTGCACACAGCCAGTCCCAAGGTTTTGTGGTACAACCTCAATCACAGCTGAACAAAGTGCTTTGTTCTTTTCCCTGAGGGTTACTGTGTGTTAAAACGTACATCTCACAGCTGATAGCAAAATCCAGTTCAAATATTAGTGAAAATCCAGAACTCACTCTCTAAAACAAGGCAATTATCAGCTTACAATAAAATTCAATTTGCAAAAACCAACACTAGAAAAGAATCTCTGAACAACTTAATTTTACAGTTTGTACAGAAAATTAGAACATTCTATTAAGGTTGCTGGGAAGATTAAATAAATATGTGAATGAAGAATTTTTCACAATTCATCCCTTGGGTTTATGATGAGCTTGTCGTCCAGTCTCTCAGCCAGTGATATTAACTCAACCACTTCATCAGCTTGGATTCTTTCCTGAGGATGAAAAGGAGGAAGAAGACGTTTGAGTTGATGTAAACTCAGTCACTGCATTAACCCCTGCAGGACAGCTCCGGTAGCAAGGGAAATTACTGGGGGAGTGTTGGTGGGGGTGGGGAGCAGGGAATGGCTGAAGCAACAATCTTCATACATTCACCCCAGCCGACAATCACTCTACAATCACTCCCACCCCACCTACACCCTCAACCCCCTTTGTCCTGCACCCCTCCTCCCCCACATTTTATCCTCCGCAACATCCCCATAATACCCAGACTTGCCCCTGCCCAACATCCCCACAACCGTCCCCCATATAACCTCTGCCTTCCCAATGAGCCTACTCCTCCCCCCTCCCAACAGCACAACATCTTGGGACTGGTAAAAAGAGAATGACAAGTACAACAGTCAAAAAGCAAAGAGAAATAATGTGGAGAAGCTTCCTTGGAGTCTCTCAGATGAATGAGCCCCACCCAAAGCAAGAAGAACAGGAGTAAATGGGACCATTTCAACAAAGCTTTTGAGTGTTAACTGGAATCTCCCCTCTAGGACAGAGTACCAACAAACATGAACCAGAATCAGCTATCAAGGCTTCAATGTGAATTTGGGACAGAGTGTCTCATGTCAGACCCATTGAATGGAATGCCTGAGCAGAGACTAGACAGAGATCTGTCAATATCATTGCTCCCCATCACTCTCCTATCATAATCCTGTCATCAGCGGTAGCTCAAATCAAGGGGCAGGTACACTCACAGTCATTGGGTTTCTGTCATGGATCATCCTGGGCATTGGAGGATTCTTTGGGCACATGGGGAAGGATGTCCCATGAGGCAATGGGATTCAGACTGCAGCTTTGGTCTCCTTCTCCTCTCTACTGCTGCCCTGCCTTGTCATTATGTTTGGATTCAAAGAGCGATGCAGCTCAATAGGTAGGTCTCTGCCATTTTGAACAATTTGTAACAATCCCCTTGCAGTCATTAATGTCAATGCTTCAAGGAGAGCTTCAGAGTGTCTTTATCATCTGCTGGAATAAGAGGCTGTTTGAGGATTGAGAAAGCAGGATTTAGCTGGGGAGACTGTTTGCTGTGACCGCAAAGCTGAAAACTGTCTGTCACTGCTGATCTTCAAGGACTGTTCCCAGATAGATCGTGGAGCTGACTTCAAGAGAAACACCAGTTTTTGTTCAATGATCCTCCCACTGAATCAGGAGAATATGCCATTGGCATTTCTGATGGAATTTCTCTCTCAGTATTGTCTGTCACTGATATACAGTGTATTTCAGGAGCGTGGTGACAAGAACTAAATTTCACTGACTGGCAGTGGTCCTTATTGCCAAAGACTCGCTGCCATAGTTTGTGGAAGGCTGGGCTATGACAACTGATCTGTTGTTGGGTCTTCTCAGCAACAGTGTCCTTTTGTGACAAGTGATTGCCAAGGAATGGGAAGAGGTCAACACATTCCTGAGTATCTCCTTCCATCATTATGTTTGGGATCTGGAATATTTGGCCGACCAGGTCAGGGTTGATGTGAGTTTTGTTTTTCATTCAGTAACCCGAGTTACTTCTGTGCAGAAATTAAGAGATAACGAATGGCTTGTAAAATATGTGCAGATTGGTAAAAACGCACATCCTGCAGGTCATGCATGTCTCAGGTAATAAGTAACATATTGGCTTAGAAACAACAAAGATGAAAGAATGTCCTATCGAGTGGTCATGATACTGACCATCGGAGGGGATCTGATCTTTGATGTGGTGATAGACTGTGTGTGTGTGTGGGAGGATTAGAAATAATACAGGGTCTACACACAGCATTGGTGTGACACCAGTCTGGGTTTTCAAGGTGCCTGTTCCAGATTCTGCTTAAGATAGTTGCAGTCATATCATCGGGAAGCAATTTCAGGATTGTGAAGAAGTTTCTTGGATATCCAAATCTCTGGAACACAATCTACAGAGCTCCTTCACTTTGCAATAGAGAATTGCTGCTGTTCACCATTTTACTTGGATGTTTCTGGTACTAAACAGCATATTAGAAGTTCCTCCGGAAGGTCGAAAGCCACACAGTCATCGGAAGGATTCCCTCAGCCATAGGACGTAACTCTGGAGAATGTCCTTAGCAGGAAAATCCTGACACACAAAAGGGGGAAATACCTAAATAGATTGTTCTTTCTCCTCCCAAATCCATTGGATGAGTTTCTATAGAGCCTTGATGGTACCTGCACAGCCAGTCACCAATGCAGTTCAGGCTCATTGCGAGGAATCAGTTTTGAGGATGTACCTGCTCTCACCAAATGCACCAGAATCTGAGAATGACTTTAAATCAAACAGTTTCAGACCGACTCACCAATTCTCTAAAGAGCGGATCCAATGTGAACCACAAAGCCACAGCACACCGCTGGCCCTTGGTGACAGCTTTTACTCCATGTGGATTCTCTTCTCCAGATGAAAATCCAACCATTCGACCACACTGTGGTTTCACTGAAGCCTGCGCAGCAAGGTCAAAGAATCAGAGACTAAATGCATATCAAAAATTTATTATAAGGAACATTCCAACAAATACATCATACCCAGTCAACCAGAAAACCATTCTCTTTTGTCAAAGAAAAATGCACTTTTCCTAGTTCCTAGAATCGTTTTTTAAAAAATAAATCATTTATGGGATGTCAGATTTGCCTCTGGGCCTGTATTTATTGCCCATCCCTAATAGCCCCAAGAGAAGGTGATGAGCTGCCTTCATCAAACTGGTAACAGCCTTGCGGTGTAGGTCAACCCACAGTGCTATTAGTGAGAGCGCCAGACTTAGACCCATTGACACTGGGTGAACAATAATGTATTTCCAATTCAGGACAGCGAATGGCTTGGAGGGGAACATGGAGGTGGTGGTGCATATCTGCTGCCCTTGTCCTTATACATGGAATTGGTTGTGCATTTGGTAGATGCTGTCTAAGGATCTTTGATGAATTTCTGCAATGTTTCTCTTGTACACAGTACACACTGCTGCTACTGAGCATCGACAGTGGAAGGAGTAGATGTGATGCCAACCAACTATGCTGCAAAGTGTTGGATGTCAAGTTTCTTGAGTGTTGCTGGAGATGTACTCATTGAGGTAAGTGGAGAGTATGACATCACAAGTCTGACCTGTGCCTTGGAGATGGTGGCCAGGCTTTATAGAGTCAGGAGCTGAGTTACTTGTTGCAGGAAACCTAGTCTCTGACCTGCTCCTAATCATAAGGCCATAAGAAATAGGAACAGAAGCAGGCTTTGTGGCCAGTTGAGTCTGCTCCCCCACAGGATCACGGCCGGTCCAATACTTCCCCTCTCCACTTTCCTGCCCTTTCCCTGTAACGCTGGATTCCTCTCCTGATAAAGAATCTATCTATCTCAGGATTAAAATTACACAAGAATTCCAACCAGCAGAGACATTTTCCTCTAGTTCCGAGTGACTCCAGTGTTAAGGCATCAAGTACCTTCCAGTCCAGGCTACACCCCTCTCCATTAATAATGTCCAGTCTCGTAGTTCTCTTCTACAATGATATGACGTAAGCTAATAACATACAGGAACAGAACCAGACCATTCAGCCCATCAACTATGCTCAATGAGATCACATCTGATTTGATAATCTTCAACTCTATTTTCCTTCCCTTTTTCCATTACCCTGAATTCCTCTACTGGTTAAGTATCTGTCTATCTCAGCACTGAATATATTTAATTAACTCATCTCAACAGCCCTCTACAGTAAAGAATTCTACAGATTACTCCTCTGAGAGTAGAAATTCCTCCGTTTCTCTCTGACACAAATGTATGACCCCTTAATTTGAGATTGTGCCTCTGCTCTTAGACTCTCCCACAAGGGCAAAATAATCTTTCCATATCTACCCTGTCAAGTTCCCAAGAATCTTGTATGTCTCAATGAGGTCACCTGTTATTCTTCTAAGTTACAATGAGTATCGGCCCAATCCATTCGACTTGTCCTTATAAGACAGTCCCTCCGTACTATGTATCAGATGAGTGAACCTTCTCTGGACTGCCTCCAATGCCAGTATATCCCCATTAGAAAAGGGGCTCAAATGTATTTGTGTGTTCTAAATAAGAGTCCTGTATAGTTTCAGCAGAACTTCCCTAATTTTATACTTTATTCTCTTTGAAGTGAATATTCTATTTGCTTTCCCTCTTGCCTCATGAACTTGATCCTAGCTTTGTGACTTATGCTCAAAGACTCCCAAATTCCTCTAGTGTGGCTTTCTGCGATATTTCTCCATTTAAATAATTGTCAGCTCTTCTATTGTTCCTGCCAATGTGCATAACCTCATTTTCCCACATTATATTATATTCGCCAAGACTGCACTCACTCACTTAACCCACTGTGCTATCCTCACAATTTGTTTTCCCACCTATTTTTAATGTCATGCACAAACTTGGCTACAGTACATTCACTTTCTCATCCAAGTCATTAACACATATTGAAAATGATTGTGGCCTGACCATTGACCCCTGTGGCACTCCACTAGTTACAGGGGATCATCCTGAAAATGACCCTCTCATCCCAACCCTCTGTTTTCTATTAGTTAGCCAATCCTCTATCCATGCTAATATACCACCTCCAACACAACTTTCTTATTATATAAGTAGCTTGATATGTGGTATTTTACCAACTAACTTCTTAATATCCTAATATATTAGATCCATGCTGACTTTACTTGATCATTTTATTTTCTGGAGTTTGGAGGCTATTGGCCATTGTTCCTTTGTCAGGAAATAGTATTATTTTGATCAAACTTCAATGAGCTTGTCAACGCATTCCCCAATTGCACTCATGGCCACTTCAGTTCAAGTCAATTCAAAACTTACTTCAGTTGGAAACCCTTCATGATCAGCACAATTGATACTCACTGCACTGTGAACTGGGAGTGAATTAAAAGTATCTGGGGACAAAAGGTCGGTTGACTCAATCAGCGTTTCCTTCCAAATCAGGAATAGCTGAAGAGTTGTAGCAATGTTAAGGCGCACCACTGTGGTATAATTCCACGTTCAGAATCCACTGGTGCAGACCTGAATGAGGAAGTGCTCAGATACCCAGCAGGATTACTCATCCTTCAGAAGGTACAAATGAACAATAAATACTGCTCATTACTCAAGGTCACATACATCATACTCACCGTGATGGTTTTCGCATCAATTTCGGTAAAGATGAATTCTCCGCCTTCAAAATCCCCATTTAGGTACAGGATGGCACTGGAGACAAAGGAATATAGACAGGTCACTGAGGGAGAGGGAACACATGCAATTAAATGTAAATAGACCATATAGCCAGGAGGGGAGAGAGAGATGGATACAATACCAGTGACAGGAGTTGAAATCCCACTGTAGAAGCCAATTAATTAAAATTTATTCATAAATATGGAATAAAATCTCATTTCACATCATTCATTGGCCACCTTCACCTCATTAGATAAAACCAAAAGCAATGTGGATGCTGTAAATCAGAAACAAAAATAGAAGGGTCACCAGACCCAAAATGTTAACTCTGATTTCTCTTCACAGATGCTGCTAGACCGGCTATGGTTTTCCAGCAATTTAGGTTTTGTTTCAGACTTCCAGCATCTGTAGTTCTTTTGGTTATCTCAGGATGACACATTCAGCAGCACTTCCTGTAAGCCACATTGGGCATATTCTCATCTGTGTGTCAATTACTGTTGACTCTTATATGCATGCAGATGATGGTACACCCCATTACCATTGACCCCTATACGCACACAGTTGATAGTACACCCCATTACCTGTAGTCCCTGTAAGTGTAAGCTGGTGGTTCCTTCCAGCACTCATTGGCATCTGGATCAAGGAGGCAGTTATCGGCATGGATTGGGTGGCTCAGATCATTACGATTGTCTTGTTGGCCTGGAAGGTATGTTCAAAACGTCAGCCCACTGCACATCTTAAGAGTAAAATCTAATATTTGTCCACTCGAGTTGTCTGAACTGCCTGAACACAACTCTCTTTAACTGGCACATACAAATATAAACATACATACAAATTGAGATCAGGAGTTGGGCACTTGGCTCCTTCAGCCTGCTCGGCCCTTCGCTAGGATCATAAATAATCTGATCATAGAACATAGAACATAGAACATAGAACAATACAGCACAGAACAGGCCCTTCGGCCCACGATGTTGTGCCGAACTTCTATCCTAGATTAAGCACCCATCCATGTACCTATCCAAATGCCGCTTAAAGGTCGCCAATGAATCTGACTCTACCACTCCCACGGGCAGCGCATTCCATGCCCCCACCACTCTCTGGGTGAAGAACCCACCCCTGACATCTCCCCTATACCTTCCACCCTTCACCTTAAATTTATGTCCCCTTGTAACACTCTGTTGTACCCGGGGAAAAAGTTTCTGACTGTCTACTCTATCTATTCCTCTGATCATCTTATAAACCTCTATCAAGTCACCCCTCATCCTTCGCCGTTCCAACGAGAAAAGGCCGAGAACTCTCAACCTATCCTCGTATGACCTACTCTCCATTCCAGGCAACATCCTGGTAAATCTTCTCTGCACCCTCTCCAAAGCTTCCACATCTTTCCTAAAGTGAGGCGACCAGAACTGCACACAGTACTCCAAATGTGGCCTAACCAAAGTCCTGTACAGCTGCAACATCACCTCACGACTCTTGAATTCAATCCCTCTGCTAATGAACGATAATACTCCATAGGCCTTCTTACAAACTCTATCCACCTGAGTGGCAACCTTCAAAGATCTATGTACATAGACCCCAAGATCCCTCTGTTCCTCCACCTGACCAAGAACCCTACCATTAACCCTGTATTCCGCATTCTTATTTGTTCTTCCAAAATGGACAACTTCACACTTGGCAGGGTTGAACTCCATCTGCCACTCCTCAGCCCAGCTCTGCATCATATCTAAGTCCCTCTGCAGCCGACAACAGCCCTCCTCACTGTCCACAACTCCACCTATCTTTGTATCATCTGCAAATTTACTGACCCACCCTTCGACTCCCTCATCTAAGTCATTAATAAAAATTACAAACAGCAGAGGACCCAGAACTGATCCCTGCGGAACTCCACTTGTAACTGGACTCCATGCTGAATATTTACCATCTACCACCACTCTCTGACTTCGACCGGTTAGCCAGTTTTCTATCCAATTGGCCAAATTTCCCTCTATCCCATGCCTCCTGACTTTCCGCATAAGCCTACCATGGGGAACCTTATCAAATGCCTTACTAAAATCCATGTACACTACATCCACTGCTCTACCCTCATCCACATGCTTGGTCACCTCCTCGAAGAATTCAATAAGACTTGTACCCACACTCCCTTCTCACAACTCATCAGATTAAAAAGCTCCAATTTCATTCATTTCATGGCATTTTTCCAGTTCAATGATCAGGCAAACAACGGCAATGGTATGCAAGGACATGCAGAATGGACTGTGGGTGCACAATCAGATCATTCATGGTTATAGCGAAGGGCTGAGCAGGCTCAAGGAGCCAAGTGTCCTACTCCTGATCTCAATTTGTATGTAAGTGTCCCTTAAAGACAGTAGTGTTCAGGAAGTTCAGAGAGCTGGAGTGGACAAATAAGCAGACATTTCAACATGTGGGAAGACTTTGTTTCTGCCTGTTCTTTTCCTGGGGTATCAAACTATTAGAAATAGCAACACATGAGAAAATTGACACAGGAACATTGATCTGCTTTCCCAGCCTGGTGACCGTTATAAATACCTCACTCAGCAGTAAAACTCTAGTAAAGCCTCAGCTGGAGGATTGTAACCAATTCTGGGCCACACACTTTCAAAGCCACCTCAAGACCTTGGAGAGGGTGCAGAGGAAAATGGAGACAATGGCTTCAGGGAAGAGAGTGATGATTATGTTCTGAGACTGAAGTTTGTGATTGTGTAAGGAGCCAAAGTTTGCTGTTGCACAGTCTCAGTAATCAGAGGGACACTGATGGAACAGTATTCACTACCAAACCAGATAGAACACAAGGAAACAGATTCTCTCTTACAGCATGTTGTTATGATTTGGATAAATATTTGAAGGGAACATGGGGAGGAGCAAGCTGGAGCACTGCAATTAATTGCATCGCTCGATCCAAAAACTCTCAAACACATGCTGGTTTAACCTGCTGCTTCTCTGTTGTTTTTAGATAATCTATTCATTTTCTAACTTCATAAAAAGCCCAGCCTAATTCATGAATCTGTCCTCATGACAGAACCCCTTAAAACCTGGGATGATCCTGTTCAATCTGTATTGCACTTTGACCAACACTTCCTTCATGAAGTCTTGTGTTGTTGCTGAAGAGAGACAAAATTTTGCTGAAGCTTTCTGCATCACACTGATCAGGAAAAATGCAAGTATGCCAAAATTCAAATCATTCACATACCTTTTAAAGGTGTTGATTCATTGGCAAGTCAACTCTGCTTAATCATGGGGTTGTCATGGAGCAAGCAATAAGGATAGACTAGATTATCAATCACTGAGAAAACCCTTTCTCCTGTAGTATAAATTGCTGTGATTATTTGAAATTCGGAATGCTTGCAAACTGCCCTAATCTGCACAAGACAAAAAGCTACAGCCACTACAACTGCTGTCAACAATCACCAGGTTTCCTCCTGCTGAGCCATTTTTTGTGGTGTGCTTCTTAAGAAATGCTACTGACTAATCCACTCTGACACAGTGTAGATTTCACAATGCACAATTTCACAATAGATCTGGTGACTTTCCAGCTGCATTTCAAATAGTGAGAATCCAGTGGTTGCAACAGCCAGTGAAGAGTCACAGACAGTTTACAGAACAGAGCTGGTTTCTCCTGGGAAATTGTCAAGTACTTCAGTTGTAGCTAGCCTCGGGGGGAGGAGGGTTTCTAGGTGCTGGAAGTATGGGAGGTTAGCTGCAAATGCTCCGCATCTGACAATACAAAGAGCAATACGTCATACAAGGTCATTGAGCCAGTTAAACCTGTGATGAATCTTTGGAAGTTCCTATTGTATCTATACTCACCAGCTGTTCAGGCAGTGTATTGAAACCATTGTACCATTGGGTGTGGTGGTGGCAGAGTGGTAATATCACTGGGATTGCTCATCCAGAACCTCAGCCATTGTTCAGGGAATGTGGATTTGAATCCCACCATGATAGATTTTTAATAAGTAGAATAAAGAGCTAGCCTAATTGTGAGCTTGTAATCACTGTACCAATTGTAAAACCTTAATAGGGAACAGTCATCCCTATCTGGTGTTACCACTTCCATAAATGAATAAATCAAAAATACATTTTTTTATACAGTCAAAGTTCTCATCCATCCCTGTAGTTCCTTTGCAGATTCTCTTTTATCTGTGTCCCTCCATTAACCTTCCCTCCTTCCATTGGAAACATTTTCTCTGTATTTACTTTATCAGAACCCCTTGAGATTTTAAATCTTTATTGCTCAATATCTGCCTTAACTTTCTTTGGTCTCAAGGGAATAATCCCAGGTACCCTTGTTTCCACTCAATCGATACATTAACCTCACCAACAGTCACAGTTTCCCACTCTGGGTTCCCGCAACAAAACTTCATCTTAGACAATTACTTTGTTGCAAAAGTCTGCACTCATTCTTCAAAGACATGGTCCATCATCATTCACTGTCTACGGAAAGGACCCTCACCTTCGATAGCTGTTCTGCAGACCAGGTGAGTGTATGAGAAGTATAGTGTGGAGTTCAACATGAAATAGGATTGAATGATCTTCCTAGCCTTTTCACTAACATCATAGAATAACCTGGCTCTGTGCAATGGGATCCGACCTTCATAGCCATACTGAAAGAGAGGAATGGAATTGTCAAAGTTAAAAGGATTAGGTACAAGGGGAACACTGACTTTTATATTTGAAACATTCTATCCAACATGCATGAGCAAACATTCTAATCTCTTCCTCCCTTGCCTCAAACAAGAATTGGTCTACAAATAACCTCAGTCAGGCAGAGAAACAGGCTCATCTGGAAACTGGTTTAGGATCGGGGAGTGCAGTAAGAAACAAAATTATTTTGTTTTTAAAATATGGGGCTATAACCTGAACAGGAGATTGGATTACTGCGACAAAAATCCCAGGAGAGTTTTACAACTTGAAAATTATGTGCTATCGTTTTTTTAAATTATTATTTATTTGTGGGATGTGGTCATCATTGGCTGGACCAGATTTATTGCCCGTCCTAGTTGCTCTTGAGAAGGTGGTAGAGAGCTGCCTTCTTGAACTGCTGCAATCCATGTCCTGTAGCTTGAGCCACAATGCCTGTGGGGAGAGATTGCCAGGATTTTGACCTAGTGACAGTGAAGGAATGGCAATATGTTTCCAAGTCAGGATGATAAGTGGCTTGGAGGGAACTTGGAGGTGGTGGTGTTCCCATGTATCTGCTGCCTGTGTCTTTATTGATGCAACTGGTCATGGTTTGGAAGGTGCTGCTGAAGAACTTTGGTGAATTTCTGCAGTGCACCTTGTCGAAGGTACACACTGCTGCTACTGGGCATCAGTTGTAGAAGGAATGAATGGTCGTGGATGTGGTGCCCATCCAGCGGGCTGTTGTGTTCTGGATGGTGTCAAGTTTCTTGAGTGTTGTTGGAGCTGCACTCATCCAGGCATGTGGGGAGTATTCCATCAGACTACTAATTTCTGCTTTGTAGTTCATTGTTAGGCTTTTGGGAGTCAGGAGCTGAGTTACTGACTGCAACACTCCTAGCCTCTGACCTGCTATTGTAGCCACATTACTTTTATGGCTGTAAGAGTTCAGTTTCTGGTCAACTGTAACCCCCACGATGTGGTGGCGATGCCATTGAATGCCAAGGGACAATGGCTAGATTCTCTCTTGCTGGAGATGGGCATTGCCTGGCACTTGTGTGGCACAAATGTTATTTGACATTTATCTGCCCAAAGCTGGATATTGTCCAGGTCTGACTGCATTTGGACATGGACTGCTTCAGAATCTGAGGAGTCATGAATGGGGCTGAACATTGTGTTATCCTGAACTTGGACTCCCACTTCTGACCTTATGGAGGGAAGGTCATTGATGAAGCAGCTGAAGATGGTGGTGTCTGGGACACTCCCCAATGTACTCCTGTTGATCCATGCAATACAATTTTACTTCTTGAAACCCTAAGAGGTGGCATTAAATACCGAGTGGCACAAAGAATCAAATGAGTTCAGGAAATTCTGCCTGACAACAATACTATGATTGGTCAATTAGCAGTGCATTTAATGCTAGAACTGTTAGGAGAGTGAAACATCCAGAGCCTGCAACCAAAAAGCATCAATCTCTCCTACTCTCCCTCCATATGGAGGAAAAACTTAGAAGAAAGAATTGGGTCCACTCAATCAACTGGTTTAATTAAAGTATGAATATCGCCCAACAAAAAAAAATGTGCCTCCAGTGATAAACATCAAAAAACAGTAACACTTTAACCCAGGCTTCAAATCTGGACTTGTAATCTTCAGAATGTTGCTTACCCTGTCAATATTCTTTTTCCAGCCATAGTATACACGTTAAACTATTGGTCTTTAGTCTATTTTAAACGGTGAAAAAGTGTGCATGTGTTTGGGTTTTAAGGGACTAAGGGCTAAGTTTGCAGATGACATAGTATTGAGCAATCGGTGAGGTTACAGACCAGACTTAGACAGGCTTGGAGACTTGGAGAGTGGGCAAAGAAGTTGCAGATTTAACACAATGTGGGAAAGTGTGAGGTTATGTATTTTGGTGGGAAGTGGCGTATTTTCTAAATGAGGAAAGGCTTTGAAAATCTGAAGCAGAAAAGGGAGTTGGGAGTCCTAGTTCAGGATTCTCTTAAGGTTAACATTCAGTTTCATTTGGCAGTTAGGAAGGCAAACACAATTTTGGCATTCATTTCAAGAGGGCTAGAATATATGTGAGATGGATTCGGGTGAGGCTGTATAACACTCTGGTCAGACCACATTTGGAATATTGTGAGCAATTTTGGGCCCCCATATCTGATGATGGAAGGGTTTAAAAGACTGATCCTGGAGGTAAACGGCTTGTCATATGAGGAGTGGTTGAGGACTCTGAGTCTGTATGAGGATGAGGGGGGAATCGGATTGAAACTTACAGAATACTGAAAGGCCTGGATAGAGTGGATGTGGAAAAGATGTTTCCACAGGTAGGAGAGACTTGGACATGAAGGCACAGCCTTAGAGTGAAGGGACGACCCTTTAGAACTGAGATGAGGAGGAATTTCTTCAGCCAGAGAGTGGTGAATCTTTGGAACTCATTGCTGCAGAATGCTATGGAGGCCAGATCACTGTATTTACTAAAGACAGAGATAGATAGGTTCTCAATTAATAATTGGATCAAGGGTTAAGGGGAGAAAGGAGAAGAATCAGCCATGACTAAACGATGGGAAAAAAACTCAACAGGCCTATTTCTGCTCCTGTGTTGTGATCTTATGCATATAGTTAATGTCGCACCTTAATATTTCTAACTACCCTCTGCCAATTGTTCAAGTTAAGTTAAAGAATGGTGATATATTTCCAAGTAGGTGGTGGCACTCCTATGTATCTGCTGCCCTCGTCTTTCCCGAGAGTAGCAGTTGTGGGCTTGAAGGGTGTTGTTGTAAAAACTTGAATTCCAGAATATTTGCTCACCACCAGGGCCTTATAGACAGTTGCTCCTTCAAAGCGCTCATTAGGGGTGTGGGGTGACATTTTGCCTCTGTAACCATCTCCTGCCAGCGTGATGGACTGTGAAAATATGGACAACCTGATTAGGAGGAAAGAAAGGTTCCAGGTGGGATAGACACATCAGAAACACCAACAAAACCTCAGGGACACTCACACTAGCCAAGTGGAATAGCTCATGGCATTCCTGTGCAGTGATCACATCATCAAGGAGCACTCGCTGGCTCCCATTCATTTGCTGCGAATCATAGACAAGTTTCACCCGGTCATAGAGGAGGGGTCCACCTGAAAGGAGACATAGAGCTCAGTGAAACCAGGTGCCTCAAAACACCCAGCAGCCATTAGTCACTGGTAGCTGGTTAGGTGGAATAGAGAGGAGTGAGATCGAGAGGCTGCTGAAAATGTGTTGCTGGAAAAGCGCAGCAGGTCAGGCAGCATCCAAGGAGCAGGAGAATCGACGTTTCGGGCATGAGCCCTTCTTCAGGAATCGAGATCGAGAGGCGTTGAGAAGAGGCGATGGATGTGGATGGGATTGAGGGATATGGAGAGGAGGGGATGGATGTGGATGGGACTGAGGGATGTGGAGAGGAGGGGATGGATGTGGATGGGACTGAGGGATGTGGAGAGGAGGGGATGGATGTGGATGCTGTTTAGAGAGTTACTGCATGAAGAGGAGAGGAACTTCTCAATTTCCAAAGGCTGTGAATGAAATGGAGTTGTGTTTGGGAAGGGATTCCTGGTCAGTGTCTGATCCATTCTCTCTCAGCCACAGTCAGTCAGTCATCTGGATTTATTCTTTTACCTTCTTGTCTCTGTTGTGGAACCTTTCTCTCAACTTTTCTCTTCTGGCTCGTTGGCATTTCTGGTTCCTTTAAACTTTCTTCTTCACCTGGCAACCGTCTGTTGGTGGAAAGACAGGTTAGAATTATAATCCCATCATCCTCTGTCCATCAACTGAGGCAGCACCTCATCTGAAACTCCATCTCACCCAGTAAGGAGTTACACCCCTCCATCTTTAAACCGATAACAAAATCCTCAGCCTGAGGCCCGGTTGTCTAGGAAACAGATACTTTCTGTTAGGATCAATTGGGATTTCAAGGGTATCTTTAACATGTACCAATGTCCCAGCATGCTTCACAGGATGGTAATCAGAGGAAAATATGACCTCAACCCACAGAAAGTGTGGCTGGGTTGGAGTCAAGGTAGAAGAATGTCCAAGAGGAAGGGAGAGAGGTGGAGAGGTTTAGGGAGGGAGTTCCAGAGTTTACAACCACAGGGTGTGGAGGGCACAGACACCAACAGCAGTGTGATGGAAAACAGGGAATTCTCAGAAGGCTAGTGTTGGAGAAGCGCAGAGATCTTGGAGGGTTGTACGAGGTCACAGAGATACGGAGGTGGGAGAGACGGTGGAGTGAGTCAAATATGAGGATGGGAATTTAAAACTGGAGTTGATGCTGGCCTAGAAGCTCATGAGAACGGGGACACTGTGCTGGTAAGAAGTAATGAAGGCGTTATTAAACATTTCTGGATCAGGTGGAACCTGAATCCAGACCTCCTGGCTCAGGAGTAGGAACATTGCAACATTTGTATGTGTAACAGCAACACATATTTATTACCTAGCCATGGGATTCTAACTGATTCAAAAGATACATCTATGCAGGTGGAGAAGGTGAACAAAAAATCCAAACAAATGTAGAAGGGTATAATCTGGAATGGTTGGAATTTTTAATCATTTCAATAAACTGTAGCAGTTTGGATGATATCTTTCTAAAACCGCAAGAGGGGACTATCCCATAACTCCTACCTCTTAGGATGATCCGGATTTTCATGTTTTGTTCCAGAGACAGTCCAGTTAATCTAAAAATCAGAAGAAAAATCCAGAAATTAAATTCAACATCTAAAATTAATGCATAATATCAGGAAGTCTAAAATAGCCAAGAAAAATAATTTTTGCAGCTTCAGAGTATAGCTTTCTGCACAGGTCAAAAGGTGAAAAACAATAAAGTATCTTGTTCCTCACCTCAGGAGGATAAGCAGGGACTGGAAAGATTTACATTTTAGCATCAATCATTCACAAGACAGCAATGGCATGGTGTTAGAAACAGACTAAATCTTTCTCTCCACTGTCTCCATCAAACACTCCCAGGACAGGTACAGCATGGGGTTCGATACAGAGTATAGCTCTCTCCATACTGTCCCCACTAATCCCTCTTAGGGCAGGTACAACACACATCTCGGTTTATCTGACATGATAAACTACTTTCCTGGCTTCTCTTACACTGAATGCAGTCAGAGAAAGTGTAGTAAGCTTGTGATGTGTCAGAGGATGGAAGACCTCTCCATAAGAGGATAATGGTATCAATAATTGGTGTTGTAGCCAATGATCACAGGCAGGTCTGTGTTGTAGCCTGTAACAATGTTGCCCCTTTACAAGGTCATGTCGTCCTTGGTTTTCTTCAAGAGGGGTCTTAAAGACAGAAGTGCCAATATGTCTGGAAATGTTACTTGAAAACAATGATGGGAAGTGGCCAGTTCGGGATTTGTTTTTCTAGTTTGGTTTAGTTTTTTAGCTGGGAGTCAGAAAACTGCTGAAGCAGCTATAGTAAAAGGTCATTCCATGTTTCAACAGAGGTCTTACCTGGACTTTCTCTCTGAAAACTCCTGCGTGTAAGAAGCTGTGTTTGAATTTACCTTTTGCAAGGGGTGTATTTATGGGATATTGCAGGGATTGCAATAGCTTCATCAAGTTGTAAAATGGTGTTGATTGGATTATCAAATCAGTTAAGTTATTCTAAATTCTGTTTTCTTTTGTTTGTGTTTCATCTGTAATGCTTAAATAAAATGTAGTTTTGTTGAAAGCAGAGTGTTTGACCAACTACATCACTCCTGGAATATCCACTGTACATCTGCTTAAAAAGGTTAGGACCTGGGCTACCTTCTTAAAATGTTTTGAAGGGGTCCAGCCTATCCATAACAAGCTGCAATGATTTACAATATATATTAAGAATTGGATGAGAAACATTAATGTACTATAGACCAGGTGACTCAAAAATAGGTGGGAAGGCAAGTGGTGAGGATGACACACAGGGATTTGGAAATCCTTGTGCAGAAATTATGAAGAGCTAGCATACAACTTCAGCAGATAATAGGGCAGGCAATGAAATGTTGGTCATTATATCAGAGAATGGGATATTAAAAATAGAGAAGCCGTGCTAAAACTGCACGTAGCATTTGTCAGACCACAGTTGGAATACTGCAAATAGCTTGATCCTTAATCTAAGGAAAGGTAAACTACCATTGGATGAAGTTCAGATAAGGTTTACCAGGTTGATTCCATGTATGGAGGGATTGCCTTATGAGGGGAGGCCTAGGAATGAGAGGAAACCTTAATTAAATAGCACAAACATCAGTAGTGTTGTTGATCATGGGGAAGATGGTCTCAGGCTACTGTCTAATATAGACAACTGGTAAATTGGGAAAAACAATAGCAGATGGAATATAATCCTTATAAGGTTAAGGATAATCCAGAGAGATTCTACAAGTGCATTAAGAGTAAAAGAGCAAGAAGGGAGAGAATAGGGCTCCTGAAAGATCAATAAGGTCATTGAACCTCAGAAGATAGCAGAAATACTAAATTAATATTTCATATCAGTTTTTACTGTTAAGAAAGAAATGGAGGTTAGCAAACACAGGGAAATAAATACTGATGTTTTGAAAACAGTTCACATTACTGAAGAGGAAATGCTGGAGATCTCAGAAAACAAAGGTGGATAAAACTCTGGAACCTAATCGACTGTATCCCAGGACATTATGGGAAGTTAGGGAAGACATTTCAGGGACTCTGGCACAGATACTTGTATCATATAACCATGGGTGAGGTGCTGGAGGACTGCAGTGTAGTAATGTTGTGCCTTTATTTAAGAAAGGCTGACAGGGGAAGCCTGAGCACTACAAACCTGGGAGTTTGATATTGGCAGGGGTTCTTAAAGACAGGATTTATGTGGATTGGAAGAGGTAAGGAATGATTAGGGATAATCAGCATGACTTTGTGCAAGGGAAATTACGTCTCAGAAACTTTGAGTTTTTTGAAAAAATTACCAAAATGATTGATGTGGGCAGAGTGGTAGACATTGTTTTTATGGACTTTCATAAAGCCTTTGACAAGGTTACACCAATTAGTAAAGTTAGATCACATGAGATTCAAGGAGAGCTTGCCAGTTAGATAGAAAATTGACTTTATATTAGGAGACAGGGTGGGGGTAGAGGGTTGTTTTTTGGACTGAAGGTCTGCAACCAACAGTCTTCCACAGGGATCGCTGCTGGGTCTACTTTTGCTGTCATTTATATAAACAAACAATTTGGATGAAAATTTAGGAGACCTGGTTAGTAAGTTTGCAGATGACACCAGAATTGGTTGTATAGTAGACAGTGAAGGAAGTTATCTTATGTTACAAAGGGATGTTAATCAATTGAACCAGTGGGCCGAGGAGTGGCAGATAGAGTTTAATTTGGATAAACGTGAGGAATTGCATTTTGGTAATACAAACAAGAGCATCACTTAAACAATTAATGATTGGGGTCTGGGTAGTATTGTCAAACCAACACTCCCTAAAGTTCAGAAACATAATTCTTTGAAATTTTCATCACATATAGGCAGAGTGGTTAAGAAGGCTCTTGCCCTCATTGCTCAGACCTTTGAGTATAGAATTTAGGAAGTCATGTTGAGGTTGTACAGGACATTGGTGAGGCCCTTTCTGAAGTACTGTGTATAGGTCTTATTGCTCTGCTAAAGGAAGGATATTAAACTGCAGAAGGTTCAAAAAACATTTACCAGGATGTTGCCAACAACAGAAAATTTGAGTTATAAAGATAGATGGGGACATATTTTTGCTAGAGCATAGGAATTTGAGGGATGACTGTTTTGATGTTTATAAAATCATGAGGGGCACAGATAAGATGAATAGTAAGGATCTTTTCCCCAGCGTGGGGAGTTCAAAAGTGGGGGGCATTTTTTAAGGTGAAAGCAGAAAGATTTAAAAGAGACATTAGGGTCAATTTCTTTTAATATAGAGAGAGTGGTTCGTGTATGAAATGATCTGCCGGAGGGAAAATGGTGGATGCAGCTATGGGTACAACATTAAAGAGACATTTGGATAAGTAAATGAACAGGAAAGGTTTGGAGGGATATGGACCAAACGCAGGCAAGTGATAGTAGTTTGGTTTGGGAACATGGTTGGCATGGACTAGTTGGACTGAACGGTCTGTTTCGATGCTGTATGACTCTATGACCTTCGGTCTGCAGCGATGCATTTTGGGAAGTCTAATAAGGGAGGAATTTACACAATGAATGCTAGGTGCCTCGGGAGTACTGAGGAAACAAAGGGTTCTTGGTGGATCAGTCTATAGATTCCAGAAGGTGTCACCACAAGTAGACAGGGTGGTAAAGAAGGTATACAGGATGCTTGTCTTCAGTAGCCTGGGTGTAGAATATAGGAGCAAGGAAGTCTTATTACAACTTTATAAAACATTGGTTAGGCCACAGATGGAATACGGTGTGCAATTCCATTTGCCACACTATCAGAAGGATGTGATTACAGTGGAAAAAGCACAGAGGAGATCCACCAGAATTTTGCGATGAAAGGTCTCAGTTATGAGGATAGATTGGTTAAGCTGGGTTTGTTTTGCCTGGAACAGAGGGAGCTCAGGAGTAGGAGGAGGAGAATTGGGCAGGGGGAGGGGAGGGAGGGGATCTGATTGAGGTTTACAGAATTATGAGAAGGTATAGACTGGGTAGATGGTGAGAATCTTTTCCACATGCAGACATGTCTAAGACGACCAGAGGGCATGAGTTTAAGGTGAGGAGTAAGTGACTTAGTGGGGGTCGAGGAAAGGTTTTTTCATGCAGAGGGTGGTAGAAATTCGAAATGCACTGCCTGGAGTCAGGTACTCTCGCAATAATTAAGAAGCAAATAAATGAGGACTTAAAATTTCAAGGTATAGTAGGCTATAGATCAAATGCAGGTAAATGGGATTAGCATAGTTTGAGGTTTGTTGGTTAGCATTGGCATGGTGGGTCGATGGGCCTGTTTCTCTTCTGTATGACTCAATGACTTTAAATGAACAAAATTCTTATGGGACTTGATAGGGTCGATGCTGAAAGGTCATCTCCCCTTGAGGGAGAGTCTACAAGCAGGGGCACCATCTTAGAGTAGGCAAAAATCAGGAGGAATTTCTTCTTTTAAAAAGCGGTGAATTGTGGTTGTCAAGGCTGGGTCATTAGAGTATATTCAAGTTGAGATAGATCTTAAATCAGTAAGGGTATCTACGATAATGGGGAAAAGGCAGGAAAGTGGATTTGAAGATTCAGATTAGCCAAGATCTCATTGAATAAGAGCAGACTCAATGGACTTAATGGCCTACTGCTCTTATGTCTATGGGCTGATAGACTTTGAGTTCAACTTTGTTTACTTAAAGTCAGATACTTTTCTCCCCCATCTATACTGGCGAACATTTACCCAATCTGAATCTGTGCAGACCCCCTGCCCAAACCATCGACAGTGTCAGGACAGGTCACCAATGTTGTCATCATCCCCAGTCAGTGCGGACCTCTCACACCAGTGAATGGGAAATGGTGTGAGGGAGGGAGGGGAGATGCAAGTGGAAAAAGGGATCACTGAACTTGGCAGCCCCTGCCTCGACCCCATTCCAATTCTTTCACCGCCATCCCCACTATAGACATCCCTGACACAACTGTTCAGAGTAGTATGCCATTCAAACAATTCACTCTAAGTCCAGTTCATTTGAAATTATCAGGACCTTTAACTTTTGTTTGTGGGTGCTGAGTATTTGTAATAATCTGATGGGGATATACTGTGAACAGCTGGCATAGGATTGCCTCAGGTTCTCCTGACAGAGTATTCAGGAGTGATAGTGATGCAGGAGCTCACTGATGGGTTGCGGCAATCTCACTGGTCAATTATCTGCACCTCAAATGGACTGGGTTCAATGCAAAGTACGTCTGAGTCTCTCAGAGCTGGAGACATATGATAGCATCAAGTGATCCTAATATCAGAAGAAGCCTTAACTAACCAGAACGTCAAATCCTGCACAGACTCTAATGCCACCTTTGCAGCTTCAAGCTTGAGTCAATCAGGTGAACATTCAAACTTGCTTTAGACTCCCAACCAAATACAAAGGCAGTGACATTGAACAAAAAAAAAGGTAAAAAGCTAGCAAAGACAAAAATGAAAAGAACTGAATGATGCAATATAAAAGAAGAAGTGTGTGAAGTTTTTTTGGTATTTTGTAAATTGTTTTTTAATCTTATTACACGTGCAAACAAACAGAATGAGATCAATCAAGGCTGAGCATGTGCAATTGAAAATTATTGATGGATTGTTGGTGTCAGCAAATAGTCCACCCAGGAATGTAAAATGCTGCAATTCAAGACCATCACCACACGATGGCAGCAACATCCACAAGATAGCAAATACAAGACTGAGCCAAAACATCCCAGGACAGGTAGAGCACAAGGGTTAGAGAAAGAGTAAATATCCATTGTCACTGTTCCCATGAAACATTCCCAAAGCAGGTACAACATGGGGCTAGATACAAAGTAAATCTCCCCCTACACTTGAAAAATACAGTGCTGGAAAAACACAGCAGGCCAGGCAGCATCTGAGGGGCAGGAAAATCGACATTTCTTCTTTTGGAATGAGGCTGGTGTGCCAAGCGGGCTCAGATAAAAGGTGGGGGGGGGGGGGAATTTGGGGGAGGGGTGCTGGGAATACGATAGGTGCAAGGAGGTGAGGGTGAAGATAATAGGCCGGACAGGGGGTGGGGACGGAGAGGTCAGGAAGAAGATTGCAAGTCAAGAGGGCGGTGCTGAATTCAGGGGTTGGGACTGAGATAAGGTGGAGGGAGAGGAAATGAGGAAGCTCCCCCTACACTGTCCCTATCAAACATTTCCAGGATAGGTACAGCACAAGGTTTTATATATATATTAAAATCATCCTCCACGCTGTTCCCATCAAATACATAAGAGAATAAAAATGAATATGACAATCAGATCACGTTTTCATTGAATTGTGGAGCAAATTTGAGGAATTAAGCGACCTATTCTGGTTCCAAATCTCTAACTTAATATGTCAAGAATCAGGATATTTCAATCAACAAACAAACAAACAAACAAACAAACAAACAAACAGTCACTTGGTAGGACAGACTTGACCATTGTTACACGAGAGACATGTTGTGGGAGCAGAATTAATGCAAGAAAATCAAATTTCAAATCGCCATAACAATCTATACTACAAGAGGAAAAGGTGTTGACTGGTTAGCACGTCAACTTGGATTGGCCAAGGTGTTGCCATGGAGAAAAAAATGGGGAACATTTCAGTTTCATAAGCTCCATTGAGGCAACTCCGAAAAGGCGTAAGGTTTGAACTTTTATTTTTTGGATTAGTGGTGCTGGAAGAGCACAGCAGTTCAGGCAGCATCCAAGGAGCTTCGAATTCGACGTTTCGGGCAAAAGCCCTTCATCAGGAATAAAGGCAGTGAGCCTGAAGCATGGAGAGATAAGCTAGAGGAGGGTGGGGGTGGGGAGAAAGTAGCATAGAATACAATGGGTGAGTGGGGGTGGGGATGAAGGTGATAGGTCAGGGAGGAGGGTGGAGTGGATAGGTGGAAAGGGAGATAGGCAGGTAGGAAAAGTCTGGACAAGTCATGGGGACAGTGCTGAGCTGGAAGTTTGGAACTAGGGTGAGGTGGGGGAAGGGGAAATGAGGAAACTGTTGAAGTCCACATTGATGCCCTGGGGTTGAAGTGTTCCGAGGAGGAAGATGAGGCGTTCTTCCTCCAGGCGTCTGGTGGTGAGGAGCGGTGGTGAAGGAGGCTCAGGACCTCCATGTCTTCAGCAGAGTGGGAGGGGGAGTTGAAATGTTGGGCCAAGGGGCGGTGTGGTTGATTAGTGCGGGTGTCCCGGAGATGTTCCCTAAAGCGCTCTGCCAGGAGGCGCCCAGTCTCCCCAATGTAGAGGAGACCACATCGGGAGCAACGGATATAATAAATGATATCAGTGGATGTGCAAGTAAAACTTTGATGGATGTGGAAGACTCCTTTAGGGCCTTGGATAGAGGTGAGGGAGGAGGTGTGGGCACAGGTTTTACAGTTCCTGCGGTGGCAGGAGGAAGTGCCAGAATGGGAGGGTGGGTCGTAGGGGGGCGTGGACCTGACCAGGTAGTCACGGAGGGAACGGTCTTTGCGGAAGGCGGAAAGGGGTGGGGAGGGAAATATATCCCTGGTGGTGGGGTCTGTTTGGAGGTGGCGGAAATGTCGGCGGATGATTTGGTTTATGCAAAGGTTGGTAAGGGTGGAAGGTGAGCACCAGGGGCGTTCTGTCCTTGTTATGGTTGGAGGGGTGGGCTCTGAGGGCGGAGGTGCAGGATGTAGACGAGATGCGTTGGAGGGCATCTTTAACCACGGGGGAAGGGAAATTGCGGTCTCTAAAGAAGGAGGCCATCTGGTGTGTTCTGTGGTGGAACTGGTCCTCCTGGGAACAGATCTGGCGGAGGCGGAGGAATTGGGAATACGGGATGGCATTTTTGCAAGAGGTGGCGCCAATGCAGTCATCACTGTAGCGGAGGAAGAGGTGGGGAGTGGTGCCGGTGTAATTACGGAAGATTAACTGCTCTACGTAGCCAACAAAGAGACGGGCATAGCTGGGGCCCATGGCTACCCATTTGGTCTGGAGGAAGTGGGAGGATTCAAAGGAGAAATTGTTAAAGGTGAGGACCAGTTCGGCAAAACGAATGAGAGCGCCGGTGGAAGGGTACTGTTGGGGACGTCTGGAGAGGAAAAAACGGAGGGCTAGGAGGCCCTGGTCATGGCGGATGGAGGTGTAGAGGGATTGGATATCCATGGTGAAGATGAGGCGTTGGGGGCCAGGGAAACAGAAGTCTTGGAGGAGGTGGAGGGCGTGGGTGGTGTCTTGAATGTATGTGGGGAATTCCTGGACTAGGGGGGATAGGACAGTGTCGAGGTAGGTAGAGATGAGTTCAGTGGGGCAGGTGCATGCTGAGACAATGGGTCGGCCAGGGTGGTCAGGCTTGTGGATCTTGGGAAGGAGGTAGAACCGGGCAGTGCGGGGTTCCCGGACTATGAGGTTGGAAGCTGTGGGTGGGAGATCCCCTGAGGTGATGAGGTTCTGTATGGTCTGGGAGATGATGGTTTGGTGATGGGGGGTGGGGTCATGGTCGAGGGGGCAGTAGGAAGAGGTGTCCTCGAGTTGGCGTTTGGCTTCAGTGGTGTAGAGGTCAGTGCGCCAGATTACCACTGCGCCCCCTTTATCCGCTGGCTTGATGGTGAGGTTGGGATTGGAGCAGAGGGATTAGAGGGCTGCACGTTGTGAGGGTGAGAGGTTGGAGTGGGGGAGGGAGGTAGACAGGTTGAGGTGGTTAATGTCCCAGCGGCAGTTGGAAATGAAGAGGTCGAGGGCAGGTAATAGGCCAGCGCGGGGTGTCCAGGTGGATGCAGTGTGTTGGAGGTGGGCGTAGGGGTCCTCGGAAGGTGGGCGGGAGTCCTGATTGTGAAAATAAGCTCGGAGGCGGAGGCGACGGAAGAATTGTTCAACATCACGGCATGTATTATATTTATTGATGCGCGGACGGAGGGGAATGAAGGTGAGTCCTTTGCTGAGGACTGATCATTCGTCCTCAGTGAGGGGGAGGTCTGGGGGATGGTGAAAACTCGGCAGGGCTGGGGGCTGGGAGCTGGGATCTGGTGTGGGTGTGGAGCTGGGAGTGGGGGCGGAACCTGAAACTGGAGTGGGTGTGATGGTGGGGGGAATGGGGGTGGAGGCATGAGCAGGGGTAGTGTTCCCCTCGGGGTTCTGGGGGGTGGGAATAGTGACAGTGGGGTCTGTGGGGGGCATGTCAGCAGAATGCAGGTGAGGGGAATTTATTTTTTGTCTACAGAGTGCAGGTCCTAGGGAATGGATATATAGTCCTTCTAACAAATGTAAAGAAACTATGTTAGGAGCTCAACAGATGATGTTCAGTTGGTTATTTCTTTGATGCCCAGTATCTGTATGATGGATATTTGGCGTTTCTACAGTCTCACAGTTCACCACTTATTCCAACTCAACCAGCCAACCCTGGAAGAAGACTGAGACAACGGCAAAATAGGAGAATGATTTGTGCCAGTTACAGGTGACATTTGATAAAGGTCAGAGGTGAACATACTGACTACCTCAATCCCTCAGCTGCCAATCAGATTAAGTCTAAAACACATACTGGATCCACGTAGACGAATCTCAGCT
Organism: Chiloscyllium punctatum; assembly: GCF_047496795.1. Classification (NCBI taxonomy): domain Eukaryota; kingdom Metazoa; phylum Chordata; class Chondrichthyes; order Orectolobiformes; family Hemiscylliidae; genus Chiloscyllium; species Chiloscyllium punctatum. The sequence goes on along the minus strand of NC_092744.1, from coordinate 27,275,392 downwards.
CACTGCTGACTGACTGAAGCAGCTCCTTCTCCAACTGATAGCGATCCATGAACCAAACCAGTTCCTGCAAATAGCACAAACAGAGACAACATGAAATATTTCCAAAACCCCCCAACCTCTCAATCCTGCGATCAACCTGCTTCTGTTTATAGTATTCAATTTACTTCAACACTACTCCAAAGGTCTGAATACATAATCCAAGGTGACTCCACCAGTACAGTACCAAGAAAGTGCTGCACTGACAGAGGGTCAGTACGGAGGGAGTGCTGCACTGTTGGAAGTGTTGTATTTCTGATAAGTGTGTATCCCAGCCCTGTCTGTTCTCTCAGTTACAGATCAATGATAATATCAGAAAAGCAAGCTGGCATCTCCCAATGTTCCCAGCTGATACATATCCCTCTATCAACATGAATAATATGATTTATTTTTGAAAATTAAGGATTTCTTTGGGATCCTGCTGTGCAAAAAGTGACTGCCACAATCCAATGGTGAGTACACCTTCGTGGTGAATGGACAGTTGCTTAGGGAGAGACCTAAGTACGTGAAAAGTGCTGGAGTAATGCAGGTATATTTTCAACATTTCCTGAACTTTGCTTCAGGGTTTAAGTGGGTGTACTGAGGGAGATCCAAGTGGTTTTGGGGTTAAGATTTGGTTTCATTCCACTCATTTAGAGTTTGTAAATTTTCAATTAATTTTTATAAATGAAAATCTAAATATCTCAGACAATAAGCTGGTGTACATAAAAGTGACCATGAAAGTGACAAATTGGCAAAATACATCCCTTCAGAGAGGGAATGCTCTCCCATACTGACCTCTAGGCGCATCCAGATCCACCCCAACATAATTTACTCTGAACTGTTTCCTGGATCACATCAGGGGACAATCAGTTGCTTCAAGATGATAAAACCTCAAGGTGACAAGGAATGGGAAATAAATAAGGAGATTACAGATATATATCGATAGGTTAAGTGAGTGGACAAAAGTGTGGCAAACGGTGTACAATGTGGGAAAATATGAAATTGTCCATTTTTGCAGTAAGGATGAAAAGTACATTATCAAAATGGGGCAAGATTCCAGAGGTTGGAGGTGCAGAGAGAGAGCTGGTGCACTGTTTCATGAATCACAAACAGTTAGTACACTGGTACAGCAAGTAATTAAGAAAGCTAATGAAATTTTATGCTTTATTCAGAGGGAATATGATTTGGAGATGCTGGTGTTGGACTGGGGTGTATACAACCACCTTAAGAAGGAGCAGCACTCTGAAAGCTAGTGCCTCCAGTTAAACCTGTTGGACTATAACCGGGTGTTGTGTGATTTTTAACTCAGAGGGAATGGGAATACAAATATATGGAAGTTTTGGTTCAGTTGTAGAGTGTATTGGTGGTACCACAGGTGGAGGACAGATACAGTATTGGTCACTTTAAGGAACAAATGCTGTAAATATGACAGTTCAGAGAAAGTTTATTGTACTAATACCTGGAATGGGTGAATTTTCTTATGTGGAAAGGTTGGACAGGCCAGTCTCATATCCACTGGAGTTTCAAAGAGTAGGAGGTAACTTGATTGAAACATTGATCATCTTGAGGGGTTTTGACAGGGTAGGTATGGAAAGGAGGTTTCCTCTTGTGGGAGAATCTGGAAGTCATTATTTCAGAATAAGAGGCTACCCATTTAAGACAGAGATGAGGAGAACTTATTTTCTGTTGAGTGTTTGGAACGTTATTTCTGAAAAGCTGTTCTTAACAGTGTCCTTGAAAATTCTGAAGGCAGAGGCAGATAGATTTGTGCTTAGCAAGGGGTGAAAGCAAGCAGTAGGTGGGCATATTGGGTAATGAGATGAGCTGGTGTCTTAATGGGATAGATTTGAGGGGCTGAGCAGTCGATTCCTGCTCCTAATTCTTTTGTCCTCACTAAGTGATGCCCACATCCCAAGAATGATGTGGGGCGGTGTGGACTTGTTGGGCCGAAGGGCCTGTTTCCACACTGTAAGTAATCTAATCTAAAAAACAAATCTTCTAGAAGGGAACCTATGCATTAGTTCGGACATGGAGTCTTAACTATCCAAGTGCTAAAGATCATAGATGACAGTAAAAATGCTGGCAGCCCTCTCAGCCTTAGGAAGCTGATTCCAGGGACCTGAACCTAGACCTGGACCATGTGAGATCACAGGCCCCAGGACAGAGACTGAGGACAGGCCGTCCCACTGGCAATAACTCACTTGGCGAGGGGCGATCTGATTCATATCCATTTGACTCTGTAGCACACTCTGGTAATATTCCAGGTTCTCCAGCATGTCTTCATCTGTTGGTCGAATCAGTAAGTAGGATTTTGTGGCTTCCAAAGCCTTCTCATAATTTCCAACTGTAGAGAGACAGTGAGGTGGGGGGTGGGGAGGAGACGACAGAGACAAGGGGCAGAAGGAAACAGACAGAAGCAAAGAGAGAGATGGAAGGCAGAGAGAAAAAAAGAGAGTTGGAAGGCACAGGGAGAGACAGAGAGAGAGAGGCAGGGGAGGGAGGGAGAGAGAGAGAGAGAGAGAGAGAGAGAGAGAGAGAGAGAGAGAGAGAGAGAGAGAGAGAGAGAAAGAAAGAAGCAGGGAGAGAGGGAGGTAGACAGACAGAAGGAGAGAGTGATGCAACACCCATGAAAACATCTAGCAGAGTACTGTATGATCCTCACAGACACAAGTAACTTATTAAAAAGAAAGGAAGGAATTCCCAGAACACCAATGGAACAAAAATTGCCAGCCAAGATTTAAATTTTTAACAGGTGAAATACATTTCAAATTAAAAGGCAATTTTCACTAAAAATAGTGGATATAACTGCAATATGCCTCACGTACTTACAAGCATTTTACACCTAGAGGACGGTCCAGTAAAAATGACAAAAGCAGATGAATTATTTTAGCTATTTGTGAATTAGTTATTTGTCTCTCGCTGGAATGTTTCATTATTGGGGAAATTATGGTGTATTTGAGTTGATGAACAGTCCTGAAAGAAGTAAAAACAATAACTGCAGATGCTGGAAACCAGATTCTGGATTAGTGGTGCTGGAAGAGCATAGCAGTTCAGGCAGCATCCGAGGAGCTTCGAAATCGACGTTTCGGGCAAAAGCCCTTCATCAGGAATAAAGGCAGTGAGCCTGAAGCGTGGAGAGATAAGCGAGAGGAGGGTGGGGGTGGGGAGAAAGTAGCATAGAGTACAATGGGTGAGTGGGGGAGGGGATGAAGGTGATAGGTCAGGGAGGAGAGGGTGGAGTGGATAGGTGGAAAAGGAGATAGGGAGGTAGGACAAGTCCGGACAAGTCACGGGGACAGTGCACAATGTGGTCCTCAAAAGGTTCAAGACAGAATTGGAATGCAAATGACCATAGATTCTCCAATAGGATTCACTCAGCTTTCCAAGCTTTATGCTTTTTAAAACCATCAGCTAAATGCCTGGCTTTAGGACCTGCAGTACAATTTGATTTATTTAATTAGCCAAATCAGTAAAGCTCTGGATTAATAAATAAAAGCTAAATACTGCAGGTGCTGGAGATTTGAAATCAAACATATGGTGATAGAGAAACTCAGCAGGTCTAATAGTATCAGAGGAGACAGAAACAGAGTTACTGTAGCGAGTCCAATATGGACCAGATTTGGACTGGAAGTGTTAACTCTGACTGCCTCACTAGAGGAGTTCAGCGTTTCCTGTTTGGATTATGCCAGGAATTATGGAGGAGACTGATTCAATTGAGACATTGAAGAAGGCATTGGATTTGGTTAATATTTGGACAGAAATAATCTGAAAAGGCAGAAGACCGGCATTAGGTAATGATGCCCATTTGAAGAGCTGGCATTGATACAATGGACCAAATGGCCTCCTTCTATGCAGAAAGACTTCGGAAATAAATCCACAACTGGATATCAAAGGATTGAACCAAAACTGATACATCTTTAAGTAAATACATGTTACAAAGAGAATCCACATCATAACAGAACGGTTCCAAGCCTGAAGCCAGACCCATCTATTTAGATGACAAGATGATTGGTGGAGCAGCAGAAAGCATAGAGGACTGTCAAAGAATACAGGAGAATATAGACAGACTGGAGAGTTGGCAGGAGAAGTGGTAGATGGAGTTCAATCCAGGCAAATATGAGGTGATGCAGTTTAGAAGGTCTAATTCTAGAGCAAATGATACTGTAAACAGAAGAGCCTTGGGAAAAAGATGATGAGCAGAGAGATCTGGGAGTTCAGGTCCATTGTACCCTGAAGGTTGCTGCACAGATGGATAGAGTTCAAAGTTTGGGAGAAGATTTGTAGCTCGGGTGCTCGTTGTTGTGGTTGTGTTCGCCGAGCTGGGAATTTGTCTTGCAAACGTTTCGTCCCCTGTCTAGGTGACATCCCCAGTGCTTAGGAGCCTCCTGTGAAGCGCTTCTGTGCTGTTTCCTCTGGCATTTATAGTGGCCTGTCTCTGCCGCTTCCGGTTGTCAGTTCGAACTGTCCGCTGTAGTGGCCGGTATATTGGGTCCAGATCGATGTGTTTGTTGATAGAGTCTGTGGATGAGTGCCATGCCTCTAGGAATTCCCTGGCTGTTCTCTGTTTGGCTTGCCCTATAATGGTAGTGTTGTCCCAGTCAAATTCATTTGCTTGTCATTGTGTCGTTTCACGGCTAGTTGGTGTTCATGGATACGGATCGTTAGCTGTCTTCCTGTTTGTCCTATGTAGTGTTTTGTGCAGTCCTTGCATGGGATTTTGTACTCATGAGCAAAACCAATGTAGTGTACAAAATCCCATGCAAGGACTGCACAAAACACTACATAGGACAAACAGGAAGATAGCTAATGATCCGCATCCATGAACACCAACTAGCCACGAAACGGCACGACCAGCTATCCTTAGTAGCCATACACACAGATGACAAGCAACATGAATTCGACTGGGACAACACAACCATTATAGGGCAAGCCAAACAGAGAACAGCCAGGGAATTCCTAGAGGCATGGCACTCATCCACAGACTCTATCAACAAACACATCGACCTGTACCCAATATACCGGCCACTACAGTGGACAGCTCGAACTGACAACCGGAAGCGGCAGAGACAGGCCACTATAAATGCCGGAGGAAACAGCACAGAAGCGCTTCACAGGAGGCTCCCAAGCACTGAGGATGTCACCTAGACAGGGGACGAAACATTTGCAAGACAAATTCCCAGCTCGACGAACAGAACCACAACAGATGGATAGAGTGGTCAAGAAGACATATGGTATGCTTGCTTTCATTGGATGGGGTATTGAGTATAAGAGCTGGCAGGTCATGTTAAAATTGTACAAGACTTTGGCTCGGCCGCATTTAAAATACTGTGTATAGTTCCGGTCACCATGTTACCAAAAGGATGTGGACGCTTTGGAGAGGGTGCAGAGAAGGTTTACGAGGATGTTGCCTGGTATGGAAGGTGCTAGCTATGAAGACAGGATGAGTAGGTTAGGATTGTTTTCATTAGAAAAAAGGAGTTTGAGAGAGGACCTGATTGAGGTCCACAAAATCATGAAGGGTATAGACAGGGTGGATAGAGACAAGCTTTTTTGCAGGGTGAGGGATTCAATAATGAAAGGTCACACGTTCAAAGTGAGAGGAGAAAAGTTTATGGGGGATACACACTGAAAGTAGTTTACACAGAGGGTGGTAGGTGCCTGGAACGCATTGTCAGTAGACGTAGTAGAGGCAGGCATGGTAGATTCACTTAAGGTGTGTCTGGACAGATGCATCAGTAGTTGGGGAGCAGAGGGATACAGATCTTTAGGAATTAGGCGACAGGTTTAGACAGTGGATTTGGATCAGCACAGGCTTGGAGGGCTGAAGGGTCTGTTCCTGGGCTGTAAATTTTCTTTGTTCTTTATTAGCAATGTAGCTCACCCTTGTAGTAAGAATACTGCAAGAAGTCGTAGTGCATGGGTAGGTAGTTCTCAATGGGAGAAAGGCGGCCTGCTCGTGTTGCCAACTCTCTCATACAGTCATGTTCACACTGGAGGACCTGGATATAATGATCTGGGGAGGAAAAAAAAAATCACATAACACAATGATAGCACACTGTCTGAAAAGGTAAATCCACTTACTGAACTTCAGAGAATTGATTATCTTCTCAAACCTGCTCCTGCATTAAAAACATGAGATATTCCAATGTGTAATTAACTCCTCACTCACCTCCTGTTTCTTTGCTATTTTCTGGTTGCCACTCTGGACAGGTTTACTCTTTACGTTTCTCTCCTGTTTTGTCACCTCATTTCTGAAACTTCCTTATCTTACTCACACTCTTTACTGCATTTTTACCAAAGTTTAGATCCATCGCTTTGTCTTGGAGATGATTTTGATGGGTAACCATTTTGAGTAGACCGCACTCCCACAACAGAAGGCTGTGGGCAAATTCCTAATGTTGGGAACTGGGCCTATTATCCAACTTGGCATCCTCATGCATTGCCAAGTGGGTGCTGCATATCAAAGGTGGCACCTTTTAAAAGGAAATGAGGCCCCACATTAAGGATTAATGTTAATATCCACAGCACAGAGCTAAACTCCTGGCTTTGCATTATCGGCTTGTGACTCTCTCATTCGGTCTACAATTTTGCAGATGACACTGAGATTGGTGGAGTAGTAGATAGTGAAGGGGACTGTCAGAGAATGCAGCAGAATATAGACAGATTCGAGAGTTGGGCGAGAAATGGCAGATGAAGTTCAATCCGGGCAAATGCGAGGTGATGCATTTTGGAAGATCCAATTCAAGAGCGAACTATACAGTAAATGGAAAAGCCCTGGGGAAAATTGAGATCTGGGTGTTTAGGTCCATTGTACCCTGACGGAGGCAATGCAGGTCGATACAGTGGTCAAGTAGTCATAAGGCATGCTTTCCTTCATCAGACGGGGTTGTGAGTACAAGAGCTGGCAGGTCATGTTAGAGTTGTGTAAGACTTTGATTCAGCCACATTTGGAATACTGCGTACAATTCTGGCCACCACATTACCAAAAGCATGTGAATGCTTTGGAGAGAGTGCTGAGGAGGTTCACCACAATGTTGTCTGGTATGGAGAGTGCTAGCTATGAGGAGAGGCTCAGTAGATTAGGAGTAGTTTGATTAGAAAGACAGAGGTTGAGGGGGACCTGATTGATGTCTACAAAATCATGAGAGGTATAGACAAGGTGGATAGCAAAACCCTCCCCCCCAACAGTGGGGGACAAAATTACTAGGGGTCACGAGTTCAAGGTGAAAGAGGAACAATTTAAAGGAGATATGCATGGAAAGTTCTTTACACAGAGGTTGGTGGGTGCCTGGAATGCATTGCCAGCGAGGTAGAGGGGCATAATAACATAATTTAAGATGTATCTAGACAGATACATGAATGGGCAGGGAGCAAGTGGGTACAGATCCTTAGAAAATAGGCAGCAGATTTCGATAGAGGATCAGCACAGGCTTGGAGGGCTGAAGGGCCTGTTCCTGTGCTGTAATGTTCTTTCTTCTTTGTTTTTTTCCAAACCCATTTGGTGAACTGTGTTAAGGGCAATATGGAGGTGGATGAAAGATTGAAATTGGTTGAAAGAAAATGTAAAACATGACTTTAAACAATTGACATTTCTACTTAGTTTTCATCTTCACCTAATGGAGATTAGATTCAAGTCAATTCTGATGTTAGATCCTCCCAACACTAGGGGGCTGGGACCATAATATTCCAATGCAAATATGCAAAAGTTACAGCCGGAAACCTCATATGTGGAGTGAAAACATCAATGAGCACTGGGGAGAGAGGATATAGCCATACTTAGAGAGTATACTTTATGAATGGGATGAACAGTTGACTCAATAATTGGCCAGTGCCAGATTCACATTCACCACTATCACTTAATGGAACTTCCTAGGGACAGTTCTGCAGACTGCTGAGCTTGTGAAATAATTTTTTAAAAAGTCTAAAGTATTTTCCTATGTTAAGTAATCCGTTGGCTAAATGTTAAATAGAATGCACAAATTGCTGAACTCATTCCTGGCACAATCTGGTTTGTTTGGGATCTCAATGATGTGGCGGAGGCATTTCCACATTCTCTAGTTATTAGTAACTCTATGACTATGCAGTCTGACCCAGTTGGATGAGACACCATCAGACAGATGCTCTATAACCTTGTCTAGTGGTCAAGAAAAGCTGTGATACCCCCAATAGCTAGCTGCCTCATTCATCTGCAACAGCTGAAACTGAAGTGGCAGAATAACTCACGTCATCTAAATCGTTGCCATTTTAGTCCACTCTGTTTTCAGCTCACATCTCCTCCAGTGTATCACTTCACTCCTCTCCATAGTGAACCCCATTAACTATGCTTTCCTCCATTTTGTCATTCTGTTTCATGTCACCCTACCAACATCTCCTCCTCATTATCCATTATTTAGAAAGGAACAGGAAAGTGGAGAGAAAGTGGGGAGGATTCAAAAGATTGAGAATGCTCCTTCAGAGAAGGGGAGAGAAAACAGATTTTGAGGAATTACCTCAGGAGACATGAATCTTTGTATGATTACGGAAGCATGGATCTCTTTTGCCTGAACCTCCTTCTAGTCAATGTAAGGAAGCAGCTGGATGACTCAACTTCATTTTGCAAAGGAGCTTGAATTAACAGGAGTCAATTACATTCTGTGAGTCAACATCAAATGTGAACACATGGTTTCTGTTTGCTTTATCATCATAAACAATTTGGATCAGATTGTTTGACGTACTGTAGACAGAGAACTACAGCTGGAATTTAGAAAATTATAACTTCCTTGAAAATAAGCCTTGGGTCATGACCTCATAATTAAGGGATGTCAGAAAAAGGAAAATAAGAAGCTAGTGAGTCCACTGTATTTTATTCAGAGGTTATAGGCTTTATTGGTTTACTAAATTAGTACATTAAAAAGATACAGGACAGAAGAATTAATTTAACTTTTAAAAATATCAAAATGAAGACATCATAAAGAATGGCAGAGAGGTGATAATGTTGGGTGTACAGCATGTGAAAGCTGCCTGATACAGGACAAACACAACTGCATTAAGTGTCTGGGGTTCAAGGAGATTTGGCTCAGTGTGATTGTGCTGCAGACTCTGTGGCACATCATAGAGTGGGTTGTGGTCGATATGACAAATTACAGAGGACGAGACAAGGCAGCAAGGTAGGAGTAAGGGTTATAACAACCAGAGAGTGGCAAGAAGGGAAATACTGTACAAATGTATCAGCATCCCAGCTGATAAGGCCAGGTGGTGCTAAAATGATAACAAGACAGAGTTAAAGGTTCTGTGTTGGAGCATTAATAACATGACAAATTAAATGACAGTTCAAATAGAAATAAATATGTATGATCTGATAGCCATTACAGAGGCATGGCTGCAAGACAACAGAGGCTGGGATCTGCATATACAAGGGCACTTGGCATTTAAGGTGGGACAGGCAGCTGGGAACAGGCAGAAGGATTACTCCTTGATAAAGGATAACATTAGGACAATACAGAAACACAACCTTAGTTCTAAAAAGCAGGATGCAGGGTCAGTTTTGATTGAGATGAGAAATAGTAAAAGGGAAGAAGTCACTTTTTGGAATACATTGCAGGCCACCCAACAGTAACTGCACTGCAAGATAGATTATTCAGAAATCAATTACAGATAAGAAAGGTATGATAATGATCGTGAATAATTTTAATCTCCCTGTAGAATGGCCAAATCTGGCACACTCCACAGACAAGCAGAGAGTATGCTAAACCATACCTGACAATGTTTAAAGAGACAAGATTAATTACTAACCTCATAATAAAATGCAACTAAGTACCACCATTTATAACATTACTTTTTTGTTTGCATTTAGCTTGGTGGATTCAAAATAGGGATCAAAGGCTAGTTTTCAATTTACAAGAGCTAGCTAAAGTAAATTGGGAATTAGGGTCAGGAAAATGTCAGGAGAGATGGAGTGGCAGAAACCCAAGACGATATTTCACAACTCAGCAAAGGTATTGTCTGGTGAGATTCTAAGTCAGCAGTAAACCATGGAAAAGTATAAAATTCTGAGAAGGCTAGTGGCAGAATTGATGATTGGACAGAATATTAAAAAACATAGAATAAAATAATAATGAGGGAGAAATTAAAGTATGAGAGAAAGCCAGCTAGACTTTCTCAATAGCATTGCAGACATTGTATAAACTCATATTTGTCACCACGTCGATCTACCAGCATTTCACTTGGCACTGGGATCAGGCAAGTTTTGAAAATCCCATACCCAGAAAGCAATATTGGAGCATGCAGATTTCAGAACGCAACACAACTTGCAGGAGTAGAGCAGAGTGATCCTTGGAGTGAAGGATAGGGGGAGCAGAATGGAGTGACTTCGGAGGTGGCGGGCATTGGGAGTAGAGTCCGGAGACGGAGCTCTGGAGGAGACTTCACGACTCAAAACATGACATAGCATTGTGTGCTCAGGTACCAGATATAAAGACTGAGTGAGGTGTGTCTGAAGCAAGGTACAGTGTAAAGGCCTTACTTTTGTGATTTCTAGTTTATTAGGAACAGAGACAGAGAGAGAGCATGTGAGAAAGAAAGCAACCTGATTTGGTGAGTAGAGAGTGAGGTTGAGTAATTGATTCCTACTTTATTGTTTGTCATGGATAAGGTTTACTCAGGAAAACTCAGCCCTGGGAATGCTCCTCTTTCAATATGTGGGAAGTCCAAGACACTTCCAGTCTCCATGGTGAGTGTGTTCAACTGCAGCTCCTGATTGGCTGCATGGAGTAGCTTGAGCTGGAGATGCCTCACTATGGAGTATCCATGAGGCTGAGGATGTTGTGGAGAGCATGTTCAGTGAGCTGGTGACACCACAAGTAAGGGCTACACAGGAAGAAAAAGTATTGTGTAACCATCAGGAACACTAGTAATAATGGATAGGCATTGCAGAGTCCCTGTGGCCGATCCCCCCCTCAAACAGACATACCATGTTGGGTACGACTGGGGGGAATGGCCTCTCAGTGAAAAGCAGTCAGATCAGTGGCACCATGACCGGCACTGTTATACAGCAGGAAGGATCAACTGTAAGCGAGCAGTAATAATAGGGGACTCTATACTCAGGGGCTGAGATAGGATAGCATGGTGCTAGGGTCAAGGATGTCTCTGAGAAGGCACAGGATATTCAGAATGGGGAGAGTAAATAGCCAGAGGTCGTGGCCCACATTGGTATTTACACTATAGATAGGAAGAGAGGTGAGGTCTTCAAAAAAGAATTTAGGAAGTCATGAGGGAAATTGAAAAAGCAGGACCATCAGGACTGTAATCTCAGGATTACTCCCTGCACTCCATGCTGGTGAGGCCAAAAATAGGAAGATAATACACATGAATTTGTGGAAGGGAGGACTTCAAAATGTCTGAACTATTGGGATCTCTTCCAGGACAGGGAGGGGGCCTTCAAGGAGCTGTCCCTGTCTTGTGCAAGGTTTCAACAGACCCCAGTCTGACTAGTACTGCCTTTACTCTTCATGCTGCCATCTCCTCGAATCACTTGACACTGAATTCATCTCTGGCCTGATTAGGACGTTTACATTTAAAGGCTGTGAACAATGTAGATGTAGATCAGGGTCAGGGCCTAGAAATACCTGTACTTCAGATTCCTGACTCAAACTTAAAATCATTTTCAACGTTCAAAAAATAATATGTCGACTACAAAGAGTTCAGAGATAACTGGACACTCTCAAAAGGTGCTTGATAAATGCAAGTCACGTGGAGACATTCAGAATGTCATACCTGTGATGAGCTCATAAAGGTGAAAACTCTTGGCTGGGTAATTATTACCATCAAACTCCTGTGGTCCTTGGCAAAATGCACGACACTCAGTCTCAGCGACCCAGTACTGAGTCAGTGCCTCTTCGAATGAATCAATAGCTAGGGCATATTGTTCTTCATCATAATGTTTCATACCAGTACTGAAGGCCACCTGGATATAAATGAGACAAGATTGAGAGTTTGTTCAGTGAAACAACTCAAAATCAAATCATTAATTGACAAAGCATGTTCAAAATTTCCAAAAGAAACAAACTGTTCCTTTAAAAGGAAAATATTTTTTCTTTGAAACATATTCAGTTTTAGCTGCATCATAATGACAGACAAACAGATGCGTTCACTCAAGATGCTCAGAGATGAAGCGGAGTGATATTCAGGTCACTGCAGGAGACAAACATGCATGAATCAGGGTTAAACAGCATTAAGTGATAGACCTGTTCCAACCAGCACTGTACCCCAGGATTATACAGGTACAGACCTGTCCCCACCTGTACTGTACCCCAGTATAGTGACAGACCAATCCCCACAAGTACTGTACCTGAGGGTTGTACAGTGACAGACTGTCCATCAGTACCGTACCCTAATGTTATACAGTGACAGCTGTCCCCAGCAGTACTGTACTCCAGGATTGTACAGTGACAGACCAGTCCCCAGCAGTATTATACCCCACTGTTATACAGTAGCAGACCTCCCCCATTGGTAGTACAACCCAATATTCTCTGTACAGCTCAATTGCAAAAACATGACTGCCAATCAACTGGGTGGTTTACAAATTTAACTTTACAGAATCTTGCACCCCCCAATATATTTCCCTGACATTCCAGTATCATTTGCTGGTACACACTCTATTTCTTTCTTTACCATGTATGGTCTCATATCCTGATCGACGAAGTGAGATTCCTTCACTCCCTTCATCAGCTTGTATCGCTCTAGATTCTGCCGCATTTCCATATGCTCAGGATTCGCCTGGAAAAACGTGTGAGCTGCTGCAGCTGCTTTATCCAATTCCTTGAGCTGGAAACAAACATTACAGACATTACCAGCTGTGTTAATAAAGCCTCTCATTGTATAGCTGAAAGCACATTAGCATTGACATATTAACACACACTGCACCTCACATACTTCTATCTACTCCTTCTCTAACTTGCCTGATGACATTTTTAAAACAAGCCTTTTATGTCAGAGTAAGCTTACACTTGAATTCCATTGGTGAGACAGCAACAAAATCACTGGTCAAAAATGCAGCATCAAGTCCCATCCATCGTCATCACATTTATTGACTATCATTGACTCTCATCCACCAACTGCTTACAGAACACAAGAAATAAGAGCAGAAATAAAACATTTAACCCTTCAAACCTGCTCTGTCATTCAATAAGACCATGGTTGAAGAGGAGATTTGATTGATATTCAAAATCATGAAAAATCAGAGTTAAAAAATCACACAACAGGTTATAGTCCAACAGGTTAGACTATAACCTAGTGTTGTGCGATTTTTAAACTTTGTACACCCCAGTCCAACACCGGCATCTCCTAAATCATGAAAAATCTGGGCATAGGAGCAGGATTAGGCCATTCAGCCCATCAGGCCTGCTATGCCATTCAATTAGAACATAGCTGATCATCTAGCTCCACACTGTTTTCTCATATTATCTAATTTCCTTAATGTATCTAGCCTCAAAACCAAATTGATTTCTGTCTTGAACCTGCTCAATGATTGAACCTTTCTGGACAGAGAATTCCAAGCACACGCTTCCCCTGGAGTGTTCAAATTTTCCCATCTCAATCCTGCATGGCCATCCCTTTATTCTGAGACTCTATCCCCTTGTTCTGGATGTCCCACTGAAGGGCAACATCCAATCTACCTCACTCTGTCACACTTGTAAGAATTTTGTAAGTTTCAATGAGATCACTTTTCATTCTTTAAAATTTAGATGGATCACATCAAACAATCCTGCCATCCCGGTGATTATCTCATGAGCTTTGTTGCAATCCCTCTGTGACAAGTGTATCCCTCCTTAGGTAAGGGAGCCAAAACATACACAATTTTCCAGGTGTGGTCTCACGAAGGCTCCCTACAACTGCAGCAAGGTATATTTACTCCTGCAGTCAAACACCTTTGTGATAAAGGCTAACATACCAATTGTCTTCCCAATTGTGCACCTGCGCACACTTTTGCTGGATTCTAAATAACTGCTATCTTCAATTTTACTTTTTCTGGCGCCCTTATAAGTCAATTACTTTGTTCTAATGAAATCTTATTTTGTTAGCCAGAAGTAGTTTACCTTTCATTTTGAGTGTTTGTGGTGTAAGGGAATATGTATTAGTTGTAAACCATGTATAGACCTTCTATTAACTGCATCTACCTCCTGTCTATAATAAATATTTTTAGTGTATTTTTCCAATCCACCATGGCCAATTAGGTTCCCATGCCTTCATAAATCACTTCCATCAATTTAAGTCTCTGGTTTCAAAGTAAACCACATCACATTCTAACAATGTGAAATTCTGGTCACTTTTTCCCAAAGATTTTTTTTCAAGAATTTTATTAATTATCCTTTTCTCATTATAGAATAATAAATCCAAATTAGTCAGATTCCTAGTTGGCTACTGCTCCAGAAACTTATCTTATGCCCACTTCAGGAATTCATCCATGGAGCATTTGTGCTGACTTGTTTTAACCCAGTCTGTGTTAAAATTAAAGTAATCATGCAAAGCACATATTTATTTTCCTGATGTGTGGCATGCCTACCACTTCCACTATTATGTGGTGTCCTATAAATAACTCTCAATGATGTTTACTGTTCATTTGTTGTTTCCACCCAAGCTAATTTCACATTTGATCTTTCAATCAAAGATTCTCTCTTATTGATATACTGACTCCCTTTCTTAATTTTAAAAATGTGTTCTTCCTGAAGAAGGGCTTATGCCCGAAATGTCGATTCTCCTGTTCCTTTGATGCTGCCTGACCTGCTGTGCTTTTCCAGCAACACATTTTTAAGCTCTGATCTCCAGCATCTACAGTCCTCACTTTCTCCCTTTCTTAATTAAAAGGCTACCCAATCTCCTTAAATATTCAGCTCCAAATCTTGGTCACCTTGCAGGCTCATCTCTCTAATGACAAAGTAAATCATATGCATCTAGATAGAGGGCCTTTAACTGCGTAACAGGAGATATTAAACAAGGATAAATTGTTCCCACTCATAAAAGGATAAAGTGGCACAGGTTCAAAGTAATTAGTAAAGAAACAAGGAAGCGATCAGGGGAGAAGCATTTTCAGGCTGCAACTGAAAAAAGGTCTGTAATGTGCAGCTCGATTGTGTGGTGGAAGCAGATTTAACTAAAACCATCAAAAGAGAATTAGATGGTTGTTTGCAAAGGAACAATGTGCATAATTAAACAGAGAATTCAAGAGAATGACACTGACAGTCAGTGTAGAAGGATTGGCCAAATAGCCGCCTTTTCCACTCTAACAATTCTTTCTTTCTGCACATACTTAGTAGTTCATATTTTAACACCAGTGTTCAAAAGGTAGGGACAGGTCTGTCACTGTCTACTAATGGGTTACTGTACTAGTGGGAACTGGTCTATCACTGCACAGTCCTAGAATACAATCCTGCTGGGGACTGGTCTGTCACTGCACAACATTGGGGTATAGAACTGATGGGGACAGGTCTGTCACTGTACAACCCTGGGGTACAGAACTGGTGGGGACAGGTCTGTCACTGTTGAAACTCTCTTGATGGTAGGTTTGATTTCAATTTATTTTTATCTGAATACTTTTCATTCAGTTTATCTGAGTTTTTCCAGTGCTTCGGTCCTTTGTGATTTACATCTCTGTGGATTTGATGTCCTTTTCTTTGTGTTTTATTGTCTTTGTCAGATGTTTGAACATCAAGGAATCAGTGTCTTCAGGGTGGATTCATTGTTAGCAGTGCTCCTCACAGGGCTAGCAACCCGGGATTGATTCCACCCTTTGAGCAAACTCCACACAGACAGACAGTCACCATTCTCCCCTTGCCTGCACAACTTTCCTCCAGGTGTTTAGGTTTCCGCCCACAATCCAAAGATGTGCAGGTGAGGATAGATTGGCTATGCTAAATTGACCAAAGTGTCCAGGAATGTGCAGGCTAGAACAGCTAACTGAGGAAGGAGCAGCGCTCCGAAAGCTAGTGCATCCAAATAAACATGTTGGACGATAACCTAGTGTTGTGCAACTTTAAACTTTGTCCACCCCAGTACAACATCAGTTTCTCCACATCAGGCTGGGTGGGTTAGCCATGAGAAATGCAGGGTTACAGGGATAGTGTAGGGAGGTGGCGCTGGGTGGGATGCTCATTTTGAGGCTTGGTGTGGACTTGAAGGGCCAAACGGCCTGTCTCCACCCTGTGGTGATTCTAGGATTCTATTTCTGCAACAGATTCCTAAATGGCACATCAGATAAAAATATATGACTAAGCAGACACAGGATTGCTTAGCTATAGACTGACAGGTTATACACAGACAAAAGCTAGGGTCAATGTTCTTGCTGAATTTAGAGCTATCATGGAATGTTCACCTGGAAAGCCAGAAAAATAGCAGAAATTAAACCAGTGGTTGAAGACATTTAAAACAACAGTAACATTAAAAATGAAAACAAAAAATTGCAAGGACCAGTTTGAAGGAAATAACAAAAATGACAAAAGACAGTATTAAATGACATGTCATTTAATTCTAAAGTTAGTGGGCTGTAAGTAGCCCACATCATATGGGACGATGAGGTGCTTAGGTCAACATGGCCATGGTTCTCAATATTCCTGTTTACTAAATAGTCAGGAATGACAGAAGGAAAAGTTACAGCAGTAATGTTAACCAAAGGTACTCTTACAGGCTGAAATAGAAAAGGACATAGCAGTTGGTTTTCAGAATGAATCTACATGGCTTGAATGGAAGCAGAGGGGAAGTTGTACATTTTTGGGATTTTCTTTATAGGGATCTCCATACAGAAAGAGAGACAGATAAACAAATTTGTCAGGAATTTTAAAAAAAAATGTAACAAAAATCCAGTAACAATATTACATCATTTTAAATTTCCAAATATAGACTGGGAAAAACATGGTGCTAAATGGAAGGAATTTTAAACAGAACTTTCTTGATCACTATGTCTCCCAGCCAAGGAGGAAGCCATGTTGGATCTGGTTCTGAACAAAATGAAGTAGGCCAAATGGAATGTATTACAGTAGGAGATGATCTAGCCATTAATAACCACAAAATAAATCCTTTTAAAGTAGCTATGGAAAAAAAAACAAAAAAAAGTGAAGAACATAATTGTTCAACAGGCAGAGCTTTGACATCAATGATTTAAAGACAAGGCAGGGCAGAGATTGAAGAAGGTGATCTCAGGATAAAGCAGTCACATGGCCAAATTCTGACTGGTAATACACCAGAATTAGCCTATTAAAGATAGACTCATAGAGCTGTACATCCTGGAAACAGATCTTTCGATCCAACTCGTCCATGCCAACCAGATATCCTAAATAAATCTAGTCCCATTTGCTAGCATTTGGCCTATATCCCTCTAAACTCTTCCTAATCATATACCAATCCTGGTGCCTTTTAAACGTTATAATTGTATCCACCTCCATCGCTTCCTCTAGCAGCTCATTACATAGACGCACTATCCCCTGCCTGAAAAAGTTGCCCCTTAGGTCCCTTTTAAACCTTTTCCATCTCACCTTAAAACCTACGCCCACTAGTTTTGGACTCCACTACTATGGGCAAAAGACCTTGTCTATTAATTTTATCCATGTTCTTCTTGATTTTATAAAACCTTCTGAGGTCACCCCTCAGCATCCGACGCTCCAGAGGAAATAGCCCCAACCTATTCAGCCTGTCCCTAAGCTCAAACCCTCCAACCATGGCAACCCCAGTAAAATCTTTTCTGAACCTTTTCAAGTTTCACAACATCCTTCCGATAGTCGAGAGACCAGAATTGCACGCAGTATTCCAAAAGTGGCCTAACCAACGTCCTGTACAGTTGCAACATGATCTCCTAGTTCCTAAACATACCGCACTGACCAATTAAGAAAAGCATACCAAATGCCGCCTTCACTAACCTATCTACCTGCGACTCCACTCTCAAGGACTTATGAACCCGCACTCCAAGGTCTCTTTGTTCAGCAACACTCCCCAGGACCTTACCATTAAGTGTATAAGTCTTGCCCTGATTTGCCCTACCATAGTGTAGCACCTGTCATCTATCTAGATTCTCCATTTGCCACATCTCAGCCCATTGGCCACTCTTATCAAGATCCTGTTGTACTCGGAAGTAACCTTTTTCGCTGTCCATTACATCTCCAATTTTGGTGTCATCTGCAAACTTACTAACCATATCTTCTATACTCACATCCAAATCATTTACATAAAATGACAAAAAGCAGTGGACCCAGCCCTGACCTTTGCAGCACACTGCTGGTAACAGGCCTCCTGTCCAAAATGCAACCCCTACCACCATTCTGTCTCCTGCCATTGAGCCAACTTTGTATCCAAATGGCTAGTTCTCCCTGTATTCCATGTGATCTCACCTTGCTAACCAGTCCCCCACACAGAACCTTGTCCAATGCCTTACTGAAGCCCATATAAAAAGCATCCCCTGCTCTGCCTTCGTCAATCCCATTTGTCACATCTTCAAAACACTCAATCAAGTTAGTGAGACATGATTTCCCACACACAAAGCCATACTAACGATTCCTAATCAGTCCTTGCCTTTCCAAATTCATGTCAATTCTGATGCTCAGAATTCCCTCCCACACTGCCCAACACTGATGTCAGGCTCATCATTCCCTGACTTTTTCTTACCTTTCTTAAATAGTGGCATCGGTTAACCAACCTGCAGTCTTCCAGCACCTCACCTGTGGCTATTGATGATTCAAATATCTCAGCAAGGGGGACAGCAATCACTTCCCTAACTTCCCACAAGCTTCTATGGTACACCTGATCCAGTCCCAGGGATTCAATGGAATACCTTGAATTTGTTACATCACTGTTGTACTGCAGGAAACACACAGTTTGTGCACAGCAAGCTCCCACAAACAGACATGTGAAAATGGCCAAATAATCAGCTGATACAAAAACAGAATTTACTAGGAAAATTCAGCATATCTGAAGAGAAGGCAGAGTCGATTTTTTTGGGTCCAGTGACCCCTCTTCAGGTCTGTTGTTTGAGGATTGAGTATTGATAAATCTTGGATTGTTCTACGAATTATGCCATGGGAGCTTTTACACTAATGAAAGGACAGGCTGAGCTTCACTTTAATATTTCAACTTGTGTGTGTGTGTCACTCCCTCAATAATCCAGGGCTCTGTCTTAGGAGACGAAGAGTGCTGTCCCCCGACACAATGTCAAGAAAACACTGTCTGATTGTAGAATACTCAACAACCCAAGTACACACCTTCATGGTGTGTGTTTACAAGGATCATGAGTTCAAATGGTGCATCTTGGTTACCTCCCTTCTTCAAAAGCGTCTCTAACAGCACAGTAACCATGTCCTGCCCAATTTCCCATCCCTAAGTGAGGCTTAGACTGGAAATATTAAACATAAGGATCAGGCTCATCCATATCAAACACACCAAGGACAAGTAAAGCATGAGGTTAGATACCAGGTAAAGTTTTCTCCACACTGACCCATCAAATTCTCCCAAACAGATACAATGCAAGATAAATGAACAGGTCCCTTTGCACGGTCTCTCTATAATGTATCTTAAACTAATACAAAGTCATTAGATAGGAACCAACAATGAATGTGTCTCTTCGTAATCACTAAACAGGAAGAGAAGTAGAATTCGAGGCAATATGTTCCATGGCCGAATAGTTAAACTGTCAGCGACACTCATGGTCAATATTTACACAGCAACAGGGACAGAGTGAAATAGGCCAGAGAACAATCAGAGAATAAATTCCAATCGTTGAATGTTGAGGTCATTTCAGTGAATCACATATATTTTCTCAGAGATATGCAGGTATCACTGCTTTCAAACAAAATACCAGAGACAAAAGTCAATTACATTTTACTTTATCCTTGTGAAATACTTAAAGAAAATTTAATCTGACAAATGATGTGACATCATTGGCTATCTGACTCATGAAAAATGGTGGTGAGTTCTTAAACACTACTGTCCATTTGCTGTAGGTAGACCCACAATGAGGTTGGGATTGGGGCACAGAAGTTTCAGCATTTTAACCCAGTGACAGTGAAGGAACGGTGATATATCTGGATGGTGAGTGGCTTGAAGAGGAATTTGCAGCTGATGGTATTCCCATGTAACCACTGCCCTTGACCTTTTATTTGGAAGTGGTTGTTGGTCTGGAAGATGCTATCTAAACAGCACTGGTGAATTTCTGCAGTGCATCTTATAGATTGTACACATTGCTGTTACTGAGTGTCAGTGGTGATGGCGAAGGTGACGGAATTGGTGCCAAAGCGAACTGTGTTGTCATGGATGGTGACACAAGCTTCTTGAATACTGTTGGAGCTGCACCAAGGCAAGTGGGGGGTATTCCGGCCAGGATTGGATAGTAAGATCCGATATTGTTTTCAATTATAGAAATGACCAGAAGGTTCACTGAGTGAGTAAAGGAATAAACAAATAAATGATGAAAGCAAAGCATTTCAAACTGGAGAAATGAAATGAAGGTTAGAAATCACTCTCAAGATTTTTAAAGAATTCTTCTTAGTATTTATGGAGATGAATCACAGGCAGGGTATCAGAGAGCAATGTTCTGGGAGACAGTGAGGCCTCAGTTTCAACATTACAACTGCCCTTTCTGGTTTCAAGAAGGTGGGATCAACAGCAATCCTCATCTGCTGTTTAGGGCAGCAATTACTAGAAGATTAGCAAACTGTGGCGGCTTCAGACCCAAGCCAAATCCTCTCATAAAGACCATAAAAGATATTGGAGCAGAATTAGACCTGGCAGCCCATTGAATCTGTTCCACCATTCAATCATGGATGATATGTTTCTCAAATCAATCTTTCTGCTTTTGTTCTAGAACTCTTGATTCCCTTACTAATCAAGAACCAAATAACCTCTTCTTAAATACACCCAATGACTTTGCCTCCACAGATCTCTGCAGCAATGAGTTCCATGGAGCCATCACCCTCTGGTTAAAAAGATTTTTCCTCATCTCAGTTCTAAGGATCATCCCTTCCCTCAGAGGCTGTGCCTTCAGGTCAGAGTCTCTCCTACTAGTGGAAACATTTTCTCCATGTCTGCTTTATCCAGGCCTCCCAATATTCTATATTCTCTCTTCACGTAAATGAGCCACACAATTTTTTACAAGCAGCACGGGGTAGGGGTCACTGGCAGGGATCCCAGACAATTTCTCCACTCAGTGCCTCCCGTCCTCAAGAGGAGGGTTGGATGCTCAGAATGTTCCTCAGTAAAGAGCAGTGATCAAATCTGGGATCTGCCTGGCCAGCAACAAACTCAACAGTGGCTGTTAACCCATCTAGACATTGGCAATGGCCAACAGGACAGATGTCAGAGGTAGTTTCTTTACTCAGAGTAGTAGGGCGTGGAATGCACTGCCTGCAACAGTAGTAGACTCACCAACTTAAGGGCAATTAAATGGTCATTGGATAGGCATATGGAAGGAATGGAATAGTGTAGGTCAGATGGGCTTCAGATTGATTTCACAGGTCGGCACAACATTGAGGGCCGAAGGGCATGTACTGCGCTATGATGTTCTATGTTCTATGTTCTAAGTATTAAATCAATGTAATCCTTTTGTATTGCTATGGAAAATTATGGAGAAAAAGAAAAGCTTGCTTCTTTATTGCATTTTTCATAATGTGGGGCATCCAAAAACATTTACAATCCATGAAGCTCTTTAATGATGTAACTAGAATGTAGGAAATGCAGTAGCAAATTTATATACAGCAAGATACTGCAAACAGCTCACGCCCTGAACTGACCCTTCGACAGCGCAGAGCTCCCTCAGTCCTGAGGCTCCCCAATAAGTGCCCTGCTCTTCAGCAGTGTACTGTGAAGATTAGCGTGGATCATTTGCTCAGGTCATCGATGTGGGCTTTGTCACAATTTCCTGCGCCTAATGCAACGCAAGCGTCTGAGCTACTGGTTACAATTGAAAATCCAAAATTTCTTCAGGAGTATTACTCACAGCTGGAGATGTGAGTCGGGATTTTTGTAGCTTGCGGGTTTGGACATTAAGATGCAGACATTGTGCCAGCTGGCTGGACAGCACTGATATGGTTCAAGAATCCTACATAAACACATCAGCACCATGAAACCCACCAAAACCTTCTCAATTTAAACAAAAGCATGCATCATTTTTGAAACAAATTGGACTTGACTTGGGCTTCATGGTTGTTTTAAAATAAGAAATTCATTCTCAGGATGCTGACGTGGCTTTGCACAGTCAGCATTTCTAACCCAATTGCACCGTGACGATTATGATGGGCCACATCGTTGATCCATTGCTGGACCAACATGAACTGAATGATCTACTGGCCCACTTCAGAGAATAATTGAAAGTTAATCATGTTAGCGTGGGACTGCATAAGTATAGCTGGCTTTTTATCACTTCAGAAGCTTAATGAACCAGGATTTTTTTTTTAAAAAGCAAGCTGACAGACACCAGACTTTTCTTGTAAGAAAACTGAGACAATTGTCAAACCGCAGCTGGTTACGAATTCTAATTGCTTTCTTATAATAGCAAATGGCAGAGTTTAAAATATGTTAATGGCAATTTTAACCAATAATGTCTCAGTATTTTGTTCAGTTTAAGTGTAGCCTTTCTGTTGAGTGGGTGAGACTCCATTCACATTCACCCAAAATAGAATCTGCTTATTGCCCCTTCCCACTCCTGCAGTTTCTGCTGGTATTTGTCTTACCTAGATCTCTGCTCTTTGAGCATGTCTTTCAATTACACAGCAAGAATGTTCATGTGTGTGCTAATGACACTTAGCTCCAGCTCACTACCTCCTCTCACTACCCATTCACTAAGATGATGAACAGAAATTTCCTCCGATTAATTAATTATCGCAACTACCAAAGTTTTTGTTTCAAAGTCTCGATCAGGAACTCCATTCCATTGGCATGGTAACTATTCATAGTTCACAATCTCCCGAGAAGGAAAAAACCAATGAAACTTGCAAATGGCAGATAATGCTAAGACTCCTCTTTTACACTTCAGCACTGTGTTCCAGTATGACCGGTACACACATTTCCTGGTATTTCTGTTTCCTTTTGTATTCTTCCCTCTGGGTTTGCACGAACTCTAACCCCAAGATAACATTCTGACCAAATATACATTCATATTTGATGTTACTTCAGGATAAGTCAGATCCCAACCTGAAATCTGATTTGATAGATCGTATTTTGTTCCTAAAAATTGAAAATGGCTTTCTTTCACTGAATGATAAGCATACAATGCTGCAGATCTAATTTTAGCAATAAAACAGAGGTTTACTACACAAAAGGAACAAAGATACAATAGGACAAAGCTGAAAATGTGTTGATGGAAAAGCACAGTAGGTCAGGCAGTGTCCAAGGAGCAGGAGAATCGACGTTTCGGGCATGAGCCCTTCCTCAGGAATCTTTTTTCAGGTTCATGCCCAAAATGTCGATTCTCCTGCTCCTTGGATGCTGCCTGACCTGCTGCGCTTTTCCAGCAACACGTTTTCAGCTCTGATCTCCAGCATCTGCAGTCCTCACTTTCTCCTACAATAGAACAAACCAAGATATTTATACATAGTGCAAAAAATTTCAAAAGCACATGGCAAAACAAAATCCAGTCTATTTACAACACCCTTTATAATAGTCAAATACCAAGAAGAGTTCCCTTCCCTATTACATCTATGTTTGACTTAACTGTTCTATTCAATTCCTGGTCTTAGGAGGTTGGTAGTTTCTTCCTTGATTATTCCCACAACAGAACTTAAACCTTCTTAGCATCAAAGAATCTCTTCAGGGCTTTATCTAAACACATCTGAAGTAACATTTTTCTTATGAACAAATCAGTTTTTCCAGGAGAAACTGTTCTTCTAACTCCAGTTAGGTCTTCTGTGAAATGAAACTAAAAGCTTTCCAAAATCTCGGTTTTTTGAAGCAATCAATAAACCAAAAGTAAGCAATTGCTTTTCACTTGTTGCTCCAGTTGGAAAACTCTCACCAGTACAAATTTTTAGTTTCACTCCAAGAGGGCCAATAGTCAGCTGTTTTGACATGTACTGCTTCAGATTCATGGCTCACACAGCCCAAAACCCACATGCCACTAAGGCACATCCACTTCTATCTCCTATTCACCCATCAATAATGTGCTCACTGACTAACACTGGCTCGGAGATATGGAGTGCCTCAAATGTCAAAATTCTCACAGCAATTTTTACACTATTTCAATGGGGAAGCAGTGATCTCATGGTGTTATTGCTAGATTGTTAATCCAGAGATCTAGGTAATATTATGGGGACTCGTGTTCAAATCCACAGCAGATTGTGAAATTAGAATCTAATTTTAAAAACAAATCTGGAAATAAGAGTCTAACGATGACCATTAATCCATTGTCAATCATCTGAAAACTCCATCTGGATCACTAGTGTCTTTTAGAGAAGGAAACGGCCATCTTTATCTGGTCTGGCCTACATTTGCCTCCAGATCTACAGCAATAAGGTTGACTTTTAACTGTATCTGGGATGGGCAATAAATGCTAGCCTAGCCAGTGATGCTCTCATCCTAGGAATAAATAACCCTCACAGCCCCAGATCTCCCTATCTCCTCTAGCCTATGACCTTTTAAGATCTCTGGGCAGCCCAAATTTTATTGCTTCACAATACCTAAATGTGTCCATAGTCACCTAGGCCCAAAGCTCTGGAATTCCCTCCCTAAACTTTGTCTTGCCTTTCTAACTCTTTCTCTTCCTCAAATAAAAAATTAAGAAGTCATTGTGACCATGAAGCTAACAGATTATTCTAAAAATCAGCACAGAAACAGAACCTTTGGTCCAACTTGTCCATGCCAACCAAGCTTTGAGGAAAAGGGCTATGGGGAGGATAAGCCAGCTGACCATGGTACCATGGTGCAGAAGGCCATTCATGAGGGAGAGCAAAAAGATAAGCGGTAGTTATAGGAGAGTCTATAATTAAGGAGATAGTATGGTTTGCAAGGCGATCGGGAACCCCGTATAGTGTGTTACCTGCCCAATGCCCAGGTGCAGGGCATCTCTGACTGGCTTGAAAGGATATTGGAGTGGGAGGGAGACAAACAACATAGTCAAGGCTAGACTGGAGGATCTGTTTGGGGATTATCAAGCTCTAGGAATGAAACAAAAGAACAGGTCCTCAAGCGTTGTAATCTCCCGATTACTGTCCAAGCCACATGCAAATTGGCTGAGGGATAAGAAAATTAGGGAAGCAAACATGTGGCTAAGGAAATGGAGTAGGAAAGAAGGGTTCCATTTCATGGGGCATTGGCATCCATTTTGGAATGGGGAGGGGAGGGGGAGGAGGAGGAATCTGTACCGATGGGACGGACTCCACCTGAAGTGATCTGGAATCAGTATTCTAGTGAAAAGAGTAAATAGCATGGTCTCTAGGACTTTAAATGAGTGAGGGGGGGGGTGGCAGGAAAGGGAAAAAGACTGGAAGTACAGTGATAAATGAAAAGGTAAGCAGCAGGTTAGCATGTATACAGGAGGGTTTAAGTTTAAGGCAGACTATGAAAGTAGTAAAAAGGAAGGATAACTCAGGAGATATTATTCAAGATGGTGGAAATCATGAGTGTAAGAAAGCTAGTACAAGGGCACTTTACCTGAATGTGCGTAGCATTTGCAACAAGGTAACTGCGTTGATGGTACCAATCATCGTGAATGAATATGATTTAGTAGCCATTACTGAGACATGGTTACAGGATGGTCACAAATGGGAGTTAAATAGCCAGGGGTATCAGACTATTTGGAAGGATAGACAGGAAAGTAAGGGAGGTGGTGTAGCTCTGATATTAAAGGACGACATCAGGCCATGCTGAGAGATGGCATATGTTCTATGGAGAATAAGATTAAATCCATTTGGGTGGAAATTAGAAATTCTAAGGTGAAAAAGTCCCTGATAGGCATAGTCTATAGGCCACAAAATTACAACATTACATTGGGGTGGGCAATAAACAAAGAAATAACTAATGCCTGTAAAAATGGTACAGTAATTATCATGGGGGATTTTAAATCTACATGTCGATTGGTCAAACCAGCTCAGTCAGGGTAGCCTTGAGGTGGAATTAATTGAGAATATCCGCAATTGTTTTCTTGAACAGTATGTAATGGAACTGACGAGGGAGCAAGCTATCCTCGATCTGGTCCTGTGTAATGAGACAGGAATAATGAATGACCTCACAGTCAGGTATCCTCTTGGAAGGAGTGATCACAATATGGTTGAATTTAGAATTCAAATGGAGAGTGTGAAGATAAAATCCAATACCAGGGTCCTTAACAAGAACAACTACAATAGAATTAGGAAGGACTTGGCTAAAATAGGGAAACAAAGATTTTATAGTGGGATAGTTACAAGCAGTGGAGGACCTTCAAAGCAATTTTTCAAAGTGCTCAACAAAAGTATATTCCAGTAAAAAGGAAGGACTGTAAGAAAAGGGGTAATCTGCCATGGGTGTCAAAGGAAATAAGGCAGGCTGTCAAATTGAAAGAAAAGGCAAACAAAGTGGAATGAAACTAGAAGACTGGGAAAACTTTAAAAGGTCAACAGAAAACCACAAAAAGAGCGATAAAAAGTAAGATAGTTTTTTTTCCTCATGTTCTATCACAGAATACAAAGACAGATAGCATAGGTTTCTATAAATATAAAATGAAAAAGTGTGACTAAAGTAAACATTAGTCCTTTATAGGATGAAGTGGAGCATCTATTTATGGGGTATGATGAAATAGCCAAAGCATCGAACAGATATTTTGTATTTGTTTTCATAGTGAAGGACACTAATAACATGCCAGTAAGTGACAAAGAGACCAAGGTAGGGGAGGACCTGGAAACAATCATTGTCATGGAAGAGGTAGTGTTGGGCAAGCTAATGGAGCTAAGGATAGACAGGTCTCCTGGCCTTGATGGAATGCATCCCAGGGTACTAAAAGAGATGGTGGGAGAAATAGCAAGTGCACTGGTGGTTATTTTCCAAAATTCATTGGACTCTGGGGCAACCCCAGCAGATTGGAAAACAGGAAATGCGATGCCACTGTTTAATAAGGGAGGTAGACATTTAGAATTTAGACGAGTTAGCTTAGCCTCTGTACTGGGGAAGATGCATTAGTCTAATATCAAGGAAAAAATAGCAAGCCATCTAAATAGAAATTGTCCTATTGGGTAAACGCAGCATGGGTTCATGAAGGGCAGGTCATGCTTAACAAATCTTCTGGAATTCTATGAAGACATTACGAGCAAGGTGGACAATGGAGACCCAGTGGATGTGGTATACCTAGATTTCCAAAAGGCCTTCAACAAGGTGCCGCACAAGAGGCTGCTGCATAAGATAAAGATGCATGGCATTATGTGTAAAGTATTAGCATGATTAGAGGATTGGTTCATTAACAGGAAGCAAAAAGTGGGGATAAATAAGTGCTATTCTGGCTGGCAATCAGTAACTTTTGGTGTGCCTCAGGGATCGGTTTTGGGACTGCAATTATTCGCAATTTATATAAATGATTTGGAGTTGGGGACCACATGTAGTGTGTCAAGGTTTGCAGATAACTCTAAGATGATTAGCACAGCAAAGTGTGCAGTGGGCTTAAACTTTGCAGAGGAACATTGATACTTTGAGTGAGTGAGCAAAGGCCTGGCAGATGGAATACAATGTTAATAAATGTGAAGTCATCCATTTTGGTAGGAGTAACAATAAAAAGGATTATTACTTGAATAGTAAAACGTTGCAGCATGTTGCTGTGCAGAGGGAGTCCTTGTGCATGAATCACCGAAAGTTCGTCTGCAGGTTCAACAAGTAATTAGCAGGGCAAATGGAATTTTATCTTTCATTGCTAAATGTATTGAGTTTAAAAGCAGGGAGGTTACGTTGCAGCTGTACAGGTGCTGGTGAGGCCACACCTGGAGTACTGTGCATAGTGTTGGTCTCCTTACAGAGAAAGGATGTACTGGCACTGGAGGGGTACAGAGGAACTTCACTAGGTTGGTTCTGGAATTGAGGAGATCTACAACAGAGAGTGTTGTAGATCTCTCTGTTCTACAACACTACCTACGGCCATACCATTAATTGGCTTATGAGGAGACACTGAGCAGACTGGGATTATATTCATTGGAATTCAGAAGAATGGGGGGGGGCGGGGGGGGGAGAGGAGGGGGTGGGAGGTGAATCTTGTAGAAACATATAAAATTATTAAGGGAATAGATAAGATAGAAGCAGAGAGGATGTTTCCACTGGCAGGTGAAACTAGGACAAGAGGGCATTTCATCAAAATTAGAGGGTTGTTAATCTATGGAATTCCTTGCCCAGTGAAGTAGTTGACACTACTTCAGTAAACGTTTTTAAAGCTAAAAGATAGATTTTTTTTTAACAATAAAAGGTATTAAGGGATAAAGTGAGAGCGGGGGTTAGTGAAGCTGAGTCCATGAAAAGATCAGCCATGATCTTACTGAATGGCAGAGCAAGCCCGAAGGGCCAGATGGCCTACTCCTGCTATTACGTTCTTCCCAAACTAGACTAGTCCTCACTTACCTGTGTTCAGTTCATATCCCTCCAAACATTTCCTATTCACGTACTTATCCAAATGTGTTTTAAATGATGTAACTATATCTGCATTCTCCATTTCCTCAGGCAGTACATTCCACACACAAACCACTGTGTAAAAAAGTTGCCCTCATGTCCTTTTTAAAACTTTCTCCTCTCACCTTGAAACTATGTCATTTAGTTTTGAACACCCCCACCCTAGAAAAGAGTCCCTTGCTATTCACCTTATTTATGCCCCTCATGATTTTATAAACTTCTATAAGGTCACCCCTTAACCTCACACTCCAGTGAAAAAAATATTCCAGCCTCTCCTTAAATCTAAAACCCTCCATTCCCAGCAACATCCTGGTAAATCTTTTCTGAACCCTCTCCAGTTTAATAATATTCTTCCTATAGCTCAAAAGGTCGGAGTAATGAAGGTAAGCATGCTAAATGCCTTCTTAGCTACCCTGTGACACAAATTTCAAAGAATTATGTACCTGAACCCTTAGATCTCTCTGTTCTACAACACTACCTACGGCCATACCATTAATTGTATAAGCCCTGCACTTGGAAATAAGATTCTCCTTACTTTCTCAAATCAAAGCTCCTAGAAAACCTCTCTGTACTTAGAGCTTCTCTTGGTTTGGGAAATGAGAAATATACTGAGGCTGAAAAACGGTGACTGTGACAGGAGGCCCATCTTCCCTTTTGCCTCCAGGCAGAATATATTCACTGCACGATTGCCATAGAAACCATTGAACCTACCGGAACATCATTAGGTAATTCCTGAGGAATTTATTCAGCCCAGAGTTTAACAGCTCAATGGAAAAGATTTCATAATCAACATTCCAATGCTACAGAATGTCCTCCACCAAACTGACAGATTTAACCCCTTCCAATCCATGCTACATTCCAAATTAGGTTCCAAACAATGCTCCAGAAGTATCAACACTGTCCAATCTGAAAGCAAGCCATTCCACTCATTCTGGTCCTCAAAAGAAGGGGATCATCTGCTGTTCCTGCTGCTGAGACTATTTAAAATACTTGTCCTTCAGCTTGTAGTATAGCCTTACCAAGTATTTCCTTGAACTCCAATTTCCTCCCAAGTCTGTCCAGAATTAGAGGGGACTGGAAAAAAGATGTTTTCCCTCCAGTGGCTGGTCAGGGTCTGGAATTCACTTCCCAAAAAAGGGTAGCTGAAGCAGATACCCTCATATGATTTCAAAAGTTGTCTGGATATGCTCTCAAGAATCATAACTTCCAAAGATAGGGACCAAATGCTGGGAAATCATATGAGGACGAGATGCTCCATTTTCAGCCAGCAGAGATATGATGGGCAGAGTGGCAGTTTACGGAGACATATAGTATTCTGATATTCAAAACACTCATTAAGCAGGAGGGTGCAGGAGCATGGGAAAGAGAGTGAAGAAGAGGGGCAGTACACTAATTACACTTTAGGGGTAGCATGGTGGCTCAGTGGTTAGCACTGCTGCCTCACAGTGCCAGGGACCTGGGTTTGATTCCAGCCTCAGGTGACAGTCTGTATGGAGTTTGCATGTTCTCCCTGTCTCTGCATGGGCTTCTCCTTGGTGCTCCAGTTTCCTCCCACAGTCTGACGATGTGAAGGTTCAGTGGACTGGCCATAGTAAATTGCCAATACTATCCAGAGATATACAGGCTAGGTGGATTAGCCTTAGGAAATGCAGGGTTACAGGGATGGGATGGATCAGTTTGGACTCAATTGGCTGAATGGCCTGCTTCCACACTGTAGGGATTCTATGAAAGCCAGCAATGGCACAATGGGTTAAATGGCCTTCCTGTAAGCTGTAATCATTCAATGATGAATTCTCACTGTTTGTGCTTTTGCCACTTGCTTTGATGCTGAACTGAGACACAACATACATCCGCAAGCACCAATCACTGTTGCACATTCTTTCCCATGTCAGAGGGCAGAGAGTTCAAGCCCATTCCAGGCACAGTAGTGCCTAATCCAGACAGACAATCACTCAGTGCAGTTCAAAAGTAGTACTGCAATTTGGAGAGGACATCTCTTGCAACCATTTGGGAGACCTGACCTAGACTGTATTGGAAGGGAGTCCTGTTTCACAGCCATTTCCACATTCGCTGTAATATTAGGGGTGACAAGCAGTCAACAGAGCAAGGTAATAATGCTCAAATCAGGGAGAAAGAGATGGAGGACACCACATGGTGGCAGCATTCATTGATGGCCTCAACCAATATATTTTCACAAGTGATCAGAACTATTCCAGGACTCGGGGTGCAGGGAAACAGCTCCAAAGCATTTGTCATGTTGCTCATTTTTGAAACAAAAAGGATCACATGTTGGAACTGTTTATTTTTGACTTCCCACCATGATGCTGTCTCCGATACATTGGCTGAGGCAGGGGCCTGGCAAAGGTCCCAAGTGGTCTCATTAAATGTCAATGGCACTGGCAGAGTATTGGGTCTTCCCCTAGTACCGACGGCTACGAGCTGCTACTGCTGGGATCCCAGCTCCAGTCCACAATGGCAGGGAGGAAGATTGAAGCACTGTATTCTAAATGTCCACAGCGCTGCCTCCACAAGGTTGTGACAGTGTGTACAACATCCCTCAAGGCAGGGCCTACAGAAGCTGTTGGCTCCCCAGTTCGAACAGAAAGATCACGGATCTGTTGCTCCCTCTCCACAGATACCACCTGATCTGCTGCTTATTTCTAATTCTTGTTTTGTTTTTATTCTCCAGGAGTCATTGCCTAATGACAGAAGGATGTACAGTACTCCTGTGGTAGGATAACATTGGAGGTACTTGGAATGCAGAGATGATGAATTACTGTCTCATCTCAGAGAAGCTGCTTGATGGGGACATACAGAACTTTAAGTTTGAAACAAGAACAGAAACTGCTGGAAAAACTTAGCAGGTCTGGCAGTATCTTTGGAGAGAAAGCAGAATTAATGCTTCAAGTCCTATGATCCTTTGTCAGTTACTGGACCTGAAAGGTTAACTCTGCTTTCTCTCCACAGATGCTGCCAGACCTGCTAAGTTTCTCCAACAATTTCTGTTCTTGTCTCAGATCTCCAGCATCTGCAGCTCTTTATTTTATTTATCTTCAATAAGATATTTGTCCCATATTGCAACAGTGACCATATTAATAAAGAGACAGAGTCAAAGGACTAAGCCAAAAAATTGATATGCGTTTATATTAGAACTTCTCAAACTCAAAATATCCTTAAGTCATAGTCATAGAGTCATACAGCATGGAAACAGACCCTTCGGTCCAACCCATCCATGCCGGCCAGATTCCCAACCCAATCTAGTCCCACCTGCCAGCACCCAGCCCATATTCCTCCAAACCCTTCCTATTCATATACCCATCCAAATGCCTTTTAAACTTTGCAATTGTACCAGCCTCCACCACATCCTCTGGCAGCTCATTCCATGCACGTACCACCCTCTGCATGAAAAGGTTGCCCTTTAGGTCTCTTTTATATCTTTCCCCTCTCACCCTAAACCTATGCCCTCTAGTTCTGGACTCCCCGACCCCAGGAAAAAGACTTTGTCTATTTATCCTATCTATGCCCCTCAATTTTGTAAACCTTTATAAGGTCACCCCTCAGCCTCAGACGGGCCAGGGTGTCCAACTCTTTATGAAGGATGTCAAAGCTTTGGATAGAATCCATAGAAAAGAGCCCAGGGAGTAGAGATTTTAGTGAGTATGGAGAGATTGCAAAAACCGAGATTGTTTTCTTCAGAGTGGAAAATGTTAAAGGGAAATTTCACAGATTAAAACAGGGGATATTGTTTCTTTGGACTACTGAGTAAGAACCAGAGCTATGCCATCAAAGTAGATTCCATGGGAACTTGAGAGGGGGAGAGAGAGTGAGTGTGAGTGTGAGTGTGAGTGTGAGAGAGAGTGTGTGTGTGTGTGTGTGTGTGTGTGTGTGTGTGTGTGTGTGTGTGAGAGATTGTGTGTGAGAGAGAGATTGTGTGTGTGAGTGAGTGAGTGAGTGAACATTGAACTCAATATGACTCTTCCTCAGAGCATCTTCTGAAAAGCAGTTAACTCGGTTTTGTTTCTATTTCCACAGATGCTGCCAGACCAGTGAGTTTCTCCAGCACTGTTTTTGGATTAAACTGGGCAGGTTTAAAAGGGGCATAGGCACAAAATAAATGCAAAGTGCTGCATTTTGGGAAAGCAAATCTTAGCAGGACTTGTACAGTGCAGGTTCATAGCTCCTTGAAAGTAGAGTCACAGGTAGATAGGATAGTAAAGGCAGCGTTTGGTATGCTTTCCTTTATTGGTCAGAGTATTGAGTACAGGAATTGGGAGATCATGTTGCATAATGTTGTTTAGGCTACTTTTGGAATCCTGTGTGCAATTCTAGTCTCCTTCCTATCTGAAAGATGTTGTGAAACTTGAAACAGTTCAGAAAAGATTTACAAGGTTGTTGCCAGATTTTGAGCTATAGGGAAAGGTTGAATAGGCTAGGGCTGTTTTCCCTGGAGTGTCAGAGGCTGAGGGATGGCCTCAGAGGTTTATAAAATTATAGGGTAAATAGACAAAGTCTTTTCCTTGGGGTGGGACTGTCCAGAACTAGAGGTCTTAGGCATAGGGTGAGAGCGGAAAAATATAAAAGGGATCTATGAGGCAACTTTTTCATGGAGAGGGTGGTGTGTATGGAACGAGCTTCCAGAGGAAGTGGTCGAAGCTGGTACAATTGCAACATTTAAAAGGCTTCTGGATTGGTATATGAATAGGAAAGGTTTAGAGGGATATGGGCCAAGTATTGGCAAATGGGACTAGATTAAGTTGGGATATCTGGTCGGTGTGAATGAGTTGAATGGAGGGCTCTGTTTCCGTGCTGTACACCTCTAAGAGTCTATATGGCTGCCTTGTGCCTCAGTTGATTCTAGGAGTCAATACCCACAGCAGCCAGTTCCGTATACACATCCATCCCACAGAAAGCAGGACCCATCAGGGATGAACTAAAAGCACTTTATGAGTGCAAGCTGTTGTTGGCGAGGAGAAATTGCTTGTTCTCAAAAATAGCAATGTTGGGAGGGATTCTGTATGGACAGTGTTGCCATTTGTCGATGTTTAAATTCAGCACTTGCACCAGCCAGCTCAGAATTGGAAAGCTTTTAGTTTGCTCCAGTTCTATCCAATGTTCTTGAGGTTTGTGTACACCGTTCTGTAAAAACATATCTTGCTGTGGGTTCACTGAGGCTGTAGGAATGTATACAATGGGAGCACGTTTTTACAAACTGTCTGCTCCCTGTGCCAAAGGGTTCTAAAGGAATGTTTTGTTGGTAAGTTTAGAAACTCTAGATGAAAGGGCAGCCAGCAGGTCAAGAGTTTCCAGGGCCATTTTTTCAGTTGAGTTCAAAAATATTTGAGTGATGCAGATCAAAGCAGTGTCAATGGCACTCAAAGAACAATTTGGTTTCAGTGCGATTTAGGAAATATCCATTTTACCCCTATCAAGCATTAGAGGAGATTCTCAAAAGGAACAGAGATGAGCAACCGGACAATTCATTACATGGAGGAGGAGAGGCTGCATCTTCTACCCTCCATAACTTTTAGCTCCTCTGAAAAATCCAGTCACCTGCATCCAGGCTGACCTCCTGTCCCCTTCACCTAGTCCTCCTGTGCTCACCGGCTTACATTGGCTACTGGTACAACAATGTCTCAATTTTAAAATTCACCTCCTTATTTTTCAAATCTCTCCATGCCCTTGCCCCCCTCCTTATGTGAGCACAAACTGCGTGCAAGAGGTCATTAGATCCCGCCACACTGTTACATCATTCAATACCTTCAAGGCTGATTTGACTGTGACCTGAATTCCATATTCACATGTATTCTGCACCCTCGCAGCCTGTGAATCCCTATAATCCGTCTCTACCTGAAAAAATATTGATAGACCCCAGTCTCCTCACTCCTTGGGAAAGAGAATTCCCAAAACGTATGACCCATGAAGAGGAACTTTAACTTCCTTCTGCCCAACTGCCAATCATCTCCAGGTTGCATGGTCATACAGCATCATAAGGAAGAACATAAAGGCGAACAGGTCACTCACAGCAAGGAAAATCAAAAGGCAATATTGCTGCAACGCTGGGTGGTTACCTGCACTTCTCCAGTTCTGGTGCCTTTAAATAAAAATAAACACTCTGGAGGTGATCGGTTTATGGTGAATGTATTCAGTCATCATTGTAGCACACAGAGGTGACAGTGTTCAATACACTAAGACTTGTGGTTTTCTGACAAGGAGAATAAGAATAATTCCAAGATGGCGGCTGTTGGGACAACCGCGCTCGGGTCCTGAGAGCAGAGTTCGGCAGCTCCTGGGCTCGTGTGGTGGGTCCGGGTGCATCCGCACGGCTTCATTGTTGTCTTTCCAGCTCGGGTATCTCTGCCACGTTTTTGTCTTTGGTTCTGGTTGCCCAGAGGCCAGGACCCATCCCTGCTCCATCTCGGGTAGTGGCATCAGAAGATGAGCCGGGACCCCGGTCGGTCGGTTGGCCCGGAGCCAGTTGATGTCCCGCGCAGTACGACCATCTCGAGATCGCAGGCGGCACGTGCAGAAGCGACACAGACAGTTGCGGCAGAAACGGAACACATTGACATTTCCAAGGCCATGGGAACAATCAGACAGGCTGATGGCTACGAAGAGGGAAAGGTGAACTTTTGAAGCGGGTTCAAAGTTTTAGTAATGTCAGTTCAATATTAATGTATTAAGTATTTTACCATATGTACAATCCTGTAATCTAAGATGGCGCCGGAACATGGCGGCAGGACCCAGGTACAAGTGACAATGTTAATTGCACCAAAATCCAGTTTTATTCGCTGTAGTGTTGGCAGCTGTGCTTTCAGTTGTCTTAGTCCTAACCTTAATAATCCTCTTCATAAGCCTCTCCACCTTTCCCCTCACCCCCATCCACCATGTAAGATGCTCCTCAAGACTTATTACTTTGAATTAACTTTGGCAAATGTTGTTATTTAGTTGTGTTCAGAGAAGTGTTTAGATTAGATTACTTACAGTGTGGAAACAGGCCCTTCGGCCCAACAAGTCCACACCGCCCCGCCAAAGCGTAACCCACCCATACCCCTACATGTACATTTACCCCTTACCTAACACTATGGGCAATTTAGCATGGCCAATTCACCTGTCCTGCACATTTTTGGACTGTGGGAGGAAACCGGAGCACCCGGAGGAAACCCACGCAGACACGGGGAGAACGTGCAAACTCCACACAGTCAGTCGCCTGAGGCGGGAATTGAACCCGGGTCTCAGGCGCTGTGAGGCAGCAGTGCTAACCACTGCGCCACCGTGCCGCCCACGTTCTGGCATGTTTCACTGTATTATAAACATTACTTGACAATGGAAATGCTTAGACAGGACAATTTTGACAGCACCGCCCCCAGCACACTCAGATGAACCACAGCAACATTGTCATGGGAATGTTTTTAGGTTGCAATTTTCTTCCAAGTCACCTCTCATCCAGACGTGGACATAGATCATTGTAAACTCAACATTCTGTGATTCCTCACCACCACTGCTATGGAAACATCTTCACCACAAGGACTGCACCGAATCAAGGGGGAAATGCTCAAGACCACCTTCACCAAGTGTACCATTGCCATTATTACAGTTCAGTTCAGACAGGGACATAAAGAACTACTATTAACTTGTAAGTGCTAACTCATTAACATTCTGTCTGATTGGACCAATTGATCCACCGTGATCATTTTCTGTGATATGCAGATTTGAAAACTAAGGACAGGAGTGACATTTACCAATGTGATTGCAGTCTTTGCATTAGAAGTGTTTAGAAAAAACTGCCACTTGGATCAAACCCTCCACTACTGACCTGGACATGCTCAAGAAATTTCCCCACACAAAGAATATTGAAAGAATTAGCAATTGGCTGCAACAATCCAGGAACAACTAAGGTTAGATTTCACACTTCTAGTCCAGGTATATGTATTGCTGCAGCTACTAAACTGGAGTTAAACTAGTAAAGCCCTCACCTTGACAGGATAAGTTAAAAGCTATTGGTGATGATACAATAGAAGATGTACAAGAAGTTGGAATTGAAGTTGCAATGTGATCAGATGGATGTGTGCTGAAGGGTACAGATCTAAGAAAAGAGCAAGGTCTCAGATATTTGAAAACTAGAATAATCCCAGTTTATGGTTAATACTGAACGAGGGAGACCCCTGTCTGAAAGTTGCATTGATAAAATTTTAATTTTCTATTTGTTTACTTTGATAGTCATTAGACACATTCACAAGCAGCTGCTAATTTACTTTTAGCCAAGCAACAAAGTTCATTATATACAGAAAAAGAAAGAAAATAATCATTTAAAATGGTCTTACTATAAATATCAGACATAGAACAGTACAGCACAGTACAAGCCAGGCACTTTGGCCCTCGACGTTGGGCCGGTTTTTTATTATACCCTTCATAGTACTATAAACGAATCCTGGATTGGCACAACGTACCTAACTCTACCACTGCTGGTAGTACATCCACACACCCACCAACCTACCTCTGACATCTCCCCTAAACCTTCCTCCAATTACCTTAAAATTATGTCCCCTCATGATAGGCATTTCTGCCATGGGGAAAAGTCTCTGGCTATCCACTCTATGCCTCTCAACATCTTTTACACCTCCAGCAAATCACCTCTCATCCTTCTTCACTCCAATGAGAAAAGCCTTTGCTCCCTCAACCTTAATTCATAAGGCATGCCCTTCAGTCCTCACAACAACCTCACAGATAGTTAATCCTCAGTATATGGTCAGTTTCCACTTCAGTTAGAACAGCTGTATTTGGTTTCGTTTGGCAAATTTCTACATTAAATTAATGCTAGCCTCTTTAATCAGTATCTCTTCACGAGATCCTTAAGAAATAAGTGAGCTATCTCGCCAGTTTAAGAAGTCTTTAAACTCCTCTTCCACCACCTTCTGCTTCTTGAACTTCCTCCTACTCACATTAAACCACTCAAGATTTTCTCACCTGCCTGCCTGTTCTGGAGACTGCTAATGTTACTGCCACGCTAAAAGGCTTTTTCTTCCTGAAATCTAAAAGAAAGCTGCACAATACTAGCCTTCTGGATGGTTCCATCTCTCTTTCTAAAAAAAAACTAGTTTCTGTCTTCTGTGTTGTAGGATACTTTGCAGTGAGGCAACAGCCCTATTATTTTTCCTCTTCTACTCTTGTTTCCAATTCACCTCAATGCAATGCTTTTTCAAAAAAAAACTTCTTTAAATGCACAGATTTCCAGACTCTTGAAATGCAAAATGAAATCAGTCCTTCATTTCTTAACCTACACATTGAGATATAAGCCAAACTGAAAGATGTACTTGGTTTTGTCTGTTTTAAATCCAAAATTTACCAATAATGATCATTACACTTTGTTATAAAATAAGAATGAAAATTCTAAAATTTTAGATATTATAGGATTTGAGACTAATGTAGACAAAACAAGCATAGAAAGAATGAGTGAACAGGATTTGGCGCAAGCTTTGAAATGGACAGTTTTGGATGAGTTCAGGTTAATGAAGGGTGAATGATGGAGTTCACTCAGGGAAGCATTGGGTTCAGCCTCAGGCAGTACCCAGATAGAGTGGGCAGAATAGATTTCCAAGGGTCAAAATAAATACCGGAGATTTTTTTAAAAAAGCATTGGCTTTGGTAATGACAGTACATAAAAGAGGAGCCAGGGGAAGCATTTGCTCAAAAGTGTTGAAAAAGCAGCATAAGTTCTTTAAGAAACTCAGATGATTTATCAGATTTTAAATCTGTCAACTCAGAAGCAATACTCTACTCTCTTCTCCCACACAGTCATCTTGGGATAAACAAGCATGGAATTGCCACTGGCCACATCACTTCCTCCTCACTCCACGTTTCCTGAGCCAGTCCCAAGACCTGAAGCTGGTTTATCAGCCACAGAAATCAATTAGTTACGTTCCCTAGGTTCAGACTGTCAAAAGTAGTTTGTCATCCACGTTAGAGGTTCAGCTAAGGTCAGATACCAACATGTGTTACTTCCATTGTAAATTACTCTCATCAAGCAACACAGTTCTTGCTCCACCTCCTTGTTCTAGCTACTCTATTTGTAATATATTACTGTATATTATCTATTTTGCCATTCTTGCTGAAAATGATGAAGTTGACCGTCCTCTTTTGTTTTCCCTTCCTTCCCTTGTTCTTATTGAATGTTGCTTCCATTGAGCATTCCTCATTCCCTTTCCTCCAAAGGGTCATTAAGCTACAATAACTTTTCCATAAACTGAACACTTTTCATCTAGAAAAACTTACCAAGACAGTAAACTAAAGTTATTAGATAAGGAGATTCTAAAGGTTAACGAGAAAGGTGACTTTTAAACTGAGTACACAAACATATGAATTAGTTGCAGGAACAGGCCATTCAGCCCTTCAAACTTGTGCCCCATTTGAAAGAGTTATGGCGGATCTAAATGTAACCTCAAATCCACATTCCAGCCTGCTCCTGATTACCATTCATCACATGCTTAAAAAAAATCTACCCATCTCTGCTTCCACCAATACTTGGAAGAGAGTTCCAAAGACTCTGAAACCTCAAAACAAAAAAACATTTGCCTCATCTTTGTTTCAAATGGACAACACCTCATTTTTAAAATGGACCCCTTGTTCTAGATTCCCCCATAAGAAATGTCCTTTCCATATGGACCTTGTTCAAAACCAGTCTGGATCTCTTATATTTCAATTAAGTCACCCCTTACTATTCTGAAGTCCAGCATCCACAAGCCTAGTCTGTCCAACCTTTCATCACATGATAACCAACCCATTTAAGGCATTAGCCTAATAAATCTTTTTAAAACTGCTTTCAAAGCATTTACATTCTTCTCCAAATAAGATGTCCAATATTGGACAGATAGGACAGCACAGTGCCTCAGGCGCTAGCATTGCTGCCTCAACGCCAAGGACCCCCGTTCGATTCCAGCCTTGGGCGACTGTCTGTGTGGAGTTTGCACATTCTCCCAGTGTCTGCTTGGGTTTCCTCAGTGCACTCTGGTTTCCTCCCACAGTCCAAAGATGTGCTGGTTAGATGAATTGAGCATCCTAAACACAGTGCTCAAGGATGTGTAGGTTGGCTGCATTAGTCAGGGGTTAAAACGTAGGGGAATGGGTCCAGGTGGGTTACTCTTTGGAGGGTTGATGTGGACTTGTTGGGCTGAAGGGTCTGTTTCCATGTTATAGGGATTAAAGGATACAAATACAGTCTCACCAGTGGCCTGGATAACTGAAATACAATCTTCCTGCTTTCATGCTCAATTGACCTCCTGATTAATAATTGTATTAGTTGTCCTAATTACTTGCTATACCTGCATACTAACCTTGTGATTCATGCACAGGGACACCAAAGTCCTTCTGTACCTCAGCTTTGCAATCTTTCATCATTTAGATATTAAGTTTCTTTCTTAATTTTCCTGCCAAAATGGACAATTTCCCTTCCTACCATTACATTATTTCTTACCCCCCACTCTTAAGTGGCTTTCAGTACTACTGTGCCATGGTCAGCTAGTTCACCCCATCTCTTCCGCCTTCCACCCTACAACTCTCATTCTCATCCAGACAAGCTAAAGAACCTCAAAAATGTTGGACTATTGCTATGGCCTGTGCCCTGGGTCCCTACAGTTACACCCTCCTGTCCTTAAACACGGACAATAATCAGCTGAGTTAACAGAGGTGTGAATGACTCCCACTACAAAGCAAAGCTTTCAAGTAACTTTCATCCTCCTCGATATATTGTAGTTTTCTGTAGTTCAGCTTCCAGCTCAAAGTCTGAATTGAAGCTGTTCATCCACAACAAGTGTTTGAAGTTCATGGTTGTTCTGGGCCAAACTGGTATCCAGGAATCCCATATGCTGCAATTGTGACAAATCACCTGTTCTGCCACTTTTAATGTGTTCGAACTAACTACTTAATTATTCTATATTCTTTGCATATTTAGTTTGCTCCAATATATTTCATGAACTTTACCACCAGTTGCTAAACTGTGTTGAATCTTAGGAATAGAGTAAACCTTAGCCACTTACCAGATCCTCACCAAATAACTAGCTTCTCCTCTAAGAGTAACAAATCAATTCCTGAGGCAAAAACAATTCAGGAAAAGTAACAGAGCATCTCCTTGATATTTTCCAAATCAACCTAACCACAGATGTTTTGACCTCTAAAAGGATGTGGGACTTCAACTC
This sequence comes from Chiloscyllium punctatum, assembly GCF_047496795.1. Lineage (NCBI taxonomy): Eukaryota > Metazoa > Chordata > Chondrichthyes > Orectolobiformes > Hemiscylliidae > Chiloscyllium > Chiloscyllium punctatum. The sequence goes on along the minus strand of NC_092744.1, from coordinate 27,234,629 downwards.
AGGCTTTCTGCCCAAAGGTAGGGACACTACCACTCTATCCCTGCAAAATACTGCTTTCCCCTCCTCCCCTAGAACTGCACTGGAAGTTACACCCAAGTGCTAAGTTGCATTGCATCAGTTACTGATCAGTTTCAGCTGCTTCTTAAAGCGAGCTATTCTTTCACTAGAAGCATCGTTATAAGCCTGCCCAAAGTTGGCAGCTATAGTATTTGAACTGCTATAGTATTTCAATTTCATGCCAACTACAATCTAAATTTGATTTGTATAAGACTTTAGACTTTTTTACCCAACAATGGCATGCTCTCAGTCCAGTGTGGAGAGTTTTTAAAAAAAAGAGGGAATTTCACTGCAAGGGGCCTCAGGCCTGATATGCCAACATCATTTACTAGTCTCTGCTTCTCAAACCCTTGATATCCCTAGCCAAATTATCAATATAAGTCCTATAAATTTTAACTGTCCAAGATTCCACAACCTTTTAGGGACTTTAAATAAATGGAAGGGGTTGCACAGATCCCAAAGTCAGAAGAACGGAGTTTAAGAAATTATGGCAGGAAATCACAGATTGGTAGAGGTTACACCACAAAGCAACTTAAAAACATGCAGAAGAGATGTTTACATCTGAGGTTCTGCTGGGCTGGCAGCCAATGTAGGCCAGTAAGCACAATCTGGATTCTTAGAATCACAGAAAGTTTAAAGTTCAGAAGGAAGCTGTTTTGTATCTGGCCCATCCTGTCTCTGCTAGCTCTCTGCAAGAGATCTCACCCAGTGCCAATCTCCACCTGCTCTCTGTTACCCTTCACATTCTTTTTTCCAGATCATGATCCAATTCCCTTTTATAAACCTCCACTGAATTAATCTGCCTCCAGCAAACGTTTCAGCAGAGCATTCCAAATCCTAATAACATGCTGCTTTTTCTCTCTGGTCACTAATCATTTTAAATCCGTGACCTCTGGTGATCAAATCTTCCAGCAATGGCAACTGTTTCTCCCGATCTAGACCCCTCATGATTTTGAAAACCTTGATTAAATCTCCTGTCAATCATCCCCTTTCCTAAGAAAACGGTCCTAATTTCTTCAAAATAACTACCTGAACCCTTCTGCACACAATGTCTTCACATCCGTCCAGGAGCATGTGTCGTTTGGAACAAGACAATACTCCAGTTGAGGCTGAACCAGTGTTTTATTTAAATTTAAACATAAAACTTTCTTGCTTTTCTGGTCTGTGCCCCAATGGAGTCATGCAAAGCAGGCCAGATTACCTGAAGATGCTGGAAATATGGTTCAGAGAAACATTTGGGAGGAGAGCATTGTGGTGGTGGGGGCGAAACTGGGCTTTTCGGAGCCATTTCCTCTCCATTGTGGGTAAAAGAATGTGTGAGGTACTCTGTTTTTGAACATGGTGCAGATCTGGCCCATTCTCAGAACCTGTGTTATCACAGGTTCTTCTGGAGATGGAGTGTCCACAGGGACAAAAATTGTTCCGTATCACTTTGTTCTTCTTCGAGAAATTTGCGAAGGAAAGCATCATTGATCACAAGTCCATCAGGAGGTGGTCAGCACATAGCATCCCTGAGACAGAGGGAAACAAAAAGGATTTGAATCCAATTGCATGGCTCCCCTGAGCAGACTGTCAAAGTCATTTGGCAGAATGCCTCATTGTTAGAGCTTTCCAACCAGCACCAAGATGTTACTTGGTTGTGGTGAGAAGGAGATCCTTCAAGTATTTCCAGTCTTTCTGCACCATCGCATACTGCCCTCGAAGCAGATGCTGGGGGGGGGGGGGGGGGGTGGGGTGGGACAGAGAGGAAGACTTTCACACATTTCCTTCTGAAATGTGCCTTTGCGAAAGAGATCTGAAGAAAGGTGTACAGAGGAACCTCGATTATCCGAATATCAACTATCTGAATACCGGATTGTTCGAAGGAGATAGAGTCCCAATAGAAACATTACATCAAAGACGTGTTTCCAACACTAATCGAGTCTTTTGTTTACAATGATTAAACAAGCACCGTCTCCAAATGACTGACCTTCTGCCCCATGACCCCCCCCCCCCCACTTTCCCTGGAGTTCTACAGAGGGGTGTAACCAGATAATCTCTCCAACATTACCCTGTATACAGGGTAAAGGTGGAACCTGTCAAAATGTTGCAGTAAAAAGTTGTGCACACGCTCGCGCACACAATTTGGAGGCTTACCCCACAAAGGCAGCAGCAGCAGTCTTGTTGTTGGTGTCCAGTCCGGCTGCCCCGGAGCGGGGGCAGAGTGCAATGTCGGACAGGGTTGGGGGACAGCCGGGGGAGGGGGAGGGGGCGGGTGCTCGTGTATGGTGTGCTGCTGCCTAGTCTCCTGAATGGGGAGCACACCTAAACTCCAAGTTCCAGAGGAAAGGCATTTAATTGATTAACCAAATAATCAATTATCCAAACAAAATAGTGCCAGCCCATCTCGTTCAGATAATAGGAGGTTCCTCTGTACGGGTTTTATCAGAGGTTCACTCCTACCTTTACCCCCACCTCCATCCACCTATTGCATTCTCAGTCTCAACTAACTTCTCCCCACCCCACAGGCTCCCAGCCTTATTCCTGGTGAAGGGCTTTTGCCCAAAATTTTCCTGCCCTTTGATCTAACTCGTCTATGCCAATCAGATATCCCATCCTAGTCTAGTCCCATTTGCCAGCATTTGGCCCATATCCCTCTAAACCTTTCTATTCATAAAGTCATCCAGATGCCTTTTAAATGTTGCAATTGTACCAGCCTCCACCACATCCTCTTGCAGCTCATTCCATTCATGTACCACACTCTGTGTAAAAAAAAAAGTTGCCCTTTAGGTCCCTTTTCATTTTTTCCCCTCTCACCCTAAACCTATGCACTCTAGTTCTGGATTCACCCACTCCAGGGAAATGACCCTATCCATACCCCTCATCATTTTATAAATCTCTATAAAATGTCACCCCTCAGCCTCAGATGCTCCATGGAATGCAGCCCCAGCCTCATCAACCTCTCCCTTTAGCTCAAGTTCTTCAACCCTGGCAATATCCTTGTAAATCTTTTCTGAACCCTTTCAAGTGTCACAATATCCTTCCGATAGGATGGAGACCAGAACTGCACGTAATATTCCAAAAGTGGGCTAACCAATGTCCTCTACAGCCACAAAACGACCTCCCAACTCCTTTATTCAAAGCTTGACCAATAAAGGAAAGCATACCAAATGCCTTCTTCACGATCCTGTCTACCGAGGACTCTACTTTCAAGGAACTATGAAACTGCACTCCAAGGTATCTTTCTTCAGAAACACTCCCTAGGACCTTACCATTAAGTATATAAGTCCTGCTCTAAAATGTAGCACCTTGCATTTATCTAAATTAAATTCCATCTGCCACTCCTCAGCCTATTGGCCCATCTGATCAAGATTCTGTTGTACTCTGGAGGTAACCTTCTTCACTGTCCACTACACTTCCAATTTTGGGGTCATCTGCAAATTTACTAACTATACCTCCTATGCTCACTTCCAAATCATTTATCTAAATGACAAACCAGTGGACCCAACACTGATCCTTGTGGCACACCACAGCTCACAGGCATCCAGTCTGAAAAACAACCTTGTCTTCTACCATTGAGCCAGTTCTATATCCAAATGATTAGTTCTCCCTGTATTCCATGTGATCTAACCTTGCTAGCCAGTCTATCATGAGGAAGCTTGTCGAACACCTTACCAAAGTCTGTACAGATCACATCTACAGCTTTGTCCTCATCAATTCTCTTCATTACATCTTCAAAAAGACTCAAGTTCATGAGGCATGATTTCCCACACACGGTCATGCTGACTATCCCTAAATCAGTCCCTGCCTTTCCAGATGCATGTAAATCCTGTCATTCAGGATTCCCTCCAACAACTTGCCCACCAATGTCAGGCTTACTGGTCTATAGTTCCCTGGCTTCTCTTACCACTTTTCTTAAAACAGTGGTACCACAGTAGCCAACCTCTAGGTCTTCCAGCCCCTCACCTGTGACTATTGATGATACAAATATCTCAATGGGCCCAGCAATCACTTCCCTAGCTTCCCACAGAATTCTAGGGTACACCTGATCAGGTCCTGGGGATTTATCCACTTGTATGCATTTCAAGACATCTAGCACCACCACCTCTGTAATATGGAGACTTTTCCAAAATGTCACCATTTATTTCCCCACATTCCATGTCCTCCATGACCTTCTCCACAGTAAACACGGATGCAAAATACTTATTTTAGTATCTCCCCCCACCTCCTGTGGCTCAACGCCTAGGCACTTCAAAAACCAGCAAGACAGCCTTATTCTCTCCTTAGTCACCCTTTTGTCATTAATGTATCTATAAAAATCTCTTCGGATTCTCCTTAACCTTATTTGCCAAAGCCATCATGCCCCCTTTTTACCCTCCTGATTTCCCATTTAATTATATTCCTACTGCCTTTATACTCAAAGGATTCACCCTGTCTCTGCGGTCTATATCTGACATTTGCTTTCGTTTTCTTAACCAAATCCTCAATTTCTCTCATCATCCAGAATTCCCTGCACCTACTAGCCTTTCCTTTCACCCTAACAGGAATATACTATCTCTGGACTCTAGTTCTCATTTTTGAAGACTTTCCATTTTCCAACCATCCATTTACCTGTGAACATCTGCCCACAATCAGCTTTTGAAAGTTCTTGCTTAATACTGTTAAAATTGGCCTTCCACCAATTTAGAACTTCAACTTTTGATAAAGCCTAGTTGAGAATGTTCATTTTGAAGCATGCAACATCTGTCCTGCCATCTGCAGAGACATATGCACTCAGGACCTTCTTCTCATACACCAGTTTTTGTACTGTACTCGTTATTTTATATTCTATGTTCTTCCTATCAAAAATAAAATCACATCACATCACACTTTTCAGTTTTAAAATCAATTATCATTTTTCTACCTACTCAACCAGCTTACCAATGGAGTTTTGAAGTTCTACATTCATTCCCCCTCGGTTTACCATGGTTCCAAGTTTTATATCAATTACTAATTTTGTGATTGTGCCATGCATATCAAGCTTATGCAATTAATTTTTGAATATTGTTGAAAAAAACTGCCAGATTTTCCTTTTGCACCCTTCTGAACAATTTGCAGGAATGCCAATTCAAAGTGCATGAGGGGAGAGTGCTGATTGTTCACAAGTGGACTTTGATTAGTGAAGGTGTTGCCACGAAGAATCCACTTGTTCATGATAATTGACAGCCAACTTTCAGGCTTTATATTTTAACCTAGACAGGTTGACTGATTAGACAGAGCTCTGTCCCAAGAAATGAAGCAGTGGATGACAGTCACCCATTTTGCTGAGATAGCATCAAATGAGGCTTGCAGATTCTGTGCCAAGAGAGCATTTTCATCTGCAGACTAAAATTCCAGAAGCAAGGTCGGTGTCATTTTTCTTCTTTAATTTTAACTGATTGGAGGTTGAAATGTTGTTTTCCATCCATTATACAGACAATGTCCACCAGGAAGCTTGTTCCTGACAAGATGAAGGATGGTGGCGATGAAGGTGGTGAAAAGGAAGGGGGCAATGACATATCCCTGCTCGATGTCAAATTGATTCTGACATATCACTATCAGTGGCTAGAGTCACCAGCATCTTTTCATGGCAGAGACAGAAGATGTTGATGAATTTCACTGGTTCAACAGAACATTCTATAGCACTTCCCAATTAACGGAGTCAAACCCCTTGGTCAGGTCAAAGATGATCACTTAGTGGTTGAATTTGTACCTGGTATTTCACTTGAAGTTCCTGAGCAGTGAAAACATGGCCACACTGGCCTTCAGGAAGGATTTCCTCAGAGACTGGGAGAATTTGAGGATTAGCGAAGATTTGAGATTAGAGATTAGATTCCCTACAGTGTGGAAACAGGCCCTTCGGCCCAACAAGTCCACACCGACCCTCCGAAGAGTAACTCATCCAGGCCCATTTCCCTCCAACTAATGCACCTAACACTATGGCAGTGCTAAATTGCCCAATTCGCACATCTTTGGCCTGTGGGAGGAAACCGAAGCACCCGGACGAAACCCACACAGACATGGGGAGAATGTGCAAACTCCACACAGACATTTGCCCAAGGCTGGGAATTGAACCTGGGACCCTGGGCGCTGTGAGGCAGCAGTGCTGACCACTGAGCCACTGTGCCACCCAGCTGGAACTTGATGTGGATTCGCAAGTTAACTCATGTCATAGTGCAACTGTGTCCTAACTCTGATGATACAATGTTAAGCAGAAGCAGGTAGTGAGAATTGGGACACTGAACAGGCCATCCTCAGATTGGTTGTTTCAGTAAGTGATAACTTCACTGTGACAAACACAGCAGGAGCTTTTAGGGCAAATCTCTGGCCACCCCAGATGGGACTTGAACCTACAATTGCTGGCTTAGGAGGCCAGTGCCTTATCCATTAGGTCACATTTGACTGATCTTCCAGGCATTGAAGAGTAGGGAGATTCCTAGGTGGTTCTCAGTCCACTTTGTTTCATTTCTTGAACACAAGGCCAGTGGCAACATCTGAGATGAGCAGCAGTTTTATTTTGTCCCAGATTTTCAGGAACAGTTCCTTCAGGATTAAAAGTCTCCGCTGTACATTCAGGATGTGTCTAATGGAGGCTTCAATTCTTACCACACCTGGCAGGAATCAAAGATCATCTTTGATGGTAGATTCCCTCAAACACACCATAGAGTTAGAGAATACCTAGAGTGTGGAAAGAGGCCATTCCGCCAGTTGAGAATGTATCAACCCACCGAAGAGTATCCCATCCAGATCCAACACCACACCCATCCCTCACGTTTATCATGGTTAACCCACCTGGCCTGCACATCCCTGGACACAAGGCAATTTACTATAGCCAATCCACTTTACCACATGTTGTCAATGCTTGTATTGCAGTTTACGTTTTTTGAAGTGATCTCTCCAGAGGCTGATGTTTTCAGTCTTAGAATGAGTGCCATCCTTACTCTGCACCAAATTGAGGCCAATGGTGTTGAGTCCATATATTGCCATGGTGGCATTGAAGAAACCCTAGGTGTTGTGCTTGTCAGCAAGGAGTTGCAGCTTAGTTTTCTCAGTCCACCACTGATGCTCGATTTCCTTTGTTCTTCTTTGCAACCACAGCTTTGCTGTTTGGAGGAGATTTCTTCTTTACGTCACTGGTGATGTTGTTTTGCCAGGCAGAGTTATTTTTTTCTTAATGATGTCTTGTATAATGTTGTTATTCTCATCCAACAAGTCTTAGGTTTTCCTGTAGCCAATGGTTTCTTCATGGTAGACAAGCAGGAGGCTGGAAGAACACAGCAAGCCAGGCAGCAATCAGAAGGTGGGAAAGTCCACATTTCAGATGTAACCCTCCTTGGGTATAGGGGGAGCCTCAGATAATGGGGGTTGCGGGGGCAGGGTGGTGATGTAGGGACAGGTGAAGACAGGTAGAGGATACGACCTGGTTGGTCAGTGAGAGGAATGAATCCAGTAGGTGACTGGGAGGAGTGGAAGGAAGGAGGAACAGCTGGAAAGGGAGGTTATTTGAAATTGGAGAACTTAGTGTTGAGTCCTCCAGGCTTTAGGCTGCCCAGCCAAAGAGTTCATCCAATTTGCAGTTTGGTTCATTGTGCTAAATGGAGGCGGCCAAAAATAGTCACTCTGAAAAAGGGGAATTAAAATGAGCAGTGATTGGGATGTCTGGTCAGTCCCTGCAGGCCCGGGTTTCCCATTCCCTAAGATTACATTTGGTCTCCCCGACATAGAGAAGGCCATGTTGGGAGCACCTGTTGCAGTAAACTACGTTGGAGGGGGGCAGGGGAATGTCTCTCACCTGGGAGGACTGTTTGGGGCCCTGGACGGAGATGCCGGGTGGGGTGGTGGTGCCGGCAGGTTTTGCACTTCTTCCGGTTGCAGGGGGAAGGTTCCTGGGGTTTGGGGGTGGGGGGGTTGGAAATCCGTGGGGAGAGTAGTGCAAGCCATGGACTGTCGTCAATAGGAACAGTTCTTGCGAAAGACACACAGAGGGGTGGGGAGGAGAAGATGTTCTTGGTGGTGGAGTCTAGTTGGAGTTGGCGAAAAAAAGAATTGATGTGGAGACTGGTGAGGTAGTAGGTGAGGACAAGGAGCATTCTTTCTTTATTGCATTTGGATGGTGGAGTGGGGGATGTTTCGAGCAATGGAATGGGGAATGGAGAAATATCTGGTTGACAGAGGGAGGAAAAACATGCTGTTCAAAATAGGTGGACATCTGGGATGTTTGGAAGTGGAATGGTTTCTTCACAGCATGAGATGATGGCTGTCTTCAGCTCTTTCCAGATTTCCTCCACTTCATTCAAATGAACTCTGGAGATTCTGGTGAAGACATGGTTGGAAGTTCACTAATCTGCTTGGCTCTTAATGCTACTCAATATGGAGTTTTATTCTGAACAGTTTCTTCATCTTCAGTGGCATTTGATGAACATTGAAAATCAGATGAGCCAGTGGTCAATTCAACAGCCGCGAGGTCTTGAACAGGTCTCTTTGGCAGAAGTGTGTTAGATGATGACCAGCTAATATTCTGCACATTTGGTGAGAAACCAATTGGAGTTGAAATTCCTGACTCCTTTTTCAGAGTCAAGTGTCATTTCCAACCCTGGCATTGAAGTCCAATATCACATGAATGTCTTCTGCTTGGATCACTGTTAAAGACTTTTTTCTGGATTGTGCTTTGTCTGGTTCCTCCCCTCCATACTTGCCTTCATGGGTGGCCCTGCCAGGAATCAAACTCCTGATGGCATCACTTATTTTATTCATTAGTGGGATGAGGGCAGTCTTGGCTGGACCAGCATTCATTGTCCTTGAGGCGGTGGTGGTGATGATGAGTTGCTTTCTTGAATCACTACAGTCCATTTGCTGTAGGTAAGACTCAGTGTCTTTGAGGAAATTCCAGGGAATCTCAGTGACCCAGGGACACAAACAACAGCGATACACTTCCAAGTCAGGATGGTGAGTGACTTGGAGGGGTACTTGCAGGTGGTGGTGCTGCCTTTATCTTTTTTAAAAAAGATGAGGTTGTAGGTATAGAAAGTACTGTCTAAGGAGCCTTGGTGAATTTCTGCAGTGTGTCTGTAGATGGTACACACTGCTGCTGAGTGTCAGTTGTGAGGAATGGATGTTGTGGATGTGGTACCAATCAAGTAGGCTGCTTTGTTCTGGAATGGTGTCAAGCCTTTGGAGTGTTGTTGGAGCTGCACTGATCCAGCCAAGAGGGAAGTACTCCAGCACACTCTCAACAGGTAAGTTGTAGTTCTGTACAGGCTGGAGAGAGTCAGGAGTGGAATTATTCCCTGTTGGATTCATTGCATCTGACCTGCTTCTGAAGCCACTGCATTTACATGGAGTGTCCAGTAAAATACACATTAAAATTAAAGTGATGCACACAGGAGCAGCTTTAAGCCAGAACATTACACCGCTAGAAAATTAACTGCAGGGTGGTTTCTGCAGCAGTCTCGACAGCCCCTAATTGCAACCATGTAAACCCCTAGCTCAGGATTGTATTTATTCAGCAAAACAGCAAACAGACCTTGATCTAAGAGATTGGATCATTTCCAAAGCCTCTGCCAATTCAGGAGCTGCCTAAATCTCCTGTTCTTAATTCAGATCGGTGTGATATGTACACCCCAGAAAACTATGTTTAGCACGTCAATATTTACAGCACAAATCAGCAAAGAAGTGGGATTGGCACAGCCTGAATGCTCAGACCAGAAGCAGACAGAAAATATGAGGAGCATATTCAGCCCCACAATTAGATCATGATTGATCTATATCCTACTTAAATCAACTTGTTCCATCTCAGTGAGGACAGTTTATGCAACAAAATCTTATTTGTGTTGAGTGTATCAATCGACTCCCTCCCCTTAGCCCCAGCATCCAGTCTTTAGGGGAGGGGGAACGAGATCCAGATTTCCCCTGTGTGTGTGTGGAAAAGTTGTGCATGATTGCACTCATGAATAGCCAGCCTATAATTTGAAAACGCTGCTGCCTTGTTCTGGATTGCCTGATCACAAGAAATTGTTTTTCCTACCCAACCCTATTGAATTCCTTTATTATTTTAAAACACCTTGATTTGATCATCTCAAACATTTGAGACTCAAGGGAAGAGAGTTCATTCATGTCCTCAGAATTTAACCCTATAAACTCTGGTTTCATTCTGAGCAATTGTCCTGATCCAGGCACTATTTTTTTCTTGCTGCTTTGCAGACCTCCAGAGTTCTGTGTGGGGAAATGGTTGACTGAGTCTGCTCACCAATTGTGGCACGTGGACACTGAACATTTGTGTGCCAGAGCACCTTAGATAGAACATTGCTTCTAGCTACCCCCTCCTTCCTAAGATAGACATGCTCAACAGGAATACAGTCACTCCAGATGGAGTCTGACCAAGGCTCTGGACAATTAAAGCATCACTGCCTCACTTTTGGCCTCCAGTCCGCTCAAGGTAGCATTCCCAACAGCTTTCTGGTTGTTTTCGTTATGGTGTCCAATGGTGCGAATACACAAATGTCCAAATCCTTTCACCTCAACACACCTAATCTCTCATTTTGTTTCAATGCATCTTTTGCAGATCGAAAGGATATGGCCCCACATTGGAAGCTCAGCCTCCACCATCTTGTCAAAGGGGTTCCCAGATTCAGAGTCAGGACTCCATGAGGGATTGTGAGCTACAATCTTGGTATTAGAAGTCAAGATTTTGTTGTCGTCAGATACATGGCTGTAATAGATGCCATGGAGTTTGGACCATGTCATAGACGTGCTGCCACTCTCACTGTGGATCCTGACAATTTCCCAGCATTGTAACGGTGTCAGAGCGAGAGAAAAGATTTAGGAAACAATGCCTCTAGGGGAGGGTTGGATTGAACAGCACAAGTCAAGGTAGATCAGAGGGAGTCAACAGCACATTGAAACAGACTTGTCCACAATCCGATTTACACACGGATAATAATACAAGTTCTACCAGCACCTCAAATTGTGTAGAGTTCTAAAAGTTGGCACTGTATATCAGTTTCTCCAACATACTTTAGATTCTTAACAGAGGCACTTACGCATTAGGCAGCACTAGAAAAAATGTCCTTGTGCTGTTTTTTGGCCAACATCAAATCAGAAGAGAATGCGCATGAATGCAACGTTAGAGCATACGCAGTGTGGGGGACACAGCAGGTTCCAGTCGGAGGACCTACATCCTAAAGCTCGTGATGAATGGGATCATTGAAAATACAGCCAGGCACAGGTCCCATTGCAGTTCAGATTAATGTTTTTATGTACTCACCGAAATGCACGGAATACCTACTTCCTCTGCAGGAACAAGAATCAACAAACAGCATCTCAGTCATTCCATTCACTGATCAAACATTTTCCTCTACATAGCTCAGTTTTTATGCCAAATTAACAATTGCTGTTTTCAGTCCACCTTGGTTTGCCCACTTCCTATGCAGTAATAAATTCTACCTCAGGTGCATCAAAGACCCAATCCTGAACACAGGGTCGATGCCAGACCATGCTTGCAATAAGTTCCAGGGATAACAGCCTGGGACAGGGCAGTGATCCCCCGCCAAAAACAACACATGTTGGTGTGACAGAAAATAGCAAGAGCTCTTTGATTAATTTTCAAATCACTTGGCTTTATTTTTCTGCCTAACCTAGATGACATTTGAAAGGGACCACTATTCATTTAGAAGATTGTGGACTTTTAACGTACTTCTCAAGTAAGATACTGAAATACATATGATTCTGCCTCACAAAAGTAAAATAATGTGAATGATGGAAATCTGAAATTAAAGCAGAAAGTGCTGGAGAAGGTCAGGTCTGGCAGCATCTGTGAACAGAGAAAAAAAAGTTAATTGGTTGACTCCAGTTTCAATTCTTCACAACCGACTGAAGGAGGGAGGGGAGAAAATAGAGTCAAAATCAGAAGTAGTAAGTGAAACAGGAAAAGGCAACAAATACTAGAAGGGAGATTAAAAAGCCAGGAAAGGTGAATGAGTCAAAAGGTTAAAGCAGAAATCTCAATTCCACTGGCTCCAAACTCATTTTGAACTCAAATGTTGACATAGTTTCTCTCTCAGGTGCTGCCCAACCTGCTGTGCTTTTCCAACATGGTTTTTATTCTTGTCTCACAATAACATGCTATAATGTCAGCAGATATAGATCACAGTACTGATTTTTTTTTTAAAAAGTGATTTTATTTCCAATATCTACAGAAATTAGATATCTTGCTCAAAACTCCCATTACCTGGCTTTCTGCAAAAAAGGTTTTAGCTCCAGATGTGGAGGAAATCTCAAGTGCCTCCTTCAAAAGATATCTTTCCACTTTAAAAGAACTGTTTGAAGTGAATTTGGAGGCTAGGAAATGCAGGTGAATGATGAATTGAAGCTGAGGTCACCATAATGTTTGAGAAGGAGTTACATGGGTGATTGAAGGGAAGAATGGGAGAGAAGGCTTGGGCAGGCACATGGGAATCATTTCCTGTCTCTGTGGAACTGTCTCACTCCAATGACCCATTCCTCAAAACATTAACTCTGCAATCTTCCCACAGATGCTGCCAAACCTACTGAGTTTCTCCAGCAGTTTTTTGTTTCACAAAAAAAAATTCCTTTCTTAAATCGTGCCATTTACGACCTCAGGATCATTCAAAATTGTTTCAGATCCAATGAAATGTAGTGACCGTATTAGTGTTGAAATACAATGCTCAAAGTCACCAAAAACAGACCCTTCACTCTCCCCTGGGACAGCTGATTATCATCATGTTGTCCAGCTAGCAATAAGCTTCAGTCTCTAAGCCTAGTTGAGGAACACTCCAGAATGTTTTGAAAAAGAGACAGGAACAGCATTCACTTTACATGCCCAGAAAATTACAGGTCAGATGAAAAAAAAAAGTAGCAATTTACTTGTGAAATTTATTGGAAAGGTTTGGAGGAGGATGTTAGGTGTTTGCAAGCAGTCAGATGGATCTGTCAGCTAACATTGCTGCTAACTGTAAAGTGTGACTGCACCTCACTGTTACAAAACATAGGCTGGTATACCTACATAGCCACAACCATCAGCACTGACCTGAAGACAGCTACTCCACGTGGAAGTTATCACACATGAACCAGCCACTTGGGGGCTCTTATAGCACAGTGATAGTGTACCTATATCTGAGCCAAGAGGCCTAGGATCAAGCCCCAACTGCTCCAGAGGTATGTCGTAAGATCTCTGACTAGGCCAATAAACCCACAGCATCTAATTGAACTGGTCCATGAGTGTTTCCCCAAAGTGTGATCAATAATACCTTTATTGCTCTCAATCAGCTGTAGAAACTGGGAGCAGGATTAGGGCCTACAAGCCTGCTTCACCATTCAACATAATCATGGCTGATACTCTACCTGAAACTCTCCACGTTTCATGGTGCCTTTAATATCTAAAAAGGCATCTCTTGCTTCAATATACACAGTGACACACAGTCTCCACAGCCTCAAAGAATTCCACGGGTTAACCATAATCTCAGTGAACAAATGTTTCATCATCAGTCCTAAACGGCCTCAACTCCACTGACCACATACCCGAACAGCTCCAACTAGGTTGATTTGTGGAGCAGCCTAGAAGAACCAAACAGGCTGTTCCAGTCCTTTGTCTTAAGTTTGACAAACCCTCAACTCGGGGGTGGGTGGCTGGAGAGAATGCTTGCAACATGCACTTAAGACTATTATTGTAAGTGCTTCAAGGAAAACGTTAGTGCATACAGTTGAAACACAAGCCCTGGTTTGTTTTTGCATTGTCTGGAACTGAAATTCTACACACACACACACACAGAACTCAATGGAAAGGGTACAGCTGATTTACGATACTTTGCAATTCCAGCATTTGCGCGCTGAACAATCAGCCCAGTGTGGCAGTCAATTAAGTCAAAATTTCCATCACACTCTGCCTCCTCCATTCAGAACACTTCCTTCACAAGAATATCCTCAGCTTCAATAAAGTTAGAATTTGTTTTAAAGCAAACAGGCAGACACACAGGATACAATGGAAGTTCAGGCTGCTAGAAGTTGCAGTGGCACAAGGCAAACTAGTGTTCAGATCCAATGGAGGAAAGTGATTGTGTCTGGTTCAGCATTTTCAACACCAGCCATACTTGGCCTCAGTGTTGAGGTGGTCATAGTCACAGCAGATCAGCCTCTTGAATTATGGCTCAAATTTGCTAAGTCTCAAGTGGCAGAACTGAGCCATAAGAGCCCAAAAGTTCCAGAGTCTGCCTCTGGGTCAGGCTGAGTTAACAGCCTCAGCCGCTTATAATCACTATATTTAAGGGTGCTGTAGCACAGCAGTAATTTCCCTCCCTACAAATCGAAAGGGTTCAAGTTCCATTTCAGAATGTGATGACCATGGAGATGTGCGACAGCAAGTTTGAACAAATTGCAAAACACACTATATATAAATCAAAGTTTTCTGATCAACCTGTTCAAAAAGACACTATGATACAGCTCTGGAGCAGGTGGGACTTGAACCTGGGCCTTCTAGCTCAGAGGTAGGGACACTACCACTGTACCACAAAGGTCCACAATAGTTAAAGATTTGTTTTTAAATCAACCTGTTCAATGACATTTTCATATACCTCTGGAGCATGTAGAACTTGAACCTGGGTCAGCAGTGCTCACTCATCTCAGCTTTATTGATGGCTCCACATTGTGATCATGTTGAAATAGACCTGTGAGGGAGCATGATGCACCAAAAGGGTGAACATCCCCTCTGTTGACAGAACAATATGGTACTGGAGATTCTGGATAGAAAAGCAGTGAGAGACTTCTCCATTTAAGCATCTTTCCTTTCTCATCTTGTAAGAGACCACATTTTCTCAATTTTTGGAACCATAAGCAAAAGTTGCACTGCTGTAAATGAAGAACCAGCAAAGCAAGTGTTGTATATTGCTGAACTGTGCAACACAGCATTACTTTTGAGAAGAAAACACAAGGGAAGCAAGAATTTTTCAAGTTAAGGATATTCTGCCTGTGAACAGTTCTGATTGCATCTCAACCAGAGTTTACAAATAAAAGTTGTAGATACCAAGTGCAGCGACTGAAAATGACCAGAGTTGGAAAACAGACAGCAATGCTTTTTCTCTCATCTCTCCCTCTTTCTCTCTGTACATGGGAAAGAGAATAGTCTAGAGAGCTCAAATGTGGACAAAACTTCAAAAACATATTGCTGGAGAATAGATACAATTTGCCAAAGCTTTTCATATTGCACTCATGAGGACAATTTGCAAGAAACACTAACATAGCAATATTCGTACTGTATGAGAGGAGAGCACGGATTGCTTGATAAGTGGACTTTCAGTGGGAGGAGCATTGATATGTCAGCCATATTTGCAATGTGGTCCAGTATACTCATGTACGTAGCTTTCTGTATACGTGAATACTTACTCTTCAGGCAGAAAAAACATGTACATGCACTGAACCTGTTCCAACTCAAAACAGGTGACAGCCATTCAATGGCTCTTTTTGCAGGTAAAGCCTCGGCCAAAGTCAACCTACCCAATTTAAAAGTTTTAAGCAAAGATGGCAGGTAACGGTCAGTCAACATTAGTGGGTAGATTGCCCATGGCAACAACTCTACCAGAGCCCACTTGCCCACCAACCAGTGCTCTCCTCCCATGCAACATGTTACATTTCCTCTTTAATTTATATTCTTGAGATTGTCCTGGTGAGTACAACACAAAACGCTTTGACAAAAAAAAGTGTACTTTTCTTAATACTCAAATTCTGTATTAATAAATTACTTCAAAAATCTCTCTCATCTGGAAAGCAATTTAGGATGTCTTGATTATGAAATCACAGGATCAGAGAAGTGTTGGTGTGCAAGAGGAGACTATTTGGTCAATCATGTTTGCATCATTTCTTCAAATGTGCATTACCAAAATGTCAATTTCCAGCTATTTCTCCATATTCTTGCATGTTATTTCTATCCAAATAATTGTCCAATGCCCTTTTCAAAAGTCTCTATCGAACCTTCGCCATCACACTTCCAGAAGTGAATTTTTACCCTAATCACCTGCTGCATGTAAAATGTTTTCTACCATCACATTTGCACCTTTTGCAATTCACTCAAAAATCAATGCCTTTTCATTTTTGCTTCTTTTACAAGCAGCAACTGTTATTTCCTATCTACTATACTCAACTCGAAAAGCACCATATAAAGGTGGAATGGTGGCACAGTGGTTAGCACTGTTGCCTCACAGCACCAAGGACCCAGATTCAATTCCAACCTTGTGATAGTCCACGTGGAGTTTGCATATGCTCCCTGTGTCTGTGTAGGTTTCCTCAGTGTGCTCCGGTTTCTTCCCACAGTCCAAAGATGTGGAAGTTAGGGGGAATTGGCCATGCTAAATTCCCCATATAGCATCCAGAGAAGTGGGTTAGCCATAGTAATTACTGGGATTGGATGGGCTGCTGTTCAGAAGTTCATTGCAGACTTGATGGGACAAGTGGTGTCTCTGTACTGTGGGGATTCTCTGAAATGCAAATGATCTTAATTTCACTGTTGGGGGGATTTTGTTACAATAACAGAAAATGATTCACATTTTGGATGTAGGTTTGCTCGCTGAGCTGAAAGGTTCATTTCTGGATGTTTCGTTACCCTACTAGGTAACATCTTCAGTGGGTCTCAGGCAAAACAATGCTGAAAAATTCTGCTTTCTGTTTATATGTTCAGGGTTTTTTTTTTGAGTTGGTGATGTCATTTCCTGTGGTGGTGATGACATAATTCACTTTATCCCTGCAATATTCTTACAAACACCAAAAACCTAGTCCTGCTCCTATTCTGCATGTTCATCAATATCAGACAATCAGTCCAACTCCAGAAGGTTACCTATTACTACCTACTTAGGACATTTCTGGATGGATAACAAATAATCAGCCCCATGTTCAGCTACAGATACAGAGGCTGTCTTTAACAGATGCACCATAGAAAGTATTCTATCTGGCTGCATCACGGCTTGTTAATGGAAACCACTCTGCCCAGGACTGCAAGAAACTATAGAAAGTTATGAATTCCACCTAGACCATCATGTTAGCCAACCTCCCATCCACTTTTTCCATCTACACTCTCATCACAGAAAAGCAGCCAAAGAGCTCTCCCACCACGGTTATGAATGTCTTCCAACTGGCAGAAAATACAAAAGCTTAAAACGCGCACCAACAGATTCAAAAAAATAGTTTGTTCCTGCTCAATAAACCTCTTAAATCTCAAATCTAAAGTCGATTGTGCTTTTGTACACCTCATGTACAGCCATAACTTTGTATCTGTTTAATCACCCTATGATTTGTATGTCCTTGTATGTTATGATCTATCTATACTGCACACAAAACAACACACTTTTCACTGTATCCAGTAAAACCAAATTAGTCCATGTCAGAATGCAGCAAGACCTGGACAGTAACCAGGTTTGGGCTGATAAGTGAAAAAAATGCCAGGCAATGACCATCCCCAATATGAGTAAATCACAGCATGATCCCTTAACATTCAGTGACATTACTATTGTATTAAGGAAAGATTCTGAAGGAGAATAACTTTCACATTATTATTGGCTCCACCCTTCTGATGTTGCACCATCTATGGATGGAGATCAAAGAACTACTCTTTTACAGCGTGTAATTATATGAGCTTCACAACATCCTAATCATTATGCATAAACAAATGCAGTTGGACTTATTCCTATTATGCAATAAACATTTTTGTTATTGTTACAAAGAGGCCACATATTGAATGTTGTGAAGGATTTGAGGTTTTAAAAGTTATGGAAAAATTGATTAATTTCCAGTTTTGTCAAAATACAGAGTGGTTTCTTCAGAGATCATTGAAAGATCATTGTGAACATCAGACTTTTTGTGAAAACAAGGTTTCCTAGCAATCACATGACTGGTGATAACTGTTCCTTTGTTGTGACTGTGAGGAGGCTGCCTTGAACTGGAGGTCAGTTGGAAGGACTCTCCTATTTCTGTAAGCAACCTTGTTGAGTTAGGGTCAAACCTATTTGTTTTTTGACAAACTGATTGAAAGAACAATCAAGATTTCATTTCCCCTCCTCAGCAAGCTGTGTCTGTAAGACTTTAGGGACAACATTTATGATTTGACCACACATGCCAGAAAAGAGTAACAGTTTGATTGGCACAGCAACCATTATGTTCAACATTCACTCCATCACCAAAGCACATGGGCAGCAGTGTATGTCACCAAAAAGGTGCACTACAGAAATTTACCAAGGCTCCTTAGACAGCACCTTCCAAACACATGACCATTAGAAGGACAGTGGCAGCACATACATGGAAACACCACTACCTGTAAGTTCCTGTCCAAGTTACTCACCATCTGGACTTGGAAGTATACTGACTTTCCTTCAACGTCACTAGCTCGAAATCCAGGAACTCCCTCTGTAAAGACACGGAGTCTAGCTATAGCATATCATCTACTGTGGTTCAAGGAGACTTATCCTTTCCTTCCCTTTTCATTTATCTAAGTTAAAGACTGAACTAAGCTCAAGATTAAAAATGATAGGAGATCTCAGACCCATGCTTTGCTCCTCTTGCTAAATGTGGGAGCTCAGGGATGCAGCTGATGTCCCTAACTCTTTCATGTGCAGGAATTGTGTCCAGCTGCAGCTCTTGTTAGACACATGATGGCACTGGATCATACTCTATGGACCCACTTGGAGCATACGTGATGCTGAGGAGGTCGTGGATAGTACATTTAGGATTGCTGAAGGAGAAAGGGAATGGGTGACCAAAAGGCAGAAAAAGAGCAGGAAGGCAGTGCAGGTAGCCCCTGCGGTCATCTCCCTCCAAAACAGGATACTGTTGGGGGAGATGGTTCACCAGGGGAAGGCAACAGTAGACAGGTTCATGGCACCATGGCTTGCTCTGCTGTCCAGAAGGGTGGGAAAAATAAAGTGGAAGGGCTATAGTCATAGGGAATTCAATTGTAAGGGGAATAGAGTGGCAGTTCTGTAGTTGAAAGGAAGACTCCCAAATGGTATGTTTCCTCCCAGGTGCACGTGTCAGGGATGTCTCAGACTGGCTGCAGGACATTCTCAAGGGGAAGGGTGAACAGCCAGTTGTCATGTGGCATATAGGTACCAATGATATCAGTAAAAAAAATGAAATGAGGTTCTACAAGCAGAGTTTAGATAGTTAGGAGCCAAGTTAAAAAGTAGGAGCACAGAAGTAGTAATCTCAGAATTGCTACCAGTGCCACATGCCAGAGTAGAAACAAAAGAATAGGCAGGATGAATGCGTGGCTTGAGAGATGGTGCAGCAGGGAGGGGTTCAGATTTTTGGAACACTGGGACCAGTGTGGGGGAGGTGGGACTATGACAAATTAGACAGTCTACACCTGGGCCAGACTGGAACCAATGTCCTAGAGGGTGCTTTTGCTAATGCTGCTGGGGAGGGTTTAAACTAATGTGGCAGGGGGTTGGGAACCAAATGAGCATGTTAGTGGACAATAAGGAGGTAGTAACTAAACCCTGTAAGGAACTAAAAAAAAAATGGAGTCAGCGTGACTAAGGGTAGGAGTAGGCAGGGAGCAGTTGATGAACGCAAAGGGACTGGTGGTCAGAGGTGCATCTGTTTTAATGTAAATAGTGTTGTAGGCTTGGATTTGTACCTGGGAGTAATGTTGTTATTGCTATTACTGAGACTTGCTTGAGGGAAGGGCATGATTGACAAATAAATATTCCAGGATATCGATACTTCAGGCAGGATAAAGAGGGAGATAAAAAGTGGTGGAGGAGTTGCATACTGATCAGAGAGGATATCACAGCTGTGCTGAAGGAGGGCACTACGGAAGACTCAAGCAGCAAGGCAATATGGGCAGAGCTCAGAAATAGGAAGGATGTGGTAACAATGTTGGGCTGTAGCGATTGTGAGATAGAGGTACAAATATGTAAAGAGATTATGGAAAGATGTAGGAGCAACAGGATGGTAATGGGAGATTTTAATTTTCCTAACACTGACTGGGATTCACTTAGTGTTAGAGGTTTAGATTAAATTAGATTACTTAGTGTGGAAACAGGCCCTTCGG
Source organism: Chiloscyllium punctatum (assembly GCF_047496795.1). Taxonomy (NCBI): domain Eukaryota; kingdom Metazoa; phylum Chordata; class Chondrichthyes; order Orectolobiformes; family Hemiscylliidae; genus Chiloscyllium; species Chiloscyllium punctatum. The sequence goes on along the minus strand of NC_092744.1, from coordinate 27,214,528 downwards.
CCCAACAAGTCCACACCGACCTCCGAAGAGCAACCCACCCAGACCCATTTCCCAACACCTAACACTATAGGCAATTTTAGCATGGTCAATTCACCTAACCTGCACATCTTTTGACTGTGGGAGGAAACTGGAGCACCCAGAGGAAACCCACGCAGACACGGGGAGAATGTGCAAACTCCACACAGACAGTTGCCCGAGGTGGGAATTGAACCCGGGTCTCTGGCGCTGTGAGGCAATAGTTCTAACCACAGTGCCACCGTGCTGCCCATCAGATGGAGGTTTAAGATAGAGTCATAGAGATGTACAGCACGGAAACAAGATGTAGCAGAATTTGTAAGAAGTATCCAGGAAGGTTTTCTAGAGCAGTATGTAAATACTCCATCTCAGGAAGGGGCCACACTGCATCTGGTGTTGGGCAATGAATAGCTGGTTGAGGTTTCAGTAGGGAATTACTTTGGGAATAGTAATCACAATTCCATAAGTTTCAGAATAATCATGGACAAAGATGAGAGTGGTCCTAAAGGAAGACTAATAATTTGGGGATGGCCAACTATGTGAAAATTCAGCAGGAACTGGGGAATGTGGATTGAGAGCAGCTTTTTGAAGGTAAATCCACATTTGATATGTGGGAGGCTTTTAAAAAGAGAGATTGATTAGAGTACAGGAGGTACATGTTCCTGTGAAAATGAGGGATAGAAATGGCAAGATTAGGAACCATGGATGACTGGTGAAATTGAGAGACTAGCTAAGAGGGAAAAAAAACATACATAAGGTCGATGCGACTGAAGACAGACAAAGCTTTGGCAGAATATCGGGAATGTAGGACCCATCTGAAGCAAGGAATTAAGAGGGGCAAAAGGGGTCAGAAAATATCTTTAAACAAACACAGCATTAAGGAAAATCCCAAAACCTTTTATTCATATATAAGGAGCAAGAGGGTAACTAGAGAAAGGGTTGTCCCACTCAAGGACAAAAGGAGGAAAGTTATGCATGGAGTCACAGAAAATGAGTGAGATTCTTAACAAGCATGTTGCATTGTTATTCACGGGGGAGAGGGACATGACAGATGTTGAGGTTAGGGATAGAGTTTTGATTACTCTAGGTCAAGTCAGTATAAGGAGGGAGGAAGTGTTGGGATTTCTCAAAGGCATTAAGGTGGTCAAGTCCCCAGGTCTGGATGGAATCTAACCCAGGTTACTTAGGGAAGTGAGAGGAAATAGCTGGGGCCTTAACAGATATCTTTGCAGCATCCTTGAACACGGGTGAGCTCCTGGAGGACTGGAGAATTGCTAAATGGTCCATTGTCAAAGGGTAACAAGGGTAATCCAGGTAATTATAGATTGGTGAGCCTGACATCAGTGGTAGGAAAGTGCTGGAGAAGATACTGAGGGATAGGATCTATTCTCACTTGGAAGAAAGTGGGCTCATCAGTGATAGGCAACATGGTTTTGTGCAGGGAAGGTCATGCCTTACCAACTTAATAGAATTCTTTGAGGAAGTGACAAAATTGATTGATGAAGGGCTGTAACTGTCATATACATAGACTTCAATAAGGCATTTGATAAGGTTCCCCATTGGTAGGCTGATGAAGGTGAAGTCTCATGGAGTCCAAGGTGTACCAGCTAGATGGATAAAAACTGGCTGGGTAACAGGACTCCGTAGTAATGGAAGGGAGCTCCTCAAAAATGGAGAACTGTGACCAATGGTGTTTCACAGGTATCTGTGCTGGGACCAATGTTGGTTGTGATATACATAAACGATCTGGAGGAACATAGGTGGGCTGATTCGCAAGTTTGAAGCTGACACGAAGAATGGTGGAGTAGCAGATTCTAAAGGGGACTGTCAGAGAATACAGTAGAATAATTGATGGATTGGAGTCGGGCAGAGAAATGGCAAATAGAGTTCAATCTGGGCAAATGCGAGGTGATGAATTTTGGAAGATCCAATTCAAGAGTGAACTATACAGTAAATGGAAAAGTCCTGAGGAAAACTGATGTACAGAGAGATCTGGATGTTCAGGTCCACTGTGAAGGTGGCAATACAGGTCAGTACAGTGGTCAAGGTGGCTTATGGCATGCTTTTTTTCATCAGATGGGGTATTGAGTACAAGCGTTAGCAGGTCATGTTACAGTTGTAGAAGACTTTGGTTCAGCCACATTTCAAATACTGCATAAAGTTCTGGTTACCACATTGCCAAAAGGACGTGGATGCTTTGGAGAGGGTGCAGAGAAGGTTCACCAGGATGTTGCCTCGTAAGGAGGGCGCTAGCTATAAAGAGAGATTGAGTAGATTTGGATTATTTTCATTAGAAAGTGAGGGGCTGAGGAGGACCTGATTGAGGCCTACAAAATCACAAGCGGTGTAGATAGGGTGGATAGCAAGAAGGTTTCCCCACCCCTCCCCACCAGAGTGGGGGACTCAATTACTAGGGATCACAAGTTCAAGGTGAGAGGGGAGAAGTTTAAGGGAGATATGCACGGAAAGTTCTTTATCCAGAGGGTGGCAGGTGCCTGGAACACTTTGCCAGAGGATGTGGTAGAGTGGGCACAGTAGCGTAATTTAAGATGTATCTAGACAGATAAAGGAATGGGCGGGGAGCAGGGGGATACAGATCCTTAGAAAATAGGAGACATTCATATAGAGAATCTAGATCGGCACAGGTTTGGAGTGCCAAAGAGCCTGTTCCAGTGCTGGAATTTTCTTTGTTCTTTGAGACAGCCTATCACCACCTTCTGAAGAAGCAGTTAAGGATGACTACATACACTGGCCCAGCCAGTAATGCCCACATTCTATGAATGTAAATACTGCTTTTAAAAAAAAAGGCCATTAACTAAGTTATTTGCGACTTCCTGGTGACAGTGGGCTTCACCAAAATTTGGTACCTCCTTAGTGGGCAGGTCAGGACGTGTAGCCAATACTCGATTCAGGAGACTGCACTCCTGAAATATTGGAGAAAGACATCATGGCTAGAGTCTCCTCCCTGATGACGTTCACACACACTCTGTCTTGTATCTACTTGAATCATAGTTTGAATTTGAAATGGTGCTTTGTCTGGTAAGAATCCTCTCTATGGCGTTACACACATTCCAGCAGTCACCTGATGGCTCCTTACTCCCTCCCTTTGACTGTTACACCACCATTAACTGTTTATCTGCATCTCACAAAAGAAAATCAGAAATGGTTTGATAAGATGGTGATAGCCCTCTTTTTGTAACCATTGGTCATAGTTTTGATGTAATGGTGTCATGTCCCACTTGGTAAAAAAAAAACACTGACACTGAAGGCTCACCACTCCCAGGCTCATCACAAAAGTTAAAGATTGAATCAATTGATTCAAAGTCCAGAATTTTCCTGTCTGATGAATGCAGCTCAGAAAATATTGAGCATATTTCTGCACTTAAAAGTACTATTTATTGCAGTTCTAATTTCAGACAAAAACTGAAATATCAACTCAAATCTTGAATTTAAACATCACACCTTTTTAATCACATATGCAGACAGACAGGGACAAACTAAAATATATTATCTATTATGGGGAGGAATAAAAATATTAGGGAACCAGTTCAATAGCATCATCCACAGGATTAGTGAGGTGTGTTTTTTGCTTTGTTCCCCAAAGTCCTTCAGAGCTCCCCCCTCCCAAGACTTCAGTTGTTTACAGAAAATACAGGGCAATTAGCACACAAATTGATCAGTCGAAAGAGGCACCAGCTTAAAGGCAAATGGTGAGTGAGAATAGCTGGCTAATTCTTTGTTACTTCGCTACAATTGAGAGTTTTGCAATTGCAAAGTTCACCCAAAAGACCAAGAGCAGTTGCTGTGCTAAATACTCTTTGCTAACCCAAAAAACCATTCACCAGAATGAGCTGCCTAGAACACATAGCCACAGTGCTGCTGATACGATCAACCTTCCAGTTGAAGAAGGGCAACAGTGTAAACACAACTCACAATGAGTTCCAGGAACTTGGTTTAAAATGGCAACATCGCCTTCCTCAATTTCCTTTGTTTAACTAGTATCCTGTCCCCATTTTTGGTCCACTATACAAAAACAAATGGAAAATAAAATGACCTTATCTTTAGAACAGCATTTGACGAAGTCAAAATAAAACCGGAGTGTCAAGCAGGACAGATAAAATTGGAGTCATATCTAGGCTACAACAGGGTCTGGTGTGGGAAGATTTTCTTTCTTGAAGAGCAATAATGACCTGGTTATGTTCTTACTGACCATCAAGATATGTACTGATGTCAGCTCGCTATTTTCAGGTTTATTTCTTGATACAAATTCTCAGAGCAGTTAGGGAGGACAGAGGGTGTTTACTGATTTCACCACGTACAAATTATTAAACTGGAGCATGAGTCTTTAGTTTGTGGTCAGGAAGATTTCTGGGCCTGAAACATGCACCTCATCTATGTAGCTACCATTATGGTATTTTAATATGCAAAACCTCTAATTGGGCTGGAAGGAGCTCAGTGCTTCATTCATGGTGCCAGGAACTGACAAGAGTCAGGAACTGAGGTAAAAACAATGACTGCAGATGCTGAAAACCAAATACTGGATTAGTGGTGCTGGAAGAGCACAGCAGTTCAGGCAGCATCCAACGAGCAGCAAAATCGACGTTTCGGGCAAAAGCCCTTCATCAGGAATCTTTTGCCCGAAACGTCGATTTTGCTGCTCGTTGGATGCTGCCTGAACTGCTGTGCTCTTCCAGCACCACTAATCCAGTAAGAGTCAGGAACTGGCTTGCCAATGTAATAAAACTGAATGGTGTACTATAACTGGGAGATATGCTGTTGTCTTGAGGTTCAAGATGGTGGGGGAACAGAGAGCAGCAGCTTGGTGGTGAAGAAGAGTAGCCAAATGTTCAATGAACAGTCACTAGACCAAATCAGCTCAAGCAGTGCCATCTTTGTCCCATGGTGTCAACAACTCAGTTTGGATAACCAGTCTCCCACACCCAGGGGATGCTGTTTACAAATCACACCCCACACTCAGGCTCATCCCTATGAGCATGAAAATCTAGCCAGCCCCAGATCTTCAGATTCCTCGTCACTAACTTCAACACTCTGGTTGTAACAAAAGCAAGTGCTTCAGAACTTGGAAATACATCACTTTTGTTACGCGGTCACTTGGTCAAAACCTTAGAATTCCCTCCAAAATAGCTTTATGCATCAACCCACTGATGGTGGACTGCAGCACTCCAAATAGTCAGCTCATCATCACCACCTTCTCAAGGGCACATAGGGACTGGGCAATAAATGCTGGTCAGCCAACACCACCCATGTCCCACAAATTAATCTAAAGAACCTCAGCAGGCCAAGCAGCATCTGTAGGAAGAGAAACACAGATTCCAACCAACCATTCTGCAGTAGTAATATCAGACTCAAAACATGAACTCTTTGTCTGTCCAGGGATGCAATCAGAAATGCTAAGTTTCCCCAGCTCTAAGTTTTTCTTCCTCTCAGATTTTCAGCATCTTCAGTACCTTACTTTTACTTTAGTCACTACATTCCTGTTCCTTATTGTTAAATGTCTAAACTTCAACACCTACTGCTGTCATATTAGAGAGACAAAATCCCATAATCAATAGATCAGATCTACATTCTGCAATCTTGTCACATTCAATGATGAATGGACAATTAAACAACTAACAGAAGGCTACACCAAATAATCCCATTCTCAATGATGGAGGAGCCCAGATCATTTGTACGAAAAGATAAGGCTGAAGTATTCACAACAATCTAAAGCCAAAAAAGGTGCCAAGTACATGATCCATCTCTGCCTTCTCCAGACGTCCCCAGCATCACAGATGCCAATCTTCAACCAATTCAATTCGCTCCACCTGATATCAAGAACTTTCTGGCAATAGTACTGAAAACTTGCACTCCAGATTTGCTGCACCCCTAGCCAAGTAGCTCAGTACAGCTGCAAGACTGGTATATACTTGATAATGTGAAAACTTGCCCAGATATGTCCCACCACAAAAGGCAGGTCAATTATGAAACAAGAATCAACTACTATGATTGACTCATCGGCTGCATTTGCCAAAACAGATCAGCAAGTAAAAGCACCACTTGTTGATTCTTCCCCTGCACCTTCCTGAGCCATTGTCTCCACCCCAGCTGCTTACATATTTACAGCAATGTTACAGAGCAAAACACCTGGAGGTGTATTAATCAGGCAGAAAACTGGCACAGATTCAATGAAGGGACAAGAGACCACAAGCGTGATCAAAGAACTGGATCTTAGCAGCGTTTAGTAAAGGAGTGTGGTATAGTGATTTCCAAGTTTAGTAACCATGCTTACTGGCTGTCTAATGATGACACAAAGGCAGTGATTCTCTCCAGAAATGCAGAAAAGCAAGAAGTGACAATTTAAAACTAAATGTTTTCTGGCTGTGGAACATTACAGAATCATTACAAAAGAGGCCATTCCGCTTATTGTACCTGCATCAGCCCTTCAAATTGACATCATTACCTCATGCCAATCTTCTGCTTTCTACTCATACCCTTGCACACGGTTTGTAACCAAATAAACATACCCTAACTAGTCAGATTGCAAGTTTGCTTACTGAGCTGGCAGGTTTGTTTTCAGACATTACGTTACCATGCTAGGTAACACAATCAGTAAGCTTCCATTGAAGTGTTGGTGTTCTGTCCCGCTTTCTATTTGCGTGCCTTGGTCTGCTAAGATGGGCAAAAATCATTTCCAGTTCTTTTTCTCAGAGATTGGTAAATGGAGTCCAAATTGAAGTGTTTATTGATGGAGTTCCAGTTTGAATGCCAGGCCTCTAGGAATTCCTGCGAGTGTGTTTAGCCTACCCTAGGATGGATGTGTTTTCCCAGTCAAAGTGGTGTCCTTCATCTGTATATGAGGATATTAATGATAGTGGGAAATGTCTTTTTGTGGCTAGTTGTCAGTGTATCCTGGTGACTAGTTTTCTACCGGTCTCTCAGATGTAGCGTTTGTAACAGTCCTTGCAGGGTATTTTGTAAACAACATTAGTTTTACTGATTGTTGGCATAGGGTCCTTTAGGGTCATCAGTAGCTGTTTTAGTGTGTTGGTAGGTTGGTGGGCTACCATGATGCCAAGGGGTCAGAGTAGTCTGGTAGTCATCTCAGAGATATCTTTGATGTATGGTAGCGTGACTAGGGTTTCTGGGCATGTTGTGTCTACTTGTTTGGAATTGTTTAAGAATCGACAGACTGTTTACCGAATACCCGTTCTTCTTGAATACATTGTACTGGTATTTTTCTTCTGCTGCTTGTAGTTCCTGAGTGCTGCGGTGTGCTGTGCCTCATTTAAATAACGTCTTGATGCAGCTCGGTTTGTGGGCATGGGGCTGATTGCTCCTGTGGTTAAGTATTTGGTCTGTGTATATTGCTTTCCTGTAGACACTGGTCTGTAGTTCTCCATTAACTGTTCGTTCTACTGTGGCATCCAGGAAGGGGAAGCTGTTGTTGCTCTCCTCCTCTTTTGTGAAATTTATGCCAGTAAGGATATTGATGTTGTAGGCTTCCTCTAATTTGTTCCATTTTGTGACGACAAAGGTGTCATCCACATAGCAGTACCAAAGTTTGGGTTGGATCATGAATGAACAGCCTTCCCCAAGTCTCTGCATTACTGCTTCTGCTAAGAATTCTGATATTGGTGATCCCATGGGTGTTCCATTCATTTGTTTGTAGATCACTTCTTTGAAGGTGAAGTGGGTAGCGAGTCACAGGTCTACTAGCTTGAGGATGTTGTCCTTGCTGATGAAACTGGTGCTGTCTGGTGTTTGTGTCCTTGGTTCGTCTCAGTGCAGTCAGTGTTTCTTTGGCCAGGCTGATGTTAATTGATGTGAATAGAGCTGTTACATCAAAGGAGACCATTATTTTGTTCTTTTTTAGGAGGCTATTGAAATACATTGAAAAGGCAAACTCACTGTTCGCAGATACCGACACTTACCAACAGGTGGCAACAGACCTGACTCCATAACTAGAAAACCATGTCACAGCTACACTGAAGAAGCTTCATAAAGAAAAACAAAATCAGGCCAAATTAACAAGACAGATCTCCAAACATAAAAAGAAACCTGATGGATCCAACACCCCCCATTTGAACAGATTACCTAAGGTACACAAACCAGTGTCCCACCCCCCCCACCCCTCAGACCCACAGTCTCACTCCCTGATGCACCGATATGCAGACTAGAAAAGGAACTCCATCCAAAACTGAAATACCTAGAAGACTCCTATCACTCCATCCACTCCACCCAAGAATACTTGAACAAAGACACCAAGATAGAAGAGGGCGATGATGTTACCTAACATAGCGACAAAACATCTGAAAGCAAACCTGCCAGCTCAGTGAACAAACTTACAACCTGGACCTCAACCTGAGCTACAAATCTTCTCAAAAAAATTGCAAACCCTAATTAACTGAGTGAAAAAAGCTTTTTCTTTTTTTGTCACCTTAAATCTATGCCCTCTTGTTCCTTTTGCAAGCAGGACCAGTTCCTATCTGACTACTCAATCAAGCCCACTTGTAATTTTGAAAACCTATCAAGTCTTTTTTTTAAGCTGCTTCTCTCCAAGGAGCACAGTCCCAACTTCTTCAATCTGTCCTCATAACTGAAGTTTCTCAATCCTGGAACCCTTTGAGTGCTTCTTCAATGCATTCACATCTTTCTTATAATGTGGCATCCACAACTGTACACAATACTCCAGCTAAGGTCTAACAAATATCCTCGATATTTAAAGTAAGTCTGAAAATTCAGTCTTCTGGAACTCTTGCCTCCCTAAAAGCCAGTCTTCAGGATCTCTACTCTGCAGAAACTCTTGACAACATCACCATTCCAACAACCCGCTGCCCACCAGTCTCAGTTGAGAGTCTAAGTGCCTGCGGTGGGTTCTGCACTTGATCACACTCAGTACTTCGGAAAAAAACAAAATCAAAGCTTGGACTGGTGCCTGGGTAAGCTGCATGATCCATTTTTAGCCACTAAACCATCGTATATTAGAGTACCTGGTTATAAGTGAAGAACTGGGAAATGTTTGAGAACATATGCGAGATGAATGCAAGTCTGTTTCACATTTCTTCATGAAAAAAGGTGTTCAAACAAGCAGCAACACCACCCAGGATAACTAATTGCTCAAGAGAACATTCAGTGCCTTCATGTGCAAAACTTGGTTAATCTAAAGGCACTTAGTAAACAACTGTCCAAAAGTACTTTACATGTGATGTGTAGTCAATTGAAGTTGGCTTTGGGGGGAGAGGAGGAAAGAGAAAGAGAGAAAGGAAGAGAGAGAGAGAGAGAGAGAGAGAGAGAGGGAGAGGGAGAGGGAGGAAAGGAAAGTGGAAATATAAATATCTTTCTCAAAAATGTTTGACACTTATTGAGTCTCTTTCAAGTGCATTTCTTGTTACATTGGAAGTCAATTATTCTGTTTTCTAATGATTTCCAAAGTGAAATCGAATAAAAGGAAGTCTTTTAGCTGTGGCCAGTTGTCAAACAGGAACCCGATTATTACTGAGAGCCTTGGGTATCTCTGTTCACCTGACCCACAGCATCAGCTTTTCTGCTCTGAGCTGCCTGACCACAGAGAACCAGATACAATGACTGATTCCTGAAGAAGGGCTTATGCCCGAAACGTCGATTCGCCTGCTCCTTGGATGCTGCCTGACCTGCTGCGCTTTTCCAGCAACACATTTTTAAGCTCTGACCATTCTGTCAAAGAGAGCATTTGTAAATAAATATAGATTAAAACTGATTTTCCTAGTATTTATTATGTAACAGGAAATATAATTCAACAGCTTTTAAGCAGTGCATAACTTTCCAAAATTCCAGATGAAAACAAAGGGAGGAATCAAAAACTACAGGTCACTGGTGAATTCGCATCAGCAATTTATCTGACACCAAAACAAACTTCACTATCAGTGCATTGTTTTTCCAAAGTAATCTCAGAAGGAATGAAAACCAACACTCAGACGAGGGAAGGCATGGGGACAATGATCATCCAATTCTCAAGTGGCTGTCCCATGGCGGTTGACCAAAAGGATTCACACAATTGATTGACACAGAAACGAATGCGATATTTCAATAAAGTGCCAGGCTCAGAGTACTCAAGACAGAACATGCTGGGAAAGCCCACAGGTGCTGGGCCAATACCACACTAGAATAAGCATGTAGAGGAAGCCAAATTCATGTTGGAAGTGCCAAGCTGGGGCTAGCTCTGATCTGCACAATGAAAAGGGTTAGAGTAAACCATATCGATGCTCTGCTGAGGCAGAGAGAAGTTCTTATCAAGCAATCGGCAATAGTCTTCATCAAAACAGTCTTCACCAAGACCAGGAGATTTCACTTATCTCCATTACAGACCAAAACATTCCACACTGACAGCCTGTTTGTCCTCTGGTATCAGTGAATCAACCTCAATTGTCAGAGTTGTACATTTTCTTTATCTATTTACCTAAAAAGTATCATAACTATTGCTTAGCAAACTATCAGTAAATTGCAATTTAATCATCAACTGCATCTATTTACAAAATGTGATCATGAACCTGAAAAAAAACAGGACTGACTGCCCAGCTTAGAGGCTCACGAGTACTATACTGGCATTTCAGAGGCTGCAGGAACCGCTGGAATGGAAAGAACTCCTAGGAAGGCTGCTCTGCAGCTCTCTGCCTCTTACCTGGAAATGCTGTTGTAGGACAAGAAGAGTTGTAGTGAGTGGAGCTCTGCCAAGGACAAAAGAAAGCAAGTGGACAACCTCTCCAACTAAGATGATGTGGGTGGAATTGGCCAGGAAAGACAGAAGCAAAAAGATTACAAATGCTGGAGGTATGAAATAACAACAATACTCAGTGTCCATTTTGGTTCAGTTGCTGAGAAGTCTGAGAAATGACTTTATTTTTGCCTAATTAAAGACATTGAAATGCGAGCAACTCACTGAACTATTGGGATCATCCAGGAATCTAATCTTATTTAAAACCCGTGTACAGGCAATTTTGCCAACATTTCACTTCAGTTATTTCAATGACAAGATTTCTCAAATGGAGATATATTTTTGTAAAACTAAAGTCCAAACTTTATAATAATTGCTATTTTGTTTTATATGTTGTTAGAACATGTTAGACTAGGAATTTATTTGTTTTTAAAATAAAGTTAATGCTTCTTCCAACTCCTGAAAGAATGTTGTATGAACTTGTTAAGACCTCACCCACCATTCCAGGTATCTGAGATACACAAACACTGTCAGTAAATACAGACAACGTTGCTTGAATTTATTCGGATTCAAACAAAAAAGATCAAGGTCCCTTTAGTTCACCTCATGCATACTGGTCATCACATTGAGAAACAATGCCAGTTGCTTAATGACAATATTAATTACATTAAAATGGAACTGTAGAATCATTGGACTCAAAATGTTAACTCAGTGGAATTGGGTCATTGACTATTTTATAGCAGATCCTTGAATAAAAACAAAATACCGCGGATAATGGAACTGAGAAATGAACACAGAACGTTGAAGCAAAATCAGCAGGTCTGGCAGCATCTGTGGGAAAAGGAAAGAGTGTTAGAGTTTCAAGTCCAGTATCATTCTACTTAAGAGCACCTATACCGAGGAGGCATCAAACTGGGCTCGAAACATTAACTGTTTCTCTCTCTCTCTCCTCTCCTCTCCCCACCCCCCAAGACACTGATCTGTCAAGTTTCTTCAGTATTCTGTGTTCATTACTGATTGAATGGGAATGTGGAACTTAGAACACACATCAGTCGTGACCTTATAGAATTTTGAAACAGAATGGTCTATTTCTGTTCCTGACTCTTATGTAATCAATGGGAAAGTTTCAGAATAGTTTGCAGAAGCAGCATTCAACTTGGTGTAGATATTAACCTAAGTTTATAATTAAAATTATCTTAGGCTGATTCACTGAGTGATGAAAAGCACATCCTGCAGTAATTATTTTCTGGGGTCTCTGGAGAAGTACAGGTTGATCAACAGATTTTTGATTCAGGCTCATTGCACGCTGGTATTTTCTACTTAATTCCAGCCCCTCCCCCACAGAGTTCAGGGCTTCACGCAACACATTTAAACGTACATTCTGAAAATTCAGTGTAATAAGCACTAAACACGTGAGTATAAAGGGACACAAGACAGAAAGGAGTGATACTTTGAAGGTAATAGAACATGATTAGATTGTTGATTAGTGTTGATCATTTTCCTTGGTTAAACTATTCACGAAACAAAGCATTCCAAGTTTGTGTTTGTTGCTTAAAAGGAATGTCAGAGTTGGTGCTTGGTGTTACACAGACAAAGATAGTCTCAAGCTGGATGTCAAGTGCCAAAAGACTTGAATAAGGTGGCGATTTAATATAAGTTATAGAAAAACAACAAACACAGAACCCAGAACACGAACACAATATTAGAGCTGGAGAATTCCATGATGAAGTCAAGAAACATCTACCTATACAAAGAATAAATGAAAATCTGAACCCAAATCACAATTAAAACTTTAAGATGGAGATCAATTGATTTCTGTTGTGATAAAGAATATGGTGAACTGCAGCAAATTGGAATTTGAGCTGCGGCTCTACTTTGACCTGATTGAGTACTACATGTCCAAAAAGGGCAGAATGGCCTTCTCCTGGTCCTTTAAATCAATGTTGGAGACAAGCGCAGTGCTGACAGGACAATGACAGTTTTGAATTTCCACTCAACTTGGATTCAGATGTTCAACGTGAGTCCAAACATGCAGAAAATGCTAAACCAGGGAAATCAATTCCAAGAAGCATCTGCGAGGAGCTGTTAGCATTGTATTGTCGTCAGTGACGAGTAGTCCAGAGGCCTGTGTGTTAATGCTTTGAGAACATGGTTTCAAATCCCACCATGGCAGCTGGAGGAGTTTAGATTCAAGTCAATAAATCCTGGAATTGAAAGTAATATTGATTGTAAAGCTATCATCAATTGTTATTTTTAAAAACTGGCTCACTAATGCCCTTTGGGGAAGCAAAGCTACCATCCTTAGTCTGGCCAACATCTGACTCCAGACCCACGGCAATGTGATTTAATCTGAACCACCCTCTGAAATAGCCAAGCCGGAAACTCAGTTCAAGGGCAATTAGGAATATTCAATAAATACCAGATGCACCCACATCACAAAAAAGAATAAAAGAAAAAACTGTGCGAGTGTGCACAAAGCAGTTTGACAAAGTATTACATAGTGAAAAAAATAAGTTGGTCATATACAGCAAAAACAAAAATGACTATGGAGAGTCCAAAGATGTGCAAGTCAGGTGAATTGGCCATGCTAAACTGCCCGTAGTGTTAGGTGCATTAGTTAAAAGGAGATGGGTCAGGGTGAGTTACACTTCAGAGGGTCGGTGTGAACTGGTTGAGCCAAAGGGCCTGTTTCCACACTGTAGGGAATCTATGATCAAGAACAAGCACTAAAACATTGAGGATGTTGGAGATCTGAAAAATGAACAAAGTACTGGAGAAACTCAGTAGGTTTGGCATCCAGTGGAGAGAGAAACAAAGTTAAAGTTTCAGGTCAGAACGGGAGGAATTGCCTTCACTTGAAGCATTAACTAACTCTGTTTTGCTTTCTCCAGAAGCTGCCTGACCCACAGAATGTCCAGCATTTTCTGTCTTTGGTGTTGTTAAAAAAAAAATCAAAAAGGAGCTTCTCATTCAGTCAATCCAACGACAGCATACAGAACCCAGAGGTACACACATAATACTCAAGGTGCAAGCAGAAACGATCTTGGTTACACATTGCAGCAGAAACCATAAACAACCACAGTGTGACAAAAACAGCGAACCCTTCATTAATGTAACCAATATTCCCAATCCAACCTTCCAATTTCAACAAACTGTCCAAAATATTTCTATTTTGAAGCAATGAGCTTCAGCCAAATGACCAATGGTTTCAGTACAAAACAAACGATCCAGTATTACTGGAGACTCAATGATCGGGAGATCAGACATTAGTAATTGTATTCTGCATTTTCTGTCTACTCAATGCTCAAGACAAAATATTTGTTACTGGACTGACATTCCTTCTGAAGCAGCCTTATAAGTCACAAAATTCAGTGGCCGGTGATCTAAACAAGTGGAGAATACTTTTATATGTGGAGTAGGCAGTCCAATCAACTCACTCCTAAGGAATGAGGTCATCTTCAATATTAGCTATGGAGCTGACACAGGGCAGAGATCAAATCCTTCAGAGCCTAATACCATACCAGCCACAAAATTCAAGAATAAGCAGTGCTCCCGAAGAGATCACCAGGGAAATTTTGTTACTTCTAAAAAGAATTTAACCTTTCTCAATGTGGGTAAAAAGATTATGTTCCTCTTCAACCAGTAACATGAAACATTCCCAGGACAGGTAGAACATTGGATTAGCGAAAAAGTAAAGCTCTCTCTACATTGTCGCCAAACATTCCCATGCAGGGACAGAAGGGGGATTAGAGTAAAGCTCCTCTACTGTTATAAACAAGTCACTAACAAGATTATCCCCAGCAGACACTTCCAGGACAGGTACAGCATGCACGAAATACACCGTCCTTAGCAAACATCCCCAGGACAGTGGTAGCAACAGGTTAGATACACAGTAAAGCTCCTTCTATAATGGTCTCCAGAGTAATTACAGCACAGGGTTAGACTCCAAGTAAAGACAGCAGTTTATTGCTCATGGCACTGGACTGGTAATCCAGAGGCAAAGCTAACATTTTGGGGATATGGATTCAAATTTCACAGTTGATGATGGAATTTAAATTCCTTTAAATTATTCAAACAAAATCTGGAATAAATGCTGGTCTCCATAATAGTAACCAACAGTGGCCACCATAAAACCCACCTAATCCCTCAGGAAGGAAATCTGCCTTCTTTATCCACTTTGGCCTATGTGACTCCAGATATATAGCAATATGATGGCCCTCAAATGACCAGCGCCTACATCCTATAGAAAGGATAAAGGAAAGCAAAAGGTCAAGAAGCTCCATCTGTCACAATTTTTTATCCAGATGTTTGAGAAATGAGACAGCACTCTGCCAAAACGAAATCCAATTGTTTGAAAGAAAAACAGTAACTCTAAGCTATATTTCAGCCTGTGTGAAAAATGGATTTGGACAGGGTATTCGCTCTGGCTGCCAGACAAACTCTTGCAATGAAAATGGATCTGCTCCTGTGTTTGATCGCTGAATGTCGAGACTGCAGGTGCCAAGAGAGAAAGTTTACACTCCATTTAAAGTATAGCAGCTACTGCTACACTGGGGGCCCTGGCAATTGTATGGGGGTTGCTATTTCCAGGTTTATCTGAATCCTCAGCAACGTTTTGAGGTACTGAGTGTGGTTTGGGAAGTCTCTAGTACCCAGTTATATTCTCTGTGGCTTTCATCTCCCCAGAGCCAGCGAGGTGCACAACCCTTAAAAAGACTTGCCAAGTTTCCAGGATTGGCCTGAAGTCACCTAGGATTGAAGAGTGATTAGCTGTGAGCAAATGCTCAGAGAAAACTTGGTTTTAGGCCAGTACAAAATATTAACTATGTTCAAAGTAAATAAAAAAGTTTTAGTTATTGGTGTTTGTCAGTGGGGAAAAAAAAAGACATCCAATCAGCTACCATCTAGTTAAGTAACAAAAAAAAGTGTCCTGGTTCACCTATGGCACGGAGGGCATTTGACACTGGTGACACACTGGAAAGAATGAAGATTCATGAAACCTCTGAAGTTGGCCAAGGTAGGAGAGGGCACAGATTTAATTTTTCTTTATTTGTACGTGTGATGAGAATGTTGCCCAGAGGGTGGTGAAGAGTTAACCACATTGCTTTGGGTCTGGAGTCACATTTAGGACAGACCAGATAAAGATGGCAGCATTCCTTCCCTACAAAAGGGCATTAGTAATCCAAATGGGATTTTACAATAAAAGAAAGTCGTGGCTACGTGATCACCATTAAAACTAGCTTTTTATTCCCAAATTTTATTAAATTCAAATTTCATCATCTGCCATGGATTTGAACCCTTATTAGACTTTTAGCCTGGGGTTCTGGATTACTAGGACAGTACCTTTACTAAATATGAAATTTATGCTGAATGGCTACAGAGTTGCATTCTCAGTTTATACCTGCAGGCATTTTGAGAGAGAGAGAGAAGGGTTGTTCGATTGTGATCGCCACACGGAGTTTTGCTCCTTCAAGCAATGTTCCAGTAACACTAATGTCATGTAAACAAACAGTGAGAGACTATGAACATTTGTGAAAGCGTTCCTCAGTGAAGCAGCAAGTTGGATCGGTTGCCAGTGGAATAGGAGCTTTTGTTTGTGTTGAATAGCAGCACCTGGTAAACTCATTCAGCTCACCAAGTGAAACCAGCTAACCATCTCAATAGCTCTTCCCATAGACAGGAGCTCACTACAGGAAATAGACAGCAGGAGCCTTGCAATTTGTTATCCTCCCCCATTACCTCCCTGCTTGGTATTGGAACTCATTTACAATTCATTGTGGGAGGCGGACATTGCTGGCTAGGCTAATATTTATTATTCATTCTTAATTGAAGAAGATGGTAGTATGGAGTAGCCTTCATGAACTGGTCCAGTCCATTTAGTGTAGGCAGAACCACAATGCTGTTTGGGAGGGGTTACATAATTTTGACCCACTGACACCGAAGAGACCTGCAATACGTTTTCAAGTCGGGATGGTGAGTGGTTCAGAGGAGAACATGCAGGTGACGTGTTCCTGTTGCCTTGGCCCTTCTCCACAGTGGAGGTCACAAGTTTAGAAGGTGATGTCGAAGTAGGATCAGGGAATTAGTAAAGTGCAGCTTCCAGATGCTATATAGAGCTGGGAAGTGGCCCAGGGAAAATGCTTGGTCCACACAAACTCCTGCTGGGTGAGCATCATTCAGCCAACTAAATGCATATGCTTTTTGGTATTTGAGAGAGAGAAAAAAAAACAAGAGGAAAGAAGGGAAAATAAGAATAAAACCCCAGATATCTCACTGCAAAACCCCAAATTTGAGCTAGACAAATTTCTTAGCCATACAGTGTTTATCATTGAATCAAGAACAATGCCCAGCATTAGATAAAAAGACAGGAGATGCGGGACTTAAACACAAATGCTATTCATGGGTCACAGACTATTCACAATTCTGGTTAACTCATCAGCCAGTCCAGTTATTGGAAAACAAAAAAGAGGAAATACCAGAATATTTGCACATCTGTATTTTCCAATAGCTTTAAATACATTTTTCCAAAATATTAACCCTTTCACAGGTTTACATGATATTAGATCCCCTATTTCCTAATCAGTGCTGCTACTGCCACTGGAATTTGTTGAAAGTCAGCTCTCTTTCTGTTCCAGTGTAAATTAATCTTTATTTTGTCTATTCATCTAATCAAAACACCAAACCTACTGACTGAAGAGTTTCTAAAAAGGAAATTCTTCCAACGCTACACAAAATGCTGTGGCTTGATCAAAGAAAGGTTTTGAATAGAAGAGGAGATTTGATCAGATAAATAAAAAAAGAGAAAAAAAAGTTTCCACAAGGGAGAAAATAGAAAACCATGGAGCACAAATCAGATTAAAACCATTGGGAGCTCAGGAGAAATGTCTTTCCCTGAACTAGTGGGGTGAATATGGAACTTGCTTTCACAGGAAGTGGTTGGAGTGAACAGTATTACTTCATTTGAGTGTAAGCTGGTCCAGCACATGAGGGAGAAATATACACCAATAAAAGGTTAGGTGGAAATAGCACAGGAGGAAAAGACTCACGTGAAATGAAAACATCAAAACACCCATTTCAATTTTATGGAGTGACATTAGGCTGCATATTGCCTGACTACATTGAAACACATTGTTGAAACTTCCTCTGGCTCTTGGCTCAGTGTTTTAGACTCTGCTTGCCTCCCGACCCAATCATTGGTGGCTGTGTCTCCAAGTACCTGGGTCCTACTTGGTCTCTGTCAAATTTCCTTTGCAGACCAATTTTCAAGCAGAGCTCCTTGACAAAAAGTTATATAATATATTTTTATTAAGAAAAAAAAATTGATTTTTAAATATTACAACAAATACAAAACAATGCAATTCAAAATAGTACAAAACTAAACCCAAATACATAAAAAAATTCCCCAACCCACCCTCCTATACGAATGTATAAACATATATAGAGAAGTATAAAATTTAAAAACCTAAACTAGCTATTTAACTAAATAAATACCTAACAGCAAACAAATAAAATAGTAATAACTCAGTCCAGCCAAGCGAAACACTCCTACATTCACAGTTCCTCCTCCCTGGATATTAGACTCATAAAACACAATCGTTACAGCTATATAAAAGCCCTTGTTAGTGTGGCAGATAAACCTGTGTCTAGGTATTTCAAAAAGGGTTACCATGTCTTGTAAAAATTCTCAGCTTTGTGATGTACCATATTTGTGAGAAAATCCAGGGGAATATGCTCCATAACAATCTTCCGCCAACCTGACAGGCCTGGGGGGTTTTCTGATATCCAACCGAACAAGATATTCTTCCTTGCACAGAATGTAAGGATATTGAAAAGTTTTTCCTTTTGAGAGTCTGCAGGAAATACAATGGGTAGGCCCAAAAGGAGCGAAATAGGGTCCTTCTCCACCCCATACCTAAAATCCTCTCCATTGCACCCACCACAGCGCTCCAATATGTTTGAAGCCTGTCACAAGACCAAAGACAATGGGTAAGAGTACCCGTACAGACCTTGCACTTGGGGCATGCTGAAGATACCCCTGGTTTAAATTTTGACAAACGGTCTGGGGCTAAGTGGACCCTGTGGAGAATCTTTAACAGTAAAGCATGGGTCCTATTGCAAATTGATATCTTCCTTGCATTCTCCCAAATATCCTCCCATGCCTCTGAAGAAACTTCAACACCCAGCTCTCTTTCCCACATCTTACAGAGTCGATCAGACTCATGAGGTGGCACCCCCCAGTTGGTGATATAGAGTACTGACAGAGTGTACTCTTAGCCCTTAGTACCCCTCTTTCTATGTCAGATTTGTAGGGATCAGTCAAAAAAGTGTGGTCCTTTTTTGAATAAAATCTCTAACTTGAAAAAAAACGAACGAGGTCTCTGTTAGGTAACTCGTACTTCTGTACTAACTGATCGAAGGACATCATTACATCTCCCTCAAATAAATCACCCATGCAAGATATACCCCTAGCTGCCCAACGTTTAAATCCTGAATCTATCATACCTGGTTGAAAACTCGGCATACTCACTAAAGGTGTAAACAAAGATTTTTTTGCCAATATTACCTTCCCTCTGCCGAATTGCCCTCCATGCTTTAACAGTATTGATGACTATTGGGTCATGGCAATATTCCCTAACTGTCCTCACCTTGTCCAAAAACAGCAAACTGGTTAAGGGGGCACCTTGCGTGGGAGACTTCGATATCTAGCCATATTGAAAGAGGGTCCCCACAAACCCCATCACTTACGTAGGTCTAAAGCGAGCTTAATTGGTAATTTTTAATGTCCGGAAGGTCTACTCCCCCCAGTCTGTGAGGCAACTGCAGATTGGCTAATTTAATGAGGGGCCGTTTACGGTGCCAGATAAAGGAGCTGAACCAACTGTTCAGTCTCCTGAGTGTTTGTTTATTGAAAATCAGGGGGAGCATCTGTATAGGGTATAGCAAACAAGGGAGAATATTCATCTTAATAAGTGCTATCCGACCCAACCATGGGACTGGAAGTGCCTCCCATTTTTGGGGATCTTGTTTAATTTTTTCAAATAATTGAGTAAAATTGGCTTTGAACAGCCAATCCAGAACTGGAGTAATGAATATGCCCAAATACACACAACCCCCCCGTGACCACCTAAATGGGAATCTATAGTAACTCTCAAGAGCCGACTCTTTTGTAAGACCAACATAGGCATAGCCTCTGATTTAGCAAAATTAATCTTATACCCTGAAAAAGCCCCAAACGTGTGAATGCATTGTATCAGGCAAGGCACTGAGACTGCTGGATTTGTCAAGAAAATTAGAACATCTGCATACAGCGAGATCTTATGTAATTTTGACCCCACTTCTGGACTGATCTATTGAGATCCCCACAAATGGCCTCTGCCAACGGTTCAATCACCAACGTGAAAAGTAATGGTGAAAGGGGACAGCCCTGCTGGCTGCCCCTAGAAATATTAAAATTGCTTGATCGTACCCTGTTGGTAATGACCGCAGCGAGAGGTACACTGTAGAGAACCTTTAGCCATCTTATGAAAACTTCGCCCAGACCAAACCGGTCTAGAGTATAGAAAAGGTACGGCCACTCAACTCGGTGAAATGCCTTCTCTGCATCTAAAGAAATCACTAATCCCTGTAATGACTGCTGTTGGCTTGCTTGAATTACATTAAGCAGCCTCCTAACATTATTGGAGGATCTGCGACCCTTTATGAAGCCCGTCTGATCCTCTTTAATAATAGAGGGTAACAGTCTCCAGCCTTAATGCAAGAGCCTTAGAGAGGATCTTAAATTCCACAATTAAGAGTGAGATGGGCCTGTATGAAGCACAGTCTTCCGGATCCTTCCCTTTTTTAAGGATAAGTGAAATATTGGCCTCTGAGATAGTGGGAGACAAACATGACTGTATGAATCATTAAGCATATTCAGCAACGGGCCTGACAGTATACTTATAAAAATTCCTTATAGAATTCACTGGGAAGTCCATCAAGACCGGGCGCCTTTCCATTCTGAAGCTGCCTCAAACTTCCTGCACTTCTTGCTCTGATAATGGGGCATTGAGAAAGGACTGATGTTCGGGAGTCACACCCGGGAGCTTCAGATCTCTAAAAATGGATTCCATTTTGGCCTGCCCTTCCTCACAATTCTCAGACTGATATAACACAGTAGAATCTCTGGAACGCCACATTAATCTTTTTAGAATCACATGTTCGGTTCCCAGACCCTTCCCTAATCGCTGTAATGGTTTGTGGGGCACTCCTCTTTCTGGCAAGGTATGCTAAGTATTTGTCTGGCTTGTCACCATGCTCGTATAACTTTTGCTTTGCAAAAGCCAGGTCCTTCTTTGCCGTCTACGTGAACACGGAATTTAGTGTAGACTGCAGTGTCATAATCCTCTGTAGTTTGACCAACGAGGGCCTGTCAAAATCGGCCTTCTCGGCTGCCTTCAACTGTGCTTCAAGGAGACGTTGCTGCTCACCCTTCTGCCGCTTCCTACTTGTGGAATATGAAATAACTAACCTTCTGGCATAAGTTTTGGCAGTTTCCCAGACAACAGATGAGCTATCAACCGAGCCCATGTTGATGTCTAGGAATGCCAGAAATTCCCTAGAGAAATACTCCACAATACTTGCTGTCCATGAGAATAAAGGGGTCCATTTGCCAGTACCTTGAATCCACTGTAACATCCTTAAATTTTAACCATGAGATACACTAGAGCATGATCAGAGATGGCAACATTACCAATCATACAGGATGCCACCAGATCCAGGGTTACTGCAGGGGTCAGAGAAAAAAAAAAATCAATCCTCGTGTGGCATCTGTGCGGATTGGAGAAAAACGTGAAATCGCTACCTGTAGGGTGGAGACACCTCCAGACGTCCACCAATCCTAATTCCCCACACAAACCTAATAACGGTTTAGTTTGTGCAGAGGGTATCGAGGGACCTTTAGGCAACCTGTCTACTGTGGAGTCCATGAGGCAGTTAAAATCTCCCCCTATAATGATGTGCTGAGACTTGAGACTTATCAAGTTAGAAAAAACATCTACCAAGAATTTAAGAGGATGAGCTGGGGGACAATAAACATTTAAAATGCCATATTCTTCCCCATTTATCAAGGCTTTAAGAATTACAAACCTCCCGTATGTGTCTTTAACACATTCCAACAATTTAAATGAGAGATTTTTCCTAACCAATATAGCCACTCCCCTACTTCTGGTATTAAATGATGGGAAATAAACTCGGTCAAAGCCATTCTGCTGTAATTTCAGATGCTCCTGGTCATCCAAATGTGTGTCTCCTGCAACAAAGCAATATCCACCTTCTCCTTTCTAAGACTCAAGAGTACGTTCTTCCTCTTAATTGGTGAGTGACTTCCCTTGATATTCAAGGTACACCATTTCATCAAATCATTAGCCATAATCTTCTGCAATTACATTTAAATTCCAGAGAGGAGGAACCCAAACCACAAATTGCTGAGCCTTAGTGTCACATGGTCCACCAGATATAAAGACTACATTAACTAAAACCACTACATTTAACAAACATACAAAACTATTAAAAATAAAGAACAAAAACCAGAAAACAAACCAAACACATAAAGCGCCAATAGCGCTGATTAGGGGAACTCACCCCCTGCCCGGACAGGGCAACTACCCGTCCCGAACTGCCCATAAATAGGCATCTAACCATCTCAACCACCTTCACTTCTCCCAGCTAGAGCTGCATTGCAAGCACAAGCTAAAAAGAAAAAAAACACCCCATAGAATATCAATATGAATAAAAAAAATTTATAAAAAAAAGGGAATAAATACCCCACCCATCCTTATGCCCTAACTTAGAAATTTAAAATGTACATCTTAACCACCGCCAGACATAGTTTGAACCAAATTATTATCAATAGAGGTAAAAAAAAGGGGGAAAAAAAACAAAGCTCCAACCGGATTTCCTCCATTTCTTTTACAGAATGATAAACGCATACCCAAGCAACAATATTTATACATCCTACAATTGTTTAAATTAGGTTAGTTTGCCCACAAAGTCTCTTGCCTTCTCTGATGTGTCAAAGAGATGCATGGATTCATCTAAGGTGATCCGAAACACTGCCGGATATCTCAGAGTACTGAATCCCAAGCTCCTTCAATCTTCTCTTGACACTATCATATGATTTTCGTTTCTGGATCACCGCCACTGAAAAGTCCTGAAAAAACATGACCTTAGACCCCTCAAATTATGGCATTTAGATCCTTCCCCTGGAGTCTGGAAGCCTCCATGACTCTCTCCTTATCCCGGTAATGATGGAACTGCACCAGGAAAGGACGAGAGCGTTGACCCAGACCCGACCTCCGTGCTGCGACCCGGTGAGCCCTCTCTATCTTCAATCCTCTAATACCAGTCTCCAAGTCAAGAAATTTCAAAAGCCAATCTTCAACAAATTCCACAGGCCGCTCACCTTCCTTACCCTCAGGCAGACCGATGATCCAAATATTTTTTCTCCTGCCCCTGTTTTCAAGATCATCCACTTGGTCACGCAAATTATGAATCTACATCTTCAGGGCTTGGATCTCTTCCTTGAACGAACTGGCATCAGCTTCCACCACTGTGATCCTGTGCTCCACCTCATCAGTCCTCTTCTCCAGGTCTCCCAGCTGCTGCTCATGCTTCTGCAGAAAGAGAGACTGGAGCCAGCTTCTCTTCAATCTGTTTCACCAACATCTCACGAGATCGAGAGCTGGCTCACCAGGTCCTAAAGAGTTATCGGCTCAGAGGCTGCTGCAGGCCCGGCCTCAGATGCTCCTCCTCCCTTTTTAGGCATTTCTGGACAGCTGAAAATACAGGTAAGTCAATTTTTATATGTTTCTTGGGGCTCCACAAATCTTTCCAACGCCCCAAGAAATCCTGATGACCTGGGTTGGGTGGGTTAAAGGACCATCCTGTTCCTGCTGTGATGCGAAGTGCAGCAGTGTGATCTTCTCAGATCCCCGCCATCTTAGATTCCCCCTCCTTGACAAAGTTAAGGTCCCTCCATCGCTTCTTCCCTCAAGTGCTCCTCCAAAGTGTCTTGGGTTATTAAAGTTAGAATTGCTATAAAAAATGCAAGTTGTAATTTGGCTTGATGGGCATTTTATTTGGATTCCTTGGAATCCAGTCTTCAAGAAATTCAAGTTGTTGATTGGAGCAGATAGGACATCAAATACAACTTTTGACAGTAACAAGAGCAAAATGTATCTCAGTCAATAAGCAGGCTTCCAGATGTAGTGTTGACTTCCCCAGCTACAGGCAAGAGCTTACTGTCATCACCTTTCTGCTAGGGTGAAAGTAGCTGGCTTAGGATGGCCTGACAGCAGCAAAGGTGTGCAACAATAGGATTTGGCAGAGAACAACTAGTTAAGGAAACAGCTGCTGAGATCAACACAAAATCCCTAAGCCCTACTATAGGTATATCAGGAATAAAAAAGAATGACTAGAGTAAGATTAGGACTAAAGACAGTAGTGAGAAGTTGTGTGGGGAAGTGGAGGATATAGGAGAAGCGCTTAATGATTTCTAATATGAATACTGACAAAAAGTAAACGGCAATGTTAGTGAGAATATGGAGATACAGGCTACTAGGTTAAATGGGACTGTAGCTGACAAAGAGGAGATTTTTAGCAATTTTGTAAGATCTGAAAATAAATAGGACCCCTCAGCCATATGGAATTTATCCTTGAATTCTCTGAGGAGCTAAAAGTGGAGATTGCAGAGCCTTTGGCTTCAGTCTTCATTATCAACAGAAGTAGTGCCAGAAGACCAGAGGATAGCAAATGTGTTCCCTTTAAAAGGAGGGAGTCGGGACAACCCTGCTAATTATAGGTTTGGTTGTGGGTGAGGTGTTAGAAAAGGTTGTAAGAGATAGGATTTATCATCTGGAAAGGAATAAATTTGATTAGGGATAGTCAACACTTTTGTTAAGGGTAGGTCATGCCTAATTAGCCTTATTGAGTTCTTTGAGAAGGTGACAAAACAGGTGGATGAAGGTAAAGCAGTTGATGTGGTGTATAGTAAGGCATTTGATAACAGTTCCACATGGTAGGCCATTATACAAAATGCAGAGTTTTGGGATTGAAGGTGATGTAGCAGTTTGGATCAGAAATTGGCTAGCTGAAAGAAGACAGAGGGTGGTGGCTGAAATGTTCACCCTGAAGCTCAGTTACCAGTGGTGTGCCACAGAGATTGGTTTTGGGGCCACTGCTGTTTGTCATTTTTTAAAATGATCTGGATATGGGTGTAGAAGGATGGGTTAGTAAATTTGCAGATGACACCAAGGTAGGCAGAGTTGTGGATGGTGCCGAAGGATGTTCTGGGTCACAGAGGGACATAGATAAGATGCAGAGCTGGGCTGAGAGGTGGTAAATGAAGTTTAATGCAGAAAAAGTGTGAGGTAGTTCACTTTGGAAGAAATAACAAGAATGCAGAGTACTGGGCTAAATGGTAAAATTCTTAGCAGTGTAGATGAACAGAGAGATCTCGGTGTGTAGGTGCATAAATCCCTGAAAGTTACCACCCAGGTTGATAGGGTTGTTAAGGAGGCATATGGTGTGATGGCGTTTATTGGTAGGGGGATTGAGTTTTGGAGCCACAAGATCATGCTTCAGCTGTACAAGACACTGGTAAGGCCACACCTGGAGTGTTGCATACAGTTCTGATCACCACATTATAGGAAGGATGTGGAAGCTTTGGAAAGGGTTCAGAGGAGATTTACTAGAATGATGCCTGGTATGGAAGGAAAGTCTTAAGAGGAAAGGCTGAGGGAACTGAGGCAGTTTTTGTTGGAGAGCAGGTGGAGGGGCGAGTTAAAAATCGAGATACATAAAAGAGAACCAGAATGTTAGATAGGGTGGACAATGAGAGCCTTTTTTCTCAGATGGTGAAGGCTAACATGAGGGAACATAGATTTAGGACAGGTATTAGGGGTAGTTTCTTTACCCAGTAGTAGGGGCATGAAACAGCCTGCCTGCAACAGTAGTAGACTTGCCCATATCAAGGGCATTTAAATTGGCATCAGACATACATATGGATAATAATGGAACAGTGTAGGTTAGATGGGCATCAGATTAATTTCACAGGTCGGTGAAACAGAGGGCAGAAGGGCCTGTACTGCACTGGAATGTTCTATGTTCTCTGCAGAAGGCTCAGATTCAAAAAAGGTGAATTGTGACTAATTCTGATTCCTCTCCTCTTGATACTCTAAAGGATGGTGAGGGTGTAGAGAAGACGTAATCAGAGATGAGGGAATTCAGTTATATGGAGAGATTGCAGAATTCAAGGGTTATGACAAAATAAATAAGGAGACAGGACTTTCATCAGCAGGACAGTTCACAACAAGTTGACAGATTGAAATAAAAAGCTTCATTAAAAAAAGCTGGAAGTAATTGAAAACTAATTTTCCTTTAAAAAGGAAATTCTGTAGTGTTACTTGAACAGATAGAAACAGGTTGGACAGCAAGTCAAATTAAATGGGATTTGGACAAATACCTGCAGGAAAAAAAACACAGGCCAATGGTGAAATGAGTGGTGCGAACTGGATAGCTCTTTCAAAAAGAACCAACAGCGAGAGTTCTGGTGGCCATACTATAGGAAGGAAGTAAATGCATTGGAGAGAGTGTACAAGTGATTTCCAAGAATGGCTCTGGGGATGGGACACTTCAGTTAAAAGGATTGTTTAGAGCCAGTGCTGCTCACCTTGGGAGAGAAATTAGATTTTTTTAGAGGCTTTCCAAAAGTTCTAATAGGACTGTATAGAGTAGACAGGGAGAAACTGTTCCCATTCTTATGAGTATTTAAAGAGTGGCAGGGCACCGACTCAAAGCCATTTACAAAAAGAGCAAGTGTGATGTGAAAAGAAATCTCTTTCACTCAATAATTAATTAGGATCCAGAATGCAGACAGACAGTCTGGAAGAATTCAGCTGAGGCATTCAAGAAAACATTGGGTGATTACTTGGATAGAAATACAAGAAAAAAAAACAAAACCAGAAATTGGCACTAGGTAATTAGGCTCTTTCGAAGAGCTGGTGCAGACATAATGGATTAAGTGGCCAACTTCTGCCAAAAGACTTCGGAGATTGTGTTTCAATCAACTCATGAATTAACTGAGGTGTACACACTGAACACACCAACATGACACCACTTCTGCATAAATCCTACCATCAGCAACATCGTAGGTGTATCTGCTCCATTTCATCTGAACTGGTTGAAGAAAATGGCTCTATGCCATCTTTAAAAGGGCAAATGCCAGCTTTTCTCAATTATCTGAAGCATAGCTTTAAAGAGACACACTCATGCTATCACTGCATCATGACATGTCACCTGTTGGTATAAAAGGTCTGTTTCCATCTTACTGGGTCACTTGCAGAACATTGAGGGATGTGTGCCATTTATAACTGGACTTTTGTACTAGCCCAGACACAACAGTGCCCAAGATTGCAATATAATGTTCCTGGGGTGTACACTAATAACATGGCAAGATTCAATCAATGGTTATGTGAATCACGTCTAGTTCGTATGCCACAGAAGTTAACACAAGTAACACCTCATCAGGTACATATGCCCTGAAGCTCACTACTGTATGCATTGCAGAACCGATTATCCATGAACAAATCACACTGCACTGGAAGGAGTGCAGTGGAGATTCACCAGGACATTGCCCCAGATGGAGCAGTTTAGCTATGGAGAAGCTGAATAAGCTAGATTATTTCCTTCAGAGCAGAAAAGGCTGCAGGGGGAGGACCTGATTGACATGCACTGTATAAGATTGAGAAGAATGGACAGGATTGATAGGAAGCAGGTGCTCCCCCTAGTTGAAAAGGTCAATAATAACAATTTTAAAAATTATAGAGAGAGCGCACAAGAGCTTGGAGGTAATTTTGTTTTCCCCACAAAAGGATGATTGGAATCTGGAAAGCACAGCCTGGAGAAAGTATTTGAGGTGGGAAACCTCAAATCTTTAATGAAGTACTACTTCAATAAGCTCTTGAAGCATCATAAGTGTTCAACGTAGAAGTCACACAACACCAGATTGTAGTCCAACAGGTTTATTTAAAATCACAAGTTTCACAGTACTGCTCCTTTGTCAGGTGACTCTACCCCAGGCCAACATTGGCATCTCCACATCAAACTGGGCAAGTACTAGAACATAAAAGGTTCTGTAATCTTAGAGTAAATTTTTGTCAGTACAGTCTTGATGGATCAAAGGGCTTCTTCTGTACTGTCTGGTTCTGAGAGCTTATTTATCCAGGGGTTAATTCAATATAGGTGGTCTTGCACAATATACTACTGTCCAACTTTCCAGTCATGTTGTGAACCATTAATCAGATTTTCAATTTAAAATTAGACAGAAGGGCAAAGGATTTCACGTACACATTCACTACCTTAGAGTTTTCCGGTCTATTAAAATGTGAATGGAAAAAAATAACAGAAGGTGCTGAGTGATAGAAAAAAAAAAGTGTAGGAAGTTCAAGAGCAATAAGAGGACAGATGAGGCACAGGTTTGCTAAAAAAAAAATAAAAATTTGTTCAAACTTGCAAGCAGTAGCAAGCACTCTGCAGTAATCAGGTTAATGAGTTCCACATTGGTTCACAATCTTGCAGATTTCTTTTCACCACACTTTTGGCAGGGCAAGAGGAAGGTAACTTTGTGCAATTCGGGTATGTCTCCACTTGCTTCAGTTTTGCAATTTATAATAATGATTTGCACATACAGAAAATTAACTTAGTCACTTATCTGTGGCCCATCAACTTTAGAGTGGACATGGAAGTCAGCCAAGTTAAAACTCTCACTTCACAGTTTTGGCTTCAATAATGTCCCACTCCAAAGACTGGAGGGTATATCACACTGTCGATGTGCCATCTTCCAAATGAAAAAAAAATGTCAAGCTGCTACCCCATCTGCCTTTAAGCAGATCTAAATAAGTCTCACATGGCATTAGGTTGAAGGGCTGGGGGAGTTCACCTGATCCATACTAATTTCTCAATCAACATCTATAAACAGAGTCATATTCATTTATTTAATTGTTGTTTGCATACAACAGGCTCCAACAAACTCATTGCTGTGATTTCTATACTACAACAGTGATTACACTTCAAAAGTAGGTTCCTGACAAAGAGTTTATACACAAAACGTCGACTCTCCTGCTCCTCAGATACTGCCTGACCGGCTGTGTTTTTCCAGCACCACACTTTTCGACTCTGATCTCCAGCATCTGCAGTCCTCACTTCTTCCTACATTTCAAAATTAGGTTAATGTCATGAAGGGTACTCTAAAGAAAAGAATTGTTATTGTGCAAGTTTGGATCATGAAGTTAAAAAACCTCACACAGCTAAATTTTGTGACAAAGATGGTAGGTCAGTCTATAAGCTCTCTGGTGAGTAACTCACCTTCTGAGTCCCAAAGCCTGCTCAATGATAAAGGTGCAAGGGAGGAGTGTGATGGAATACTCCCAATTTGCCTGGATGGGTGCAGCTCCAACACCACAAGCAGCTCAATACCATCCACGACACAGCAGTCTGCTTGATTGACATCAGAACCACATTCACTCCCTTCACCCAAGTGCACAGTAGGAGCAGCCTGTACTATACACAAGATATTCTCAAACATTCCTCCAACAGCAGGTTCCAAATCATCACCTCTACCATCTAAAGAGACAAGAGCAGTATAGGTTTAGACAAGTTCCCCTCTAAGATACACAATATCCTGACTTGGATCAGGATTATTAATTCATTTAAATCATTTCCAATCAAATACAAATCACAGCAGCTCAAATAACCACACCAACCTGTACTGGTTCAAGAAAAATCTGGAACGATTTTCTTTGAAATGGGTAAATTTCATCAGCCTTACCCACAAAGTCTTCATTTCAAAATATTTAGGACAGTGAGGATAATGACAACGAATTGCTCAAAGAAAAAAAAAGTCATTTGTATAACACTTAATGATCCAAGGTATTTCATAGAAGCATTATAAACTAAAATATGCTATGAAGCCATGTAGGATATCAGAACAGATTATATAGTGGCACAATGCCATTACTGCCCCCAAAACACCAGGGACTGAACCAACTGTTGGCGCAGACAGAAAGAATAGCCTTTCTGCTTGGTAGGGATTCGAATGATTCTATTCTATTCAGAGCCCAATTCAAATCTTTACATTACCTTAATTAATGTCAAAAAGTAAGGTTGTTAGTGAGGGGGTGGAGGGGTGCAGTTGTCACAACTCATGGGGTAGTATATGGGAAATAAAACGTTCTTCCTGGAGTTATAACAGAAGTTAAACATGTGTACAAAGTTCTGCAATTTACTCGGCTTTTCAGCCCAGGTTGACAAAGCAAAGACTGAATTTCTGTATTAACAGACTGATATTTACTACTACCAAATTATTTAACTTTAGCTTGAATCTATAAACCAACACGTAACTCTACTAGTTTAAGATGTGAACCCCTTTATAAACCTCCCCATACATAAAACACAGCCAGATGGTTAGCAAAAAGAAAACCATGGGCTCCACAGGCAAAAGGAAAGAAAATTCAATAGCCCCTGTCTACAGGGGTTGCTGAGATAATCGTTTTGGCTCATCAGGTCATGCTGCTGCTCTAGACACTTATCTGCTTGCAGGAGGCAAAGTGACTATAAAATGGGAACCAAAGTCTGACTTGTTGGTTCAGAACCACAGTTTTATACAGCTGATGACAGAAATAAACTGGCTATTTTTAAAAAAAAACTAAGACAACAGCTCCTTCCTTTTGGAGAATCCAGTGGCCTCTGCCCAAACAGTCACACCCACAAGTTCTCAGCAATCCCAGTTGCTAGCAGATAGAAGACCTCAGTGTACAGACCAATCAGCTACTCGCTGCCAGCTGTGTCTCTATTCATTCTCATCTACAGTACTGGAGGAGACAGCTGGGTAAACTCGCTTTTGAAAAGTGCGGAAATTTCCTTCCACAATTCATTCTACTTAAAGTAATCCCTGTCCACAATCAGTAATGGAGAAATGTATCAATTAAGTGATACATTTGAATCTGAACTTTAAATCAAAAAAACAATTTTAACTGATGACTCAGTCAGTCACTGCTTTTATTTTGGATTAGTGGTGCTGGAAGAGCACAGCAGTTCAGGCAGCATCCAAGTAGCTTCGAAATCGACATTTTGGGCAAAAGCCCTTCATCAGGAACGTCGATTTCGAAGCTACTTAGATGCTGCCTGAACTGCTGTGCTCTTCCAGCACCACTAATCCAGAATCTGGTTTCTAGCATCTGCAGTCATTGTTAGATTCTCCAAGGTCTGGAAATAAAAGCAGCGAGGTAAAAACAAAAAAAAATTAAAAAAAATTAAAAAAAAAAGATAAATCAACTGAAAGAAGTTGAGAGAATGAGTGTATCATCTCATATGCTGCTCCAGCCATGGAATCCTCTGGTGGAAAGTTAGTGATCTCGGTACAGACTCTTCGCCTTCAGCTCCAATCCTCCAGAATGCAAATATTTACATGAGAACTACCACTGCAAACAGGAAGCCAATGCCGCTCCCCCTGATTCCAAAGGGTAGAACTGGAGATGCATAAAAAAAAAATCAGCAGCACTGATCAGGAACTATAGTGGCTCAAGAGAACAGTACTTCGTGTGAAGGAGACTTGGTAATAAGCTGACAACTGATCAGAATGCAAACATTCAATGAGAAAGAGAATTAATACATTGGAGAACAAATGTAATTTACTGCAGGTCAATTGATTAAAAGAAAACAGGTGATTTGGTGATGGAAAAGAAACAGATGTGTCTCAGAGCACATGTGGATAAGAAAAACAGCAGCAACAGAATTGGTGGGGTGGGGTTTTTTGTTGAAAGTTAAACTTGTATCTTCATAGGGAATTCAGAATATTTAAGTTTCCTGGGGAATTTTGGGGATCATTACAAATTAGGTATTAGATAATCACTAGCATGGCAAATATGCCTATGAGGCTGTGGGATAATTACAGCAGAAACAGGTGCAGACATAAAACTTTCATTTAAAGTGAATCTTTCACAACTTCACCAGAGAGAGAGGGCAAGAGTACTTTGTAACCAATGAAGCATTTCAAAAACGTACTCACTGCCTGAGTATTCCTTCATCACAAGGTGCACAGATGTGTAGCATTACTGAGTTTGGAATGTGCTTAATCTGCTCAGTTCAGTGGGAACTGCTTACACCGAAAGGGTGTTCTTATTACCATCGTATACTCTGACTACAGGTCCAATGTAAAAAATGCACGTTTAGAAACATTTCTTCGCTATTAAAGGAAAGTTACATTTTCAATTACAAGCTACCGTGTGTGTACACACATGCACGCACACAAACATTTTAAGAACAATAAAACTGTTGATTCGTGTCTGGCATACTTTGATCAATCTATGTACAACTGCTCACAATCTTTCACAATCTTTGAATTTTGCAAGCCTTCTATTGGCACACACGTTTGTTGTTGGTTGATCATCTGGTATCATCTCACACCTGAAGCAATGTTCCTTCATTGGGGAATATCAATCCTGTGAAGAATGCTTTTACTGTGGTAACTGCTGTTAGAGATCTGTTGTTCTCATTAGGGACCAGTGGACTGAATCATTTTGACT